>NC_067284.1:102344287-102647317 GCF_020740795.1 Apus apus | reverse complement strand
CAGAACTGGTTCGACTGGTGGGTTCAGTGGAATCCATGAAGCCTGTGCTGCAGTCTCTCTATCACCGGATATTGCTTTACCCACCACCTCAGCACCGAGTAGAAGCCATCAAAATTATGAAAGAGGTAGGATAATTACATGTCCAAATCCAGGCATGTAAAGCCAAATGTTTATTTAACAGTAAGTGTTGCTGATGTGTGCATACCAGTCCATTCCATACCTTAGCACTAGGAATACTGAAATCACCTTTTCTGAGCACAGCTATTGCATCAAAGCCACCCTGACAAATATTTTTAGTTTTAGGAAGGCCTGATAGCTGTATTTTGTCTCCATAATGCAAGCTGCTATGGCAACTCCATTAGTGTTCATGCATTGTAATGCATGGAGCAGATCTTATCACTGAGTCATGACTGCTCTTTTGAGTGAGATACAGTGTAGTCATCCAGTTCTCAACTTCTTTGGCAACTTTACCCACTCTCTGCTCTTGCTAGAAGGAAACACTCATCCTCACAGTGTAATATTCCAGGCATTAAGGTGAATATATGTTTTGATTGTGTGCCAGGTTTTTGGAATACAGTTCCCTTGAGCTTTATTAGAATAGCCACAAGGAAGCTGCCCATGTCTTCAGTGGCCATGTCAAAACCAGTCTGTTCTGGCCTCTTGCCCAGTGCCTCTGACAGCACTAGAACTGGAGCATTGTGAGACTTATTTGAACAGCAGCTGAGATCTTGGGCTCTTCCGTTTCGCACGTGTGGCTTTCTTCTCATGTGGTGGAACCTATGTAATTTGTAGGAACAGTGGTCTATATTACAGAATTTTCATTCTAGCTTGTGCATACCTAGGCTGTTCTGTGTCTGAAGATCTCTCCTGACACCACACAGATACGTAGTGGGTTGCTGTCCAAACTGATTGTCACCCTGACACTTGTCTTCCTCTAATTTTAAATTATAGCAAGATGACAACTGAAGTTTTAAGAAAAACATGGTCTAATGTTGGTTCCTGCAGGACATATCTGTTGCCTCTTTCTGCTTATTAGTATGGGCTTGTTTGTAAAGCCTTCTCCTTTAACTTCCTGGTGGGCATTGACAGGATGGCTCCCAGCAGATTGAGTCAGAAGGAATGCCCAGGGAAGTTGTTGATGCCTCATCCCTGGAAGTGTTGAAGGCCAGATTGAATGGGACTTGGAGCAACCTGGTCTAGTGGCAGGTGTCCTTGCCAATGGCACAGTGTTGGATCTGGATGATCTTTAAGGTCCCTTCAAACCAAAACCATTCCCTGATTCTATGAATCACTTTGCCTGTGTTTGCATGACTCTATTAATAATTTTATAACTAGGTGCTGAAGAGAAAGTCCCCCTTTGGTATATAATGTAATGCAAGATACTTGCTCTATATTTAGGTGTGAAAGTTGGCTTGTGTGCTATATCAGTTGAAACATATACAGTCAAAAGTGTAAAGCAGTGGAGAACATTTCTGTGATTCTTGTTGAATTTTCTGTGCTTCTCTATCTGCTTTTCTGCCTTTAAAAAGAAGAAAGGTAGCTTTAAGAAGCAGAATATCAGTGTGCTGTTTTTTGTTGCTGTGTGCAATTATAGTACTGCTGCCTAGTGTTCCAAGGCTTGACAGAAATATGACTCGTTTATTGTATTTAAATAATGCTTAGGTAATCCTTTAGTAACTTCTGTTTCCTTTCCTTTCAGATACTTGGCAGCCCTCGGAGGCTTTGTGATTTGGCAGGGCCTTGCTCTTCTGAGTCAGAATCCAGGAAGAGGTGTATTTCTAAAAGGAAGTCCCATCTGGATCTTCTCAAGCTGTATGCTTTGTTTCATCCTTTAGCTTCTTCTATCTTAAACCTGTGCACACAGGACACTTAAACGGTTGTACCTTCAGAAACATACCTAAATATGAGGCAGGGTATATCCCTGGTTAAATAAGCTGTGAAAATCGAAGAGGGGTAAAAGCTCGTACTGGTTTGTCATCAGTCTGGGCCTTTTTATAAAGGCATGGATAGCTACCTGGTGGAGTTTGCCAAAATACCCAAATATGTTTGTTTATAGCTGGAAATTCTTGGGCTTGGGTCCCTAACCTTGCAGTGAAATAACTGGTACATTTCCAAGATGAAGTCAAAGTAGGTAATTGAAAATGTAAACATTGCAGGTTGAGCTAGGAGGAGTTTCTGTTCTCTCTATATAAAGATCATGTCTTGTAGATGATTCAGGACACAGAGGGCTTTAAATTTAGCATCAGTTGAGTGCTGAAGTTTGGGTTTTTATTCCCAGTGTAAGTGCTTGTCTGTCAGGGAAAACACGCTGTGCATGCTGGTACTAATGCACAGTAACTGCTTCTCTGGTTGGCACTCCCATCACAGAACGACCATGTCCATGTGGATGACACACTGTTCTAGTTGTCTATCTCAGAAGTAGTCTTAAAAGGATATTTTTACTTATTTTTCTCCTGGTTACAAAGGGATAGTGACATGAGCTCACTATGTGTGCTGCATCACTTAAATAAATTCTGTTTTAATTACAGCATCATGGATGGGATGACAGAAGCGTGCATCAAAGGTGGTATTGAAGCATGTTATGCTTCAGTGTCCTGTGTCTTTGCTCTGCTTGGAGCATTAGATGAACTGAGCCAAGGGAGAGGTCTTAGTGAAGAACAGATCCAGCTGCTCCTCCAGCGCTTAGAAGAATTGAAGGATGGGACTGAGACAAGCAGAGACTCCATGGAGATCAATGATGCTGACTTTAGGTGGCAGAGGCGTATCCTGTCTTCAGAAAATCCTGCCTGGGAATCAGGAAATGAGAAGAGTCCTGATATTAGCATTAGTGTTACTACTGACACTGGTCAGACCACTTTGGAAGGGGATATAGGACAGACAACTCCAGAGGAGAATCCAGAAAGTCAAAAAAACTCACTGACCTCTCCAGCTGGACATGAAAGCAAAGAGATTCATTATAGAGAACCAGAATCAGAAACCATCGACCAGCCAGATGTTGTTCAAAGAAGCCACACCATAGTCTATCCAGATATAACTAACTTCTTATCAGTTGATTGTAAGACCCGCTCCTATGGATCCAGATACAGTGAAAGTAATTTCAGTGTAGATGACCAGGACCTTTCTAGGACTGAGTTTGATTCGTGCGATCAGTATTCCATGGCAGCAGAGAAGGACTCAGGCAGGTCAGATGTCTCAGACATAGGCTCTGACAATTGCTCCCTGGCTGATGAGGAGCAGACACCACGAGATTGCCCAGGTCACAGGTCCTTACGTACTGCTGCCCTCTCTCTGAAATTGCTGAAAAACCAAGAAGCAGACCAGCACAGTGCACGACTGTTCATCCAGTCACTTGAAGCTCTTCTTCCTCAGCTTATAGCTCTTCCCAGCATAGAGGAGGTGGATGGAGCACTGCAGAGCTTCTCTTCAACCTTCTGCTCAGGTTTGCAAGCAAATATTTACTGTTTAACCAGCATGCAGACTGTGACAGCATTGTACGTGGTTTCTCTTGTAGGATTTCATCTTCAGAGAACACATCCAGAATAAGGAGGTTTGTGCCTTGCAAAGTACATTCCTCCAGAGTTTGTTTAGGGCAAAACAAATTGAATATGCAGGCACTGATTCAAAGAGATGTCAATCCTTTAACTCTTAACTGCCTCTGCATTATGTCCTCAGTCAGTAAAGAAATCAAGTTTTCTGTAGTGACATACCTCTTCACAGGTTTGTGAAGATCTTTTGAGAAGACGTGCACATGCTGTTATTGAAGAGAAGTTGGGGTTGCCCCTTAGCATGAAAAGGATGTGGGGAAGACCATTACCTGTTTTGAAAGAGATTTAAGTAGCTTACTACATCACTGCATTACTATTAGTAATGTCAGCCTTGCAAAGAAGGCAATAAAAATTCCACAGCAGTGAGCTCTTGAAAGGATAAGAGGAGCAACTCTTCTTCTTCTTCACTCTTGTTTTTCTTAATACTGCTTTCTGTCATTCCAGGAAGTGCAAAGCTCACAGCCCACACCTAGTGACTTTTGAGAGAGTAAATACCTGCAGTTCTTTCAGGGTTGGAACCTTTGGGATCTTGACTTGGTCAATGAAACAAAAAACACCATACAAAAGATAGTTTGTCCTGTTTAAAATATGTATAAATATATATAATGTTTTAAATGTCTATATATATATATTTATTTTTTTTTTCTGGAAGGGTTTCTTTTTCTTGAAAGTGGCCAAAATGAAAGTGTTTGTTAAAACAGAATTCTCTGCTTCTTTATCTTAATTCACCACAATTGCCTTCCCTGTTACTCCTCTCCTAATCATTGCTTCATTCATATGTGCTGTCAGACACACATTGAATTCACAGAGTCAGAAGGGGTGCTTCCCATCATCATACAGTGTAATTCAGATGCAGAGCTGGGTGAACAAGCTGAGATTCCTGATATTCTGTTTAAATGGTGCCCAAATAAGCCATAACTCAGGAACACAGCAGATGACATTCTTAAGAAACATTGGCCATGTTATATCACAGAATGGAGGTATCTTAAAGGGGACATTAATATTAATTACATTCCTGATTGAGGTGCTCTGTCACAAGGGATTTTTTTTTCCTTTAAAAAGTAAGGTTATGCCTAAAGACCAGGACCAGACTTCTAGTTCAAGCTTTTGTGCACGTTCCCTTGTGCATGAGTATACCACTTTTCTCTTTTTCTGTGAAATCCCTTTAGAATTTAGAAGGTTGCAAGAAGTAGACTTAACAGATTAAAGGTTTTAAGGCTAAACTTGACTTTTGTTGTCCTTCAGTATGACTAATACAATGAGAAAGCTGGAAGAACGTAACTGAATTTCTGCATTAAGTCCATAATATCTGGATTGTACATCTTTTTTTAAAGATACCTAGTCTTGTACTGAGGCAGTTGAGTTGAGGAAGACCTTTCACTTTCCTAAGAAAGCAACCCCCTTATGGCTTAATATTAAAAATGTGTACCATGTTTCCACTCTGATTTGGTGAAGTATTCTTAGAAGTATTTTTAGAAGATGCCACTCAACAAGAAGTCATGGAAAAATATAGTAGTAAGTTGTATTAATATAGCTTGGAAGAGATACCTTGTTTTTTTCATAGAGCTGTGGCAGTTACAGAGGTGTAACCTTATGCTCTCAAAGACTTGTTCAGATCGTGTTTCTGTTGGACACCTGGAATGAGACTCAATCCAGCTGAAATCCAGTCACTTAACTTGTACCTCAAATCTTACGCAGAAGTTCATCAGTCCTCCTCAGGTGAGGACTTGTGTTCCTCTGTTGGTGAGAGAGGCATGAGTTTGAAGACCTGCAGAGAGAGAGACTTGCTGAAGTTGAAACATGTATGAGAGTAGGAACTCCTCCTGGAGAGCTTCTGAGACACCAGTCTGATCTGCCTCTATGGGCAACATCTGAGTCCTTACTTCACTCTTTCATGAACACCAACAATTCAAGGCACAAATGAGGTGATCAAGTTAGAGGAGCTGGTTCTATTAATTGTATGTGCAACATCTATTGAAGTATCATTCCTAAAGAATACATCAGGAAATTTGAATATTGATTAAAGTTCAACTTAAGAAAAGAGGCAGGTGCAATTCTGAGACCAGCCAGTACAGAAGCAGTATTTTTGTGTTTCTGAGAGGCCTTATTTAAAAACTTTGTTTCATTTTTCAATTTTTCCTGCACTTGGGGGAAAAAAATACATTAGCTGTAACTTAGAAGTCTTTCCTACAGGCTGGGACCTTAAATATAATTGTAATATTACTATGTTTTCATAGGACTGAAAAGTAATTGAGGTAGGAATTTGAGGCTTTGGCATGGGAGTATAAACATGGAAGAAGTAAAGTCAGCTGAGGAGAGTTATGGTGAAATTAAGATTTGGAAGTCAGTTGGTTAAAAGCCTTCCTAATCTACAGTTTTCATCTTTCCTCAGAAAGTCCCTCCTTGTTTCTAGATAAAACCAATGTAAAAAAAAAAATTGTTAATGACACTGGAGTGTGATGTCTATCTTAAAAAAATACCAAATTATCTAAAAATTCTCAACATTACCTTGACTTGCACAAAACATTAAGTTTGCAGCTTTTCAGGACCTCCTTTTATCTGGTCAATTTAAATGAATTGTTATCTCTGAGTATACTAACCTCACTGTTTATTATGGCTTATAGAATTTTATAATTAAAGTTGATGATCACTGTTCTCTTCATTCAGATGTAACTATTTTCATGAACTGCAGTTTCAGGGCATTAATTCTAAAAACAGTGTCAATTGTGTCAATGAGTAATCATAGCAAACATTTTTAGCAGCTCTTTTCAGTTTTGATTCCATAGCTTTTAGCAGCAAGGTTTTTATGTTATTAAGCATCATTGCAAGTTTATGCATCTGCTAATCTGCTTTTGAGGTCCCAGCATCTCTCAAATCCAGTTGTTTATTTTGCTGTATTTAAGAGGAAATTAGGGACCATATTTTTCCCAAAACACTTTTAGATGCCTAAATACGTATCCACCATGTAGTAGCCACTTGTGTGTGCATTTGTGATAGTAGTTATAGATCTTCATTTTTGATTGTAGTATTGTACAGGAGGTTGCAGATTTTAAAAAATATTTTAATGAAAAATAAAGTGGGCTTTTTTTCTTTCTTTGCATACCTCTCTGCCTTGAGGTTTTTATTACTCTAGCAGATTCTAGTCCCCGAGGTATGTATTTAAGAGAGATAAGGCATCAAATCACTGTATTCTAGCTGCATCAATATCATGAACCTCCATCCAATAAAGTGTTAAGATGTATCTTTGCTTTCAGTGATGAAGGAGCAACTCACAGGCTCACTGGAGCTACTCACAGGCTGCTTTCAAACACATGGCTGCAGTTTTGGTACTAGATAAAGACTCTATGTCAACATTCATCACAATAAATCTGCCCCAAGCTCACACCAGCTCATGTGGGGTATGGTTTGTGGCCAGCCCTATCACCTCTCTTTCCACAAAGGTTGCTCCCTTGAACAGCTATTAATTATTTAGACCCACCGTGGAACAGTTACTCTCTTTCTAAATCCACCCTCAAACAGTTACTCACCTTATCCACGCCCCCAAAGTGACGACAGTGGAAAGTCCAAGAAGGCAACAGCACAGAGCTTTCAAACCCTCACGAGGCAAGAAAAACATTTGCTTCTTTTCTGTGTGTGGATTTTTTAAATTTTTTTTGGTTGTATTTTGTCTAAGAAGAGGCATGAGCATTATGGTGGGAGGAATATATTCACAGTAAACCACTGCAGCAGTTAACAAATTACACAGTTTTGCTTCATCATGTAAATAACCACAGAAGCTTTTTTGGTTTCAGTTTAAACTTTCCTTAATCTTCCCTAATTGACATTATATGAATGGTTTTCACAGTTGATGTGAAAACCATGAAATAGTGTGGGTCATGTGGGGGTTATCTAATATTTTTCATAGTTCAAACTACAAATAATGGGGATTCAATTAGGCATTGCTGATACCTGATATGTTTTTCTAGCAGTAGGTCAGCTAACTCAGAGGAAAATGTAGGTGCCATCGATCCTACATGGGAAGAAGGGATTGTGCCATTGGGTTGCAGTCTGTCTTTTCATACAAATAGTGTTTTCAGGAGTACTGGGCACATACAGATGGCTTATGGATCTGCAACTGCTCAGCTATCTAGAAACTTGTATGAACTAAATAGGGCTTGGAGTCATAACAAGTTTCAGCCAGCTTGGCCCCAGATAATTGTCCGTGTACCTTTAGGCCATGGAGACGATGATTGCAGCCTGATCCTGCAAAGTGCTGAGCACTCCAGTCCCCATCCAGCAACTCACTTAGCTGGGACATATGAACTGGGGGGTTAAAAGGGCTGTCACCCTTATCAGCACCATTTTGTGCAATGTGTGCTTGGTTAAATATGCAGGCTTTGCTGCTGCCACTTCCCACCTCACCTTTCCAGTTGGCATTGCAGATGTATTTCCCCCCCCCAAACACCCAACCTACAGTCTTGGTCACTCCGGTGAATGCTGGTTCTCCTTGTGTATTTCAAATGCAGTGTATTGCTTTGCTGGACTGTGGCTGGAGTGTTCAGTTTGCCTCACAGCACTGCATTCTAGATGAACTACTTATTTTTCTACTCCTTACTCTAGTACATTTAGCACAGTAATTTCTAGTGATGATTCATTAACTATTCTAGCAGTCTGTTACTGCTGAAATGCTAGGGTTGGTTTCTGATATATTTTTTTTCCAGGCAAAATCTGTGTAAAATAAGAGAGCTCACATGGTGTTTTCGTTAGGTATGATGCACTCACCAGGATTTGAGGGAAACCTAAATTTCAGCTTCCAGACTCTGATGAATGCAGACAGTCTCTACATGGTCTCACATTACACTCTGCTGCTCAACCTAAAATTGGCCAACTCAGATTACTACAGGAAGAAACCTGCCCAAGCCCCTGTGTTACTGGTGAGTTGGAGAATACTGTTAAAAAGGAAAAATTGTTTTTCTTCCTTTCCCATAAAGCAGCCCACACGTAAAGCCTTCAGGGTGCTTGCTGAGTGGAGAAATAATAATTGCAAATGAAGCATTCTGCAGGCTGCTTATGAATCTTGCATGATAAATGTCATGCATCTGAATTCCACAGCTTCTCTGTAATTTGGGAGGGGGAATGAATCCTGCTTACTGATTATCATTAAAGTAGCTGTCATTTTGATGGATACTCTTATCTTCAGAACACATCTTCATTAGCATCGTGTGATACACCATGTATTATTGTTCATGCACATTATGAAGTAATGTACCTTCATCTTGCTATGACTTCTAAGCATAATGACAAATTTCTTTCTTTAATACTTGATTTGAATTCACACAGATGAAGACATGAAAAGTTAGAGTAAAAAGTAATTAGGTGTTAATATGATGATTTTTGTGGCACCTAGGATTCCTCAGCTTCTTGGAATTTTTAAAATTGTTTTGAAAGCTGCAGGAGTTATAACTAAGTTGCCCAAGAGAAATTATTTCAGAGTTTTTATAAAAATAAAAAAAATGGTGATATATGGAACAAATAAAGGAAAAAAACCAAACCAAACCAAACAAAAACCTGCCAAAATGTACCATTGTTTCTAAGTTTCTCATCTAAGAGAACTTGCATTCTAGAAGACCTCAAAAACAGGTGGGTTTTAACATCATCATCAGTTCTGGTATGAACTGCAGTAAGAGAGGGGAAAGCTCCTTGTTCATGTCATTCTCCACCATAGAGAGTTGTAATCCTCAGATAATTCTTATTTTTGCATCAATTGATTTATACTGCATTCCCATGCTCTTATGAGTAGATCTAGGGGCTGAGGCTCCTGCTGTAGGGTTTACTTTTGTCTTAGATCTGGCTTTTATGGTTCTCTGCAGAAGGAGTTCATGAAGCAGGTCCAGTCCAGTGGAGTGTTGATGGTATTTTCCCAGGCCTGGGTTGAAGAACTGTATCACCAGGTACTAGAAAGGAACATGCTGGGGGAAGCTGGATACTGGGGAAGCCCTGAAGAGCACAGCCTTCCACTTATCACCATGCTGACTGGTCAGTACTATGTTATGGTGGCAAGGCTAACTTCCAAACCATTGCATTACATACAGAACAGCATGTCCATGTGCAACATGTGGTATTTCTTGAAATTACAGGTAGAGAAAGATTCAGACTTAACCATAGAGTGGTTAAGGTTGGAAGGGACCTTAAAAATCATCAGGTTCCAACCTCCCTCCTATGAGTAGGGTCAACTCACATTAGACCAGGCTGCACAAGGCCTCATCCAACCTGGCCTTGAACACCTCCAGGGAGGGGGCTTCCACAACCTCGCTGGGCAACCTATTCCAGCACCTTCCTACCCTCATGGTGAATAGTTTCTTCCTGATGTCTAACTTAAATCTCTCCTCTTTCAGTTTAAAACCATTCCCCCTTGTCCTGTCACTGCCCTCTCTGGTGAAAAGCCCCTCCCCAGCTTTCCTGTAGCCCTTCAGGTACTGGAAGGCTGCTGTAATGGCCTGAAACTGCATCAGGGGAGGTTTAGGCTGGACGTTAGAAAGAATTTCTTTACCGAAAGACTTGTTGGACAGTGGAACAGGCTGCCCAGGGAGGTGGTGGAGTCTCCATCCCTGGAAGTATTTAAAAGAAATGTGGATATAGTGCTTAGTGACATGATTTAAGCACTGAGCGGGTAAATTAGGTTACGGTAGGGGGATTTAGGTTATGGTTTGACTTGGTTATCTTCAAGGTCCCTTCCAACCAGGAAAACAAAACAAACAAACAAAACAAAACAAAACAAAATTGGAAAAAAACCCCACCCAGAAGGTCTCCCTGGAGACCTCTCTTCTTCAGGCTGAATAGCCCCAACTCCCTCAGCCTGTTGTCATAGCAGAGGTGCTCCAGCCCTTTGATCATCTTTGTGGCCCTTCTCTGGACCCTCTCCAAGAGCTCTATGTCTTTCCTGTGCTGAGGGCTCCAGAGCTGTACACAGTACTCTGTGTACAGGTGGCAGGTACTTTTCTGTTTGTTTTGGATCAGATGGAAGCTTTTGAAGCATTTATTTAAAAACTGACTGGCCCTGGGAGCCAGGGAGAGTCCGTTTGTTCACTGAATCAAAACCTCTCTTAATGCTGTCACCTTCAGTTCTGGCAGGCTTGGTACCTGTTAATGACAAGCAGTAAGGTTGCTGTTTTCCTGGTGTCATAGCAAAGCCATTTCAATGTGCCTGTGGTGCAACAAAAATTCAAATAGTAGCATCTGATCCTGGAAACCTTCCACAGATTGAGCTCCCCTTGGTTCAGATTTGTGCTACGCCAGAGATACGCTGAATGGCACTAGAGAGAAGCAGAAAACGTGGAGCACCCCTAACACATTTTTTAAAACATCCCTTAGCTTCATTTGAGGCAAAAAATCAAATGGTATCAGCTGAAAGGCAGCAGAATGTCTGTGATGCTGTAGTGATATAAAATGCCCTGTCTGCTTGAATGTGTATACTGTGTGATTACAAAGAGGTAATTAAAACAGTGTATGCAAGGAGAAACTAGCTTCAGCTGAGCCATTAACTGGTAATCAAAGGACACTGCTCTGAAAGTTTTTTGCTGATTGTAATCATCAGGATCCCAGTGTTGCTTTTAGCTATTAAGCTGGGAAGCTGAAAGAAACACTTTGGAAAAACAATAGCAATTAAGTATGTGGAGCAGAAACAGACAGGGGCTGCTAGGAAGGAAATCAACCTGGTGCCTCTAACATTGAACTCTCTGTGGGAATCTGGTCTTTGTTGTGTTGGGGAAAGGGTTGTATTTCTTTTGTTGAGGTTGAACCTACACAAGTCTACTAAAAATCACATATAGGATGTAGGACATAGGATCCCAGTGCAGCTTGAGGACTCAGACTGATGTCTGAGAACATGTAGATACAGAATATAGCAAGATTTGAAAGGTTATACTAAGAAACATGGAGATTTAAGAGTGTGGTAGGTCTGAACTGTAAGAAATGTCCTCTTCTCCCAAGTAAATAACAATAGGACCTGAGGAAATGGCTTGAAGTTGTGGCAGGGAAGGTTTAGATTGGATATTAGGAAGAATTTCTATACTGAAGGAGTGGTCAGACACTGGAACAGCCTGCCCAGGGAGGTGGTTGAGTCACCATTCCTAGAGGTATTCAAAAGCTGTGTAGATGTGGCACTTCAGGACGTGCTCTAGTGGCCCAGGTTTTTAGGGTGTTTTTTTGTTTGTTTATTGTGTGGGGGTTTTTTTTGTTGTTGTTTGGGGTTTTTTTGTTGATGGTTGGACTCTGTGACTCTGCAGGTCCTTTCCAACCATGATGATTCTGTGATTCAGTGAAATACCATGAAATCTTTGCTGAGGGTCCTGTTTACTGTGTAACTTTGGAGGGGAAGGGGGGGTGACTTTTCAGAGTGGGTATTTTCCCTCTTCAACAGAACATTGGTCATACTGAACAAGGCATAAGATGCCACAGCTCATGTTTGTGCCAGGGTTTCAGAACGCAGCCAGAAAAGAGCAACTAAAAAGCCTACCTGATGAGTTAGGAGCACTAGTACTTATTTGAACAAAGAGCCAGTAGGAAATGTTTTCCTTATACGATCTGTGTGTTGAATGGTAATCTGTTGGTTTTTGATGTTCTGGCAGACATCGATGGCTTGGGAAGCAGTGCAATTGGTGGCCAGTTGATGGCATCTGCTTCAGCTCAATCTCCTCTTTCCCAAAACCAGAAGACAGATGATTCTGTTGTTGCAGGTATTACAATTGTATTATAAGCATAAGTGTATTTACCAGCAGTGGGTTGTTGTATACCATCAGCATGTTCAGATAAATTGTGGTTTAGAACAACAATTTAAGGGTTGAGGGAAGTAAATTAGAATTGGTAGTCGAACATGCAGATCATCAATATGACTTGATTTTTTACCACTGATGATAAAGCTGCTGTTGCTTAATTTTCCAGTAGTAGTAGTAGTAGTAAGGTATTTCTCATTCCAGGAGTTGCTTTTGCCCGATACCTTTTAATTGGCTGTTGGAAGAACTTGATTGACACTTTGTCGACACCACTGACTGGCCGAATGGCAGGCAGCTCTAAAGGTCTGGCCTTCATCTTGGGAGCAGAAGGAGCCAAGCAGCAGAACCAAAAGGAGAAGGACTCCATCTGTGTGAGTCTGGATGGACTGAGGAGGGCAGCCCGGCTGAGCTGTGCTCTAGGTACTGCTGCATGTGGGATGCCATGGCAGACTCATAAAATAGGGTGGTAACTTTCCTTGAAAGAATTTGGGAGAGAGAAAAGCAGTATCCTGTTCAGTCTTGGTTAGGAACCTGGACCGTAGAACTCCCCGTACAGCATAGGTATATCCAGCCAGCACATCCTTGACAAAACCTCTTGTTGAGATTGCATGGGACTCGGGAGGAGATGCTGGTCAGACAGTAGTTATGTTGTTGCTTTACAGGAGTTGCTGCTAACTGTGCATCTGCTCTTGCCCAAATGGCTGCTGCTTCCTGTGTCCAAGAAGAGAAAGAGGAAAAAGAAATCCAAGAGCCCAGTGATGCTATAGCTCAAGGTAACTATGTGATTGAAGTACCCACCTTATCTCATATTGCCTGTTGAGGTGCAACTGGAAAGTACTTTGCTACATAAAGAGGAAGGACAGAGGGGAATGCCACTACTGTGCACCACTCACTTGTAGGTATATAGGATGTGTGTGTAGGGACTTCAGTACATGTCCCACTGTCCTAGGTTCTTAAAATTGGGTCACACTAATTGTATTTTATATGGTTCGGAAATCAGTGGAACAACAGATAAACCAACAGCATTTTTTTAATGGGCACTTTTGAAGCCTTCTGATACTAGCACAACCAGAGGGCATCAGGGAAACAGCTTTCTTACTTTTTTTGTTTTAATGTGTTGACTGATAATAAAAGCTCAGTTTACATCCTTCTCCCTGTCTCATGTATGCATCCTTGATTTTCTTTTGTCATCATTAGATATTTAAAACTGTTTCTGAATGAGGTTGAGTTAAGCTAGAATGAAAAAAAAATATGTATAATGTAAAAATTTCTACATCTCTATAGCACTACTTCAAGCACAGTGGAAGTCAATAAGGTCACTTGTCTCCAGTAGCTGTCTAGAGAAGCACGTAAAATGTGTCTGATAACATCAAGCCCATAACAAAACACAGTGTTGCACAAATAGAGCTGCTTGGCACTTAGGTTTGGTGTAGGGAAAACAAAACTGAACAGGCCTGAGCACAAACTAGCTTTTGACCACTCTACTAGATAGGACTGAAGTGAGTTGGCCAGGCTGCACTGAAGCAAAGAGGAGGCAGCAGTGGTGGCTAGAGGCCAACTGACCTAGTCTGCAAAAGCTTGCAAAGCTTCAAAATTTGTTTCCATTGCAAGGCAGCATGAAAACTGAGCTTTTTAGAGATTCTCAGGAAAAAGAATGAGGTCCAAATGCTTGTACTTCATCTCAGGATTAGTTTTGCTTTGACAAGAGTATCCATTAACAAAAGCTTTTCAGTGAAATTTTTGTATGGAAATAGATGTGAAATCCACATTTATTTATTTTTTCTGTAGCAAAGGAGATTTTGGTAAAAATAAATAATATCTAGCCAGCCAGCTCCAACGAGAAACATGTGATATCAATGGCAATCTCCATCTGTTCTCTGGCCAATAAGATGGGATTTTGGGGATGGAGGGTGTCATTTTAGCATTGATTTTTTTTTTTTAATGCATGTAAGAATCACAATGGTTTCTAACTTTAAAACCACTGTATGTTTTTTAGGAAGAAATGGGTTTTTCTGATTTGTTTTTTGTCTAAAATCCACCTTTTTGTATAGTTTTCAGACTGTATACCTTTGCCATCACCCTATATGCAAACCAGCATTTGTTTAAAAGCAGGAGAATCTAATGTGTTTTGTGTTTGTTTTTTTATTACTTTTCATGCTTCAGTGAAACAGAAAGTGGAGCAGAAACTGGAGCAGATGGGGAAAGTGCAGGGAGTCTGCCTGCACACTGCTCATGTTCTGTGTATGGATGCAGTCCTTAACGTGGGCCTGGAGATGGGAAGCCACAATCAGGACTGTTGGCCCCACGTGTTCAGGTACTCATCAGCATTCCTAAAAGAAACATAATTTATATCATATTGCCTGAAAGTAATGGACTGAGAAAAAGGACTTGACATGCTCTGGGAGTGCTCTGTATAAACAGCTTCAGAGTGAATTAACCGCCAGTATCCATAAAAGAAAAAACTGCTGTTTTCCACCACTATTCTGAGACAAAATCAATGCTTAGGAACTTTGAAGTTTACCCGAAGACTGTGGCAGACCCAGGAGCCTAATTGGGCCTTTTAGGGACCTCCACTAAACTATTTGCTATCTCGGCATGCGGGAGACCAAAGGATGTAAGAAGACAGGTTACCTGTGCATAGTCTGAGAGTTGGAGATTGTAGAAACCAGGGCCTGTGAATTGACACCAGGTCTCCATGTAAGGTGGCTTTTCACAGTGGTGGTGCTGTGATGCAGCTGAGAGCTGTGCTTGCACTACCCTTCTGATTCACCCCTGGAGTACAGACCCAAGCATTTCTTCAGTGAGCTTGGTGATTAGTGGGGACAGGAGTTGTTGTTTTGAGGGTTTTATTCATCTTTTTGCTTCTCTTGTTTGTTCTCAGGGTCTGTGAGTACATCAGCACGCTGGAGCACACCCACTTCAGTGATGGTGCTTCCCAGCCCTCCCTTACCATCACCCAGTCACAGCAGGCACCTGGAGCGCTGCACCCAGACTCTGAGCCTGGGGAGTCTCCCCACGCACTGACACCCGAGCAGGAGACCACCCTCAGCAACAATCCTGTCATTCAGCCAGTTTCTATCCAGGACCTCATCAAGGAGAGCAGTAAGGGCAGAGCTTTTGACTTCCGTGGAGGCAGCCTGCTGTGTGGGACCAGTGCTGCCAAGGCTGTTCTCACACTCTCTACACAAGCTGACAGGTAAAAGCAGCACTGTCAGAAACCAGAATCCCAGTTCCCAAAACAGGACCAAGGTGGGCATGTCTGTGATGCAGCAGGGCCTGATCTTTGTTGCAGCCACTTGCTTCAGTTGAGTTTCACAAGACAGCTCTGTGTGTGTCCCAACCAGCTGTTCTTAAAAGACCTGGTTTTATGCATCTTTGTGGCACCTGTGGCACCTTCAGGTACTGGGCTGAGTACATCTGTGCACAGCAGTGAATATGCCAAGTAAATCAAATGCATCCTGAGAGGTGTGGATTCATTGCTTCAATGTAAATGAATCTGTTCTGTTCTTTTAAGCAGACAAAATAAGTGATTATTCTGTCCTGATGGGTGACAAGACTGGTGCCAGTTAGAAAGCAGCTGCTTCTTTCAGGACTGCGTGACAGCTTTTCAGCCTGCTGCGGTGTGTCCAGAGGAGGAAGGGACACCAAGCATGGTCCCAGAATGGCTAGGTTAGATGTCCCTACAACACGATCTGTGGGCTGATGTATCACAGACTTTTTTGCTATTTTTGCTGTTCTTTTGGCAGCACAGACTAGAATTGAAAATTTCCTGGGTTTGCATACTTCTAATACCCTTTTTTCTCCCAACTGATATTTTGCATTCTTGATCTCTGCCCTTGGGAGGGCGTTGTTTGTAAATTCACAGGAAAGAGAAACGCATAGTGAGTTGAGTTTGACTCTGTGCATGGAAAGTACCTTTTATTCAGGAAGCTCACAATACAGCTTGGTTCTGAGGATTAGAGAATAACAGTACTGTAATTTTAATGATGCAGGTTTGATTTCTATGCTGTTACTTCAGTGTGGATGTTAGAAAGTTTTTCATGAAAAGAAATGTCAGAAAGTTGTATTTATGTCAACTTACGGCTGCACCATGTGAAATTTCACTTTGATCTTTGTGGAACCCACCTCCTATATAAAAGCATAAGTGTACTGATTTAAGGATATAGACTTAAACTCTTCAATCTTAAGAGCTCACTGCAGCTGAAAATAACAACTTTTCTTTGTATTCCTGAATAGCAATTCAGATACAGCAACGTCAGGTCTAAGACTTCAATTTGGTTTTCATGTAAGGGGTTGTAACTTCAGATGGAGCAAACTGTTGTAACTATAAAGTCAGTGAAGCTTTGATGATCTGTGTTGTAGGGACTTGGCATATTCTCACTGTTTTTTATTACTGTTTCAGAAACTGCTTATAGCATTAAGATATAGTAATGGGGAAGCATTGATTCCATGAAAAAGTGACTTTTTAATTTAGTACTGCAGTTGAACCTTGGAAGGGTTCTGATTGGTCCAATGAATAAAGCTTCTGGATCAAAGTCTTTCTGTAGTAGTGTACAAATGAAGAAGCCCCAAATAACACTATGTGTCAGTAAAGGCAACACACAGCAGCCACGTACAGATAAGGGTTTTCCTCTTATGTACACAATGAAGTCTGCATCTCATGAATTTTTCAATTAGATTCTGTTCTTTTACTCACAGGCTCTTTGAAGATGCTGCTGACAAGTTAAACTTGATGGCATTGGTAGGCTTCCTCTACCAGCTGAAGAAGGCTTCTCAGGCCCAGCTTTTCCATTCAGTCACAGATACAGTTGATTACTCCTTAGCGATGCCAGGTAAATTGCCTGAAGATTCCTTCCAGAGTTCTGTGTTTCATACACAGCTGTGCTGCTTGTAGGACTTACTTGTATTCTAGCAGTTTTAATTTTTCCAATTAAAATGTCAAGGTATAAATAAAACACAGTATTTAGTCTAGTAAGATCTTCCTGTAGGAGTAATTCAAAGTCTTTAGAAAAGGTTTGAGTGCTTTTTTTGGACAGGGACCACATCCATGCCTGCTAGGAAACAATTTGGAGGACATTCCTTTGTGGACCTAAGACAATGGATTTAGGTTAGACACTCGACAGTGGGATAGCCTCAGAAGTGTTCGGAAAATGAGTGATAGCAAACAAAGCACACAACTGAATAATGTTAGATAAAGCCATGGGATTTGTCATTCTTGCTCTTGCCTACCAGAGTGGAGCATACACATTACAGTTCAAAGCCTCTAAGTTGTTATTTCCATTACTTTCTGAAATAGAGTAGAAGGTCTGGAAGTCAGTTCTCTTAACTTCATACTATGTCTTTAGAAGTCACATGGGTTATTGTTCTGTCCTGTGGCAGACATGGTTTTTATCTGGTATATGTCTCCAGTTTAATTGGTTTTCTCTCTCCCTGAAGTACAGTTGTAATTTTCAAAATGTGACACTTTTAAGTTGGTTTTGCTCTTGCTTGTCTCCAGGCCTCAACACTCATCACTTTATTTTTAATAAATAGTGATCCTCTTATCATGTATGTAGTAGTCAATCACCAGTAGTTAGTAATAATGAAATTAAAATTAGGATCAAGCAATTAATTGCCTTTTTTGAATATAATAAATGGGGTATGCCCCTGATTACACCTGTTAGAGATGAAGGCACCAGTATATTTTAAATGAGAGTCTTTGCAAATGTTGTAAGAGCAACAGAATAAATCCCTTTTAATAGGAAATGACAAGTATTACTTGGCCAGGGAACAGAACATTATTTCCTCGTATTCTTTACTTTGTATCCTTTGCTTGACAAGAAATGCAAAAGGACAAACTAGAATTAAATAACTTGTGGTTTATATTCTTTCCTGTAGATGTCACCAAAGGGTTTTTGCAACTACTATTTTGGATCTTAATATAAATAATTTAACTCCTTGCTTAACTTCTCTGCACCACTTCTCCAAGCCACATTTAAAATGTTTGCAAAAAAATGTAATTTATGAAACACACTTTATTTTGGTTTAAATTGTTTTAAAACTTGGGCCCATCTCCTTTGCTTTTACCCACATAGGCACAGGCTATGTTTTACATTGATTTCTTCTTCTCTTTTCTTCCACCGCCCTCCCTGCACCCCCCAGCTTAATACTAACGATTTCTAACAATGTAGACATCTAGAGATGAAGGAGCTGCTGTTGCTTAGCATGCATTTATTTTCTTATACTTCCTTGTAGGAGAAATAAAATCTACCCAGGACAGGAGAAGTGCACTTCACTTGTTCCGACTTGGTGATGCCATGCTCAGAATTGTAAGGAGTAAATCTCGTCCGCTGCTTCACCTCGTGCGCTGCTGGAGCCTGGTGGCACCTCACCTGGTAGAGGTAGGACTGAGGGAGAAAATGTGCAAGAGATGGCAAAGCTGAAAAAGCTGGAGAAGGCTTGATAGCTCTTAAAATGTATCTCAGCCCTCAACATTGTCAAATCTGGTTGCACTTCTGTTGGGGGATTGTATATACTGTATGATACTGTCACTGAGGAGTGCACTTTTACTGAAGTGAAATAGGCAAGTCCAGGGATTTTTGCAATATGGTACTTTCTCTGTGTCTGTGGTGAAAAAACTGAAACAACCCAAAAAAGTTACAAGTAACTCCTCCCTCTGTTTTCCCAATCAAGGTTTGAATCCTTACAAGTCTTCCCATAAAAGAATGCAAGCTTTGTTTTCCCACATAAAGCAAACTCAACTGGAAAGATTGTGATGTTTTTCCCTTTCCTTCTTCTCTGTGAACCCTGGTCAGTGACATGCCAATAGCAGCCAGTGAATGGAGTTCAGTCATAACAAATGACCTTTCCTCAGCCAAACTTTGTCTTATCTAGTGAAATGGTGGTGTCTTGACTTGTCAGAGCTGTTTGATTTATATCACTGGTATGAATGAACATGCAAGTACATCCTTTCTTTCTGTTGATGAGGTATGTGGTGTCATCTGCCCAGGTCTATTGGGGGCATGCTTGCCTGGAGTTTTAGGAAGAGCTGTTCAGCAAATTTTCATAGCACTTCATTTCAGTTACTCGAGAAAATGCCTGGACTATCTTACAATAGAGTTCAGACATTGGAGATTCTTAGTGGAATCCCTTTAAGTGAAGTAGAAAAAGCAGAGAATAGTTTGTTGTGTGTTTTAACAGCCCCTCATCTTGAAAACTAGTGTCTGACTTGCCTTTGGATGCCAGCCTGAGACCAATTTAAATACTTTTCATGTTTTCAACACTTTTAAGTCTTTTAAGATCCCATGCCAGTTTAAACTCAAGTACCTTCCATGTTTTTAGAATGCAGTGCTGGTCAGTCTTTTTGTTGACTTCAATGCAGATGAGGGCATTACTGGGAAGGAGCAAAATCGGAGAAAGTACAGAATTTAGCATAACCTGTATAGATGTTCAAAACAGTAACTTTAGATCCAGATTCACTGGCCTTTAGGTTTTTTTAATAGCTTTTCAAAAAATCATGAGAACTTTCTCACTTTAATTTCCGTAAATAGTCGTCAGTGACATTTGATCATGCATGTATGGGTATGGTGAATAAATGCAGAAATTACTGTTTTGAAGGGGAAAATGGTCACACAGAAAGAAAAAAGACATTTTACATGCGTTCTCTTCTGTGGATTTATTATTTAATTTCTTTATTTTAGCTGTGTGCTTTTGGAGTTGTCAGCAAACCTTCATGCATCTGTGGGACTCCAGGCAGCTCTGTCTCAGTCATGTTTCAGTGGCAGTGGTCTCCTGTTTTCATTGCAGTGGGGTCTCTAGTCACATTACTGGTGAAGCCGTTTTTGGGGTTCAGCAGCATGAAGTGTTTACCTCTCTTGAAAGTGTCTCACTAAAAGCAATTTTTTTGCTTGGACAAACTCTTATACTCCTCCTTTCCCTGCAGGCTGCCTGTCATAAGGAGAGACACGTATCTCGGAAGGCTGTCTCTTTCATCCATGACATCCTCACTGAAGTGCTGACGGACTGGAGTGAGCCTTCTCATTTTCACTTTAATGAGGCACTTTTTCGGCCCTTTGAGCGTATCATGCAGCTAGAGCTGTGTGATGAGGATGTCCAAGACCAGGCAAGTCAGCCCTGATCAGGGTGTCTGTATCTGTGCTACCATGCTCATAAGAACAATGGTCTCCAAAGAGGACTTGGTTCACTTAGGAGTGTGTCCCAAAGTCCCCTCAAATGGTGCCCCTTAATCATCTTCAAAGAATCAGGAGGTCTCTGCCTACCTAAGCCAGCATTGTGGTAGAGTGCAGAGACAGTCACTACACCTGGCTTTAAAGCAATTAAATAAAGCTTTTCTATTATCTAAAAAAAATATATTAGTCCAGACTGACATAGAGAAATCTAGGAGGGTGTTTAAAGCCATTCCTTCTGAAAGTCCATCTATGTATCAATTCTGGTTTTTCGTTTTATTCTTTTAACTTTTCCTACATTCTCTGCAGGTGGTCACTTCTATAGGAGAACTGGTGGAAATGTGTTCTACCCAGATCCAGTCAGGATGGAGACCCCTGTTCAGTGCCCTGGAAACAGTGCACAGCAGCAGCAAGTCAGAGGTTAAAGAGTACCTTGTAGGAGAATACTCTGTGGGTAAGGACTTACTGCACAAACTATTTCATCTGTGCTTTTGTTTCCATGTCTCGTTCCTTGGGGACACAATAACTGACTCAGTATATTTAGGTGTCCTACACGAACAGTGGCACTTAGCAGTGGCCCTGCAATACTCCAGGACAACTGGCAGATGAGAAGAATGAAAAATAAATGTTTCAAAACTACTAGAATGTTTTAGAGCAAAGCAGTAGTGCAGGAGTACTGAGCTTGGCTGGGCTCTTGTCACTGTTCTGCTAGAGACAGGAAAGCCTAGTGTGTCCAGCCACAACATCCCACCACTGTCTGTCTCACTATGTGGAACCTATTGCTCTTATACATCAGGGTAGTTAGTGTGATGATCTAGACAAGTGCTTGTCTAGACACTTAATCACAAGCTTTCAAATCACATACAATTACAAACCACATTTTCTGTAAGAGTGATTCTGCATCCCTCCCACAGATGTTTGCTTGTATGGAGACTGGGAAATCTGGGAAAACTATTTTAATCTGGTCTATTGCCCCATTAGAAGGTATTTTTAAATGTTACAAGTTATATGTAAGGGATACGGTTTTTCTTCTAAATTTTGTCTTTCAGATCTGTTATGATCAATGGCAAAATACAAACGTATACACCTTTTAAAAACTGATAATTTACTTAGGAAAAGCAAGACTATTTTGTTAATGTGTAGACTGAAAAAAAATTCGAAATCACTGCTATCATCTTGGCAGTTATTGAGAATCAAACCAGAAACCTCCACCAAACAGTGTTAGCTAGTGAACTGAGTTCAAGATTTCAAACCTGCTCTTACCATTTGAGCAGGCATAAGCTGATACATAGATAAGGCAAAGGAGGGAGTCTGTATTGCTTCCCATGAAGTTACATGAGTTGCCTCAGAAGCAAGAGAAGATTTTATTTCTCTGATCATGTCTGTGTCTGCCCAGAATAAAAGAGATTCTGCAGATTGAATTAAATTGTTGAAAAACTGTTGGGAAAATCACTTTTATGGGAGATGGGGAAGAATTCTCATCTTGTTATTTCCACAGGAAAATGCCAGCCTCCGGTGTTTGATGTCTTTGAAGCATTTCTGAACACAGACAGCATCCAGGTCTTTGCCAATGCAGCCACCAGTTATATTATGTGCCTTATGAAGTTTGTCAAAGGACTGGGTAAAGACTTATTTTCCTTTTATCCTATTAAGTCATGATATGTCAAACTTGATCCTGCAGAAGAGGAGAATTCAGTTCTGTGATACATAGTATGATAGAGGAGAGAGAGGCAGTGAACAAATTTAGTCCAAAATCCTTTAATAAAAATAAAGACCAAGGGATTATTTCAGAAACATTTTTAATGCTATCAATTCTTCAAGTTGTTATAGCAGCAAAGATGCATCTCACTGTTAAATGTCTGCTTCATTTCATCTTCATTTGCATCAGGACTTGCTTATAATAATTTATTAAACCCCAAAACCCCATCAAACCCAAAAAGCACTGCAGAAATGGCCTGGCATTGTGCAGTGACAGCATGGGTTGTCTGCAACAGAACAGGGCATGTTTTATGTTCAGTGCTCAAAACCACATGGCTCTTTTCTATCCTTGCCCACCTCGGCAGCAGCAGTTTGTCATATGCAGTGCTGAAAACCTGCTGAACCTTCAGTGAGATCATGAGCATTGCAACTAACAACAAACTGCCCCCATGATTAGTTTTTTTTGTGTGTTACTAAGGGCGGTGGAGACTGGGCATATTAAGTCAAGGTGACCCTGCAGAGTAATTGGCACTTCACCAAACTTAGGACAGATGCAAATGGTGTTGGGTTATTGTGCCCCCATGTCTGTGTTCTGTGGCTCACCTTGATGGTTAGATGATGACATTTTCCATTGAACTGTGTCAATGATTTTTTTTTCCTTATTTAAATTAGAAAACTTCTAATAAGTGGTAAAATGGGGCTTTTTTTAATAATGTATATTATTTCACAGAGGTATCTAATCTAGGTATGTACATTACTCTCTTTGATTTAAATGAAGCACCTAACTGCAGCAGTTCTAGTCTTTAATGATACTCTCATCTTTTTAAGCTATTTCACCATTGATTTCAACAGGGGCAGAGTTCAGCTTGTGATGATAGGTGAGAGTTGTAATTATTACTACAAAAGAGAAACAAACATCTGTGCCCAGTACCAGTAGAGGGAACTCATGTTCCTTCTGGAGAACTTAAAAGCCTGTCCTATATTTTTTTAGGTTTCTTCATTTCATGACATAAGTTTCTCCCCTTTATGTTTACATGTCAAAAACCAAGATCTTCTTTTGTATTAAAGATAGTAGGACTATGGGATTCTTCAGTACTGAACAGTAGAAACATTGGCTGAGAGAGAAAGAAAACAGACTGGGCAGACGGAAAATACTGGAGGGAATGGAGTTATCCAGGGAGAAGCTATGCAACAGGAGGCCTTGGAACTGATCTGCTTATTTAATACACTTAGTGAAACTGACCTAAAAGTAGGAGTCAGCTGAATGCCACAGAGTCAGTAAGACCTGTGATACTGAGGCACTAGAGCCTAAGAGTATCATGCAGTTGAAACTGTGAGACCCTGACACCTGAATCAGACAGGAGAAGGAAATATTGTAGCACAAAATATAAAGTGGTGTTTTTAAGCAGTAAAGAAACTAAAAGGAAGAACTTCTGGTAGAAGCATTTTCCAGGGAACTGGGTTGCACATGCATAGAAAAAAATTAGTGTATTAATTGAGAAAAAGATTAATATAATAGAATGGCTCATGATGGAAGGGACCTTAAAGATCATCTAGATCTAGCCCTCTGAGCAAGTAGTAATTCATACACCCATGGAAAAAAAGTGGAGAAGAGACGATATAACAGGTGACAAGATATGACTCTTTAAGAACTCCCAAAGGCTCTACTGAAGAGTTACTAAATAGGCATGCATTTATTAATATAAAAGTCCACGTATGAACTGTGACCAATTTTACTGTATTGTTTTTATGAGAATCATCTCGTTGTCATAAGATAAAACAAATTGTGTTTCCTGGATTCTATTCAGGCATTAGGGCACAACTGAATGAAAAAGGAGAACTAATGCTAAATTTGTTTCTCTTCTGTCCTTCCCAATGCTGCCTTTCCTATCCTCAGGGGAAGTAGATTGTAAGGAGATGGGTGACTGTGTGCCAGGATCAGGGTCTGCATCTACAGACTTGTGCCTTCCCGCGCTTGATTACCTCAGGAGATGTTCTCAGGTATGATGAACAATCTCATACAGGTACCAACCTGGCCTAGGAAACAGTTCTAACCTCCAGGCTTTGCATCAATGTTTAGATGATTTGCATGAAGACGACAGAGTCTGTGGTAAGCCTGATGGTAATAACCTGCACTGCCAGATGGAGAGTGGCAATTTGGAGGAATCTCTTACATTCTGTGCCAGCTAACGGTGGGAAAACTGAGGAGATGAAAACACTCAGACCCAAGGAGCATGTGGGAAAATGTGAATGTTTGAAACCTAGTAGTAGCATATTCAAAGCTGCATTCCTTCTTATTTAAACATTTACTGTAAACAGTGTTGGGAAAACCCTGAGAATTCTCAGATCTTAAGAAGAGCAACAGGTTACATCCTTTAAAATGCAGCAGCAGCAGCTTATCTGTACCAAGTAAACATCTGAAGCTCAGGGCAAATCTCTAACAATTGAAATGCTGGCATGTTTCCTCTAATCTGCTTGCACACAACACAGATTATTATCCAGAGCTATTAGGACATTTTTTGCCTGATTTTAAAATGTTATTTGTATTTCTGTAGTAGCTGCAGGTATTTTTGTTGGGCCCAGACCATGTTTTTTCTGGGTACAGTACAAATGTGCAACAAAGGATATTATCATAGCTTAAAGGACTTAGTATCTAAATTCAGAGATAATGGGAGGATTCAGTACAGACTGAGAGGAGGAGGAGAAAGCTCAGAATAATAAGCAGCAGACATATCAAAATGTACTTGCTATTTTGTAAACATCTTTGTCTATATCTAATGTATGTTCTATACATTATGTGTATCAGATAAACTCTTTCTTATCCTTACAAAACCCAGTCCACAGTGATGCAGAAATATGTTCTCCTCTTTGAAAGAAGCAGCCATTTTTATCTTGCTATATCTTTTGATCTGCCAGTAGAAGAAAAACAGGAATGACTTAGAAAGAAATCCTATCTGTATATTGCAAGTACATGGTTTACTTTTGAAAGGCCTGGCAAAATACTGGTAGCTAGCATCCCAGCTGTAGCACAATACTGCAAAGTTTGTTGCTTAATGGAAAACCCAGGCAATGAAGGTCTGAAGTAAATCTGTACAGGTCCTTTCATCAGTATTTACTTAGTCCTTCAGAGCTCCAGAATATTCTGTGTACATCTAATGGAACTTCTTAGGTTGTAAGTGCAATCAGCAAGTAGTAACATTTGTCTTTCACAAATGAGGAGGGAACACACTCCCTTCCCAAAAATGTGGTATTTAAATTGCATTTCTCCCTCTCTTTCCCCTCCCAACCCCTTGTCAATGAACAGAAGACTTCTGGCCTCTAGTTGAGTTTTTTATTTATACTATTGCTGGATGAACCCATCCTGACATTATTCTGCTTTCATGGCTTTTATTTTATTTTACATACCTGTGTTGTATGTGATAGCTTTTACAAACTTTTCTATCTATATTTATTGATCTTTTCTTGTCTTTTTTCTCTATCTCTCTCTCCCTCACGTCAGTTGTTAGCCAAAATCTATAAAATGCCCCTGAAACCCATCTTCCTCAGTGGTCGGCTGGTTAACTTGCCCCGAAGACTGCAGGAACAGTCAGCCAGCAGTGAGGATGGCATTGAGTGCATCCTTTCAGACTTTGATGATGACACTGGTAAGTATGTTGAAAAGCATAAATGTGGAATTAATCACTTACTTCTTCCACATATCACTGTAAATTTTGCCAACTGCTGAAAGCAAAGAGGGGAAAAACTTTATAGTTCTAAAGTCCATAAAAATCACCAAAGCATCCAGAAAAACAAGCAGTATTTGTCTCCTGATTATTTGTGTGGCTTATAGGGGTTGTGGATTGATCATGTGTTTGATGAAATAGATCTGTGTGGAGCCAAGCAGTAGAGGAATGCAGCCTTTCTGCATGATGGCTTTTTGAAGCAGTACAGTCACTTTTGAATATCTGAACTGCTGAGCTGTCCCAACCTGGCTGCCTCTGTGAAGAGCCAGCTCTGACCAGGCAGAAAGTATTTCAGTTGCAGACCTCGCCAGAATGACTCTTGGGATCTACTTTTATCAAGGCTCTTCATCACATGGATTGTCCTGTTCAACTACTACCCAAATCTACATTTAATACTCTTCTGTCTGTGACTTCTGAACATCTAAAGATGATATGTGAGGCAGTCTGCTGATAATTCGTGAGGCATTATTACTGTTCAGTTCTGGGTGCCAGATAGGGACAGTAAAATAATGGCCAGTCACTTCAAGATCCTTACCTAAAAGCATAACCTAAATGAGTACAAATCATTTTGGGTAGCAGTTGCAAGGGTAGTGAGATGTGTAAAATGTCTCATTAATTATGTTTTTTTAAACCCCAAGGTTAAACAGAGACTCGGGGGAGTAGTAAACTAAGAAATAAGACCAAGACAAAATGTACATGGAAGAAGGACAGGACAAAACAAAATAACAAGGGAAGAGACCACAATTTCAAAAACTAATACTGCCCATTACACACTAACAGTGAATGTGCAGGAACCCATGCTCTTGAAGTTAATTAATTTCTTAGTATCCATCACTTTCTGAGGGCATGTTCCACCTGTGGTAAATGTAGTATCTCACTCATGACTTTTAACCTTTGTGTTTTTTACTTTTAGGCCTTATCAATGTCTGGATTATTCTGCTGGAAGAATTAACAACTGCCATATCCAACTGTCCCCGCCAGCACCAGCCTCCTACTCTGGATCTGCTGTTTGAACTGCTGAGGGACGTTGCCAGGACACCTGGTAATGAAAGGCCTTGATAAAATGTGAGCTAGTAGAGCCCTGACCCCAAGCTCATATAATACTAAACCATTTCTGTGCAGTGTGTTCTCATGCTAGAGCTGCACTGAGACATTCTTAAAGAGAAAGGGGTTTTCTCAGAGCATAATCTGTGGTGCCAGTTAGTGCATTGTTCTATGTTGACAAAAGGCATGTTGTAAGAGTGTGTTGAACATAACTCTAACATTTATTGCACAAATAATGAGGTGCAGTACCCTATCAATGCCCTAGCCACAGAAAACGTTTGTCTGGTGTCCAGGAAATGAAAAAAAGAAAATAAAATTACATAGTCCTATAGACCTGGGAAAGATGGGAGGTGAACAGTTGGCTAAATGCTCATATGCTGCCTGACGACTAGATCTGAAACTTCTTTCTCCTCTCATCCCACAAAAAAAGTTTCAGAACCTGCCTTCTTTAGCACCACCCCTGGCCTCAAGCTTGGAACAACTTTGCAAATTTTCTGTGCATGTAGCTTTGTAAGCAAAAATATACAACTATTGTTGTGTTTATTTTAAGGCCCAGGCTTTGGCATTTATGCAGTTGTCCATCTGCTTCTTCCCACGATGTCTCTTTGGCTCCATCGCAGCCATGGTGACCATTCTTACTGGGATGTGGCATCTGCTAATTTCAAGCATGCCATTGGCCTTTCCTGTGAACTCGTAGTGGAGCACATTCAAAATTTCATACACTCAGGTATGTCATTGCACTGTCACATCTACTGGCAGTTATCAGTGGCAAGTTACTGAATAGCTTCTTGGGGAGATGGTTACATTGCTTTTTGGTTACTCAAGCATAAATTGAAGAGGAAGAGGATTGAAATGTCTTGTTTGGGTGGTTGTTGTTATTCTTTTCTCCTTTTGTTTTCTTTTTATTTTTCCCTCTCCCTCTCCCTCTCCCTCTCCCTCTCCCTCTCCCTCTCCCTCTCCCTCTCCCTCTCCCTCTCCCTCTCCCTCTCCCTCTCCCTCTCCCTCTCCCTCTCCCTCTCCCTCTCCCTCTCCCTTTCCTTTCTTATGGAAAACATGAACTTGTAAGGGACCTAGGAAAGTTATTTAGTCCAGCCTCTGCTCAGAGCAGGGCTATCTTAAAAATTAAATCATCACAGTCTAAATTACACTTTCCAAAAGAAGACACCAAGACTTTGATCATAAAGAACTAGAATATTCAGAAACAGGATCTAACAGGATTTCTCCAGTACCACTTATAAACTGAGCATTTTATATTGTTAACATCAAAAGGACTGTTCTTATTTCAGTTTCATGTGATGCATGTTTCAAAACTGAACTCTAGTGATAGCTGCATAAAAAGATTTGGTTTTGCAAAGTCTCTGGATAGCAGTAAGGGTAGCAAGACTGTTTAATTATATTGAAAAGGGAATGATGTTAAAACCAGTCTGTGTCTTTTTCTTCTAGACATTGGTTATGAAGCTATGATTAATACTATGCTGAAAGATCTTTTCAAGTTGCTAGTGGCCTGTGTAGCAGAACCAACAGAAACTATTTCCAGAGTTGGCTGCTCTTGTATCAGGTAACACAGTCTATTCACTCTGTTAGCATATTCCAAAAAAAAGTTGTCTTTATATATTTGAAGACCTTATGGACTGGTAAAGTTGGAAAAGATGTCAAAAGAAGTTTGCAATATCTCTCTGTCTTGTTTTTTAAATAATGGATTTTAGACTTACTAACCTTTTCTTTCTGTTTACTGTCTGCTTCAGAACCTGTGATTTTAGGCATTGCTATGTGTTTTATTCCCATAAGAAGCTCTCATACATTACTTACATGCAGTTAGTCAATAATAATTAATCCCTAGGAAATAAAATTAAGGGTCTTTCTGTTGAAATTCACAAGTCTTTGGAAGTAATTAATACCTTTCACAGTCTTCAAGTTGTTACAGTTATAATCAAAATAAGCATAGCATTATATATTTACACAATGTGTAGTTCTTGAACTGGCAAGATGACTATTGAAAGAGGAGAAGTAAAGGAGGGAAAAAAAGAAAAGGTCAAAACTACAGTGTAATGACAAAAATAGGTCAGTGTAACAACTGAGGAGAGTGGATATCCTTAGCTAGCTACTGAGCAGGCATTTTGTCCTGTTTTCAAAGTTCTCCCATTACTAGTAAGCATTGTCTAGTTCCTTCTTGAACATTGAAAGGTTTTCCTGTGTCCTTGCAGGTACGTGTTAGTGACAGCAGGGCCTGTTTTTACTGAAGAGATGTGGAGGCTTGCGTGTTGCGCCCTGCAGGATGCATTCTCTGCCACTCTGGAGCCAGTAAAGGTAAACTGCCTTTCTGCTGACAGTCAAAGAGTAATCACAGTAGTTACAGACTCACTAAGTTTTTACAGCTTGCTTTTTATTTTTCAGAAAAGTTTTTTGGGTACAGAACCAAGGAAAGAAACATAAGGATTATGTAATAATTATGTTATTTTGTCAGTTCACAATGAAAGGTGTTGGATCAATAGTAGAGACTGAAATCAGTTCTCCTAAACAGGTTCAGACAACCCTAGTCACTAATAGTCTAGACTTAATGCAAGTCTAGTCTGCCAGTTATGAAAACAGAAGAGTTTAGTAGGGGAAAACTTATATTTTGAGCTATTTCTTCCTCTAGATTGGCTAAAACTAGGCAGAAGACAAAGTTTCTTACTTGATCCTAAAGCTGCATGCTTCTCAATTCTCTGTCTTTCTTGTAACAAAAAAGTCCTCATCGCAGGCCAGCCTATGTTAGAAGCTGCAATACCTTTGCATCAAGTCCATAAAAGTGTTGAATAGCAGGTGACTGGCTGATCGTAACGGGACAGGTCATTCTGAATCTTGTATTACACATGAACAGGCTGGACAACACCATAGTCACTGACTTTATGTAACACCCAGTGAAAGTCTGATGTTGTGTCTCTCTATAGAACCTGTTGGGCTATTTCCACAGTGGTTCTGAAAGCTTTAGTGGAGATGCCTGTGAAGTGAAGGTGGCAGCCCCCTCCCTCTCACCAAGTGCTGAAGCTGAATACTGGAGAATCAGAGCCATGGCACAACAGGTACTGACTGACATTTCAGGGCAAGTTAAAGAACCTTTTACACCTGGGGCTTTTCTTTATAAAAGTACATCTTTACCGCCACCTTCCTTAGAAACCCTGTGGGCAAAGACGTCCTCATCACCAGACTAACATTTATTTGTGTAACAGTAGTATTGAGAAAAAGTAATAAAAACTAGAATTAAAACTGTAAGTAGGATTTAGGAATGCCCTAGGCTGGAAGATGCACAGGTACCTGAGGAGGACTCAGGATGAGTGTCTTTAAAAAAGGCAACCCTAGCATACACTGATGGAAATGTTTCTGCTAGAGAAAAGGAAATAGTAGTGGCACTATGAATTCTCATCTAAAATGTCATAATACATTTTTAATTACTTTGTCAAAGAATTACAATTCCAAAGGGCAAAAAATGCACTAGAACAGAGACGTGAAACTAGAAAAAACAAGATTTGTTCAACCTATCTAAGCAGAGTTTGAATAGGAATTCAGATTGTTTTCTCTAGAAGTACCTGGCTATAGATTGCAGAGAAGAAAAAGACTTACTGAGAACTAGAGGATAATGCTGACATTTAAGAAATTATTTGAAACTTACCACTAACTCCTAATTAGTGGAGCAAGCTTGGAGACACCCTTCTCAGGGTCCTTTTGACTACATTGGAGGTTCTTAATTTTATGTAAATGGTGATATGACTTTGAAATACAGCAGATTGAACTTAATGACCTGCAGGATACCATAAAACTGTAAATACTGTATGTCAGTTTCAGCATGGGAAAGCAGCTGGATTAAAAGAGCCGACAGAAGCTTAATGTCAGTTTCTGACTTGATTAATTACACTCTGATGCTGCTTGAAAATCTGAGACACACAGACCAAGGATTTGTGATCACAAATGACATGGCAGTAGCAGACTTTGTTTGAATAGAAAAAATGTTTGAAATTGAATTTTAAAGACACAGAACTCAAGAAAATAGGGAATGTAGCATTAGACCTTTCTTGTAGACACTATCAGTGGCAATCCCTGAGTCCTTCTCAGGTAGGGATTTGACACAACTACAAAACTACAAAACAAAGCTATCCTAACTGTGAGCTGTTTCCCCATTTCCCACCTAAAGAAGCGCTAATTGGGAGTCTGTTGTCTCTTTACAGCTGAAAATAATCTTTCCAACAACAGACTTTTCTAGGTATAACAGGCTAATTATGCAAACAAGACCTTGTCTCCACTATGCATGGTATTTTCTTATATGCAGACAGCAAAAAGCTTGTTTTGGTATTACATTTGGGATTATGTCATAAGAAGTGCAAAGAAAAAGATGTCTGTCCTTTTCCCTGTGCTCTGTTGAATGTCTGGAGACAGCCCATGTCTCTGAGGTTGTTTTACCAAAGTGGCATGTTCCAGGGAGGGTCTGCCTGAGAGGACACCTTGCATTCTTTCATCACTGTAAAAAATAAGACATCATAACAGATCTTCCACAATGCAGGAAATCCTGTTCTCAGGCCCCTACAAGGACCCAGTGCTAGTACTGAACTCACTGTTTTATGTAACTTATTGTTTTCTAGGTCTTCATGCTAGAGACTCAGTGCTCCCCAAAGACCCCTAGCAACAAGGAAGGGTTTGAACATGCCCAGTCATGCGTGCTTGTCATTGACCTCCCACCAGATAAGAAACCAAATGGGCATACCCAGAGAAGGTAAAATATCTCCTCAGGAAAATACTGTGTCATTAAAAGCAAGATAAAAATATTGTCAGGTTGGCAGAGATGTGAACAGAGCCTGGCAAACCGTGTGTCTCCATAGGTGTAATCAAAAGAATTAAATACAGCAATCAAATAAGAATTACGTTTTCTAACACAGGAGGCAGTAGTTTCCTACTGTGTGTTCTCCAAATGTACCCATGGTCATACATTGCTGAGCAGGCACGTGCAAGAGCTTATACAGTTATAGAATGGCCTGTGTCAGAGTCTCAAATGTGGCCCTCAGCAAACTGAACAGGGAGAGCAATTCTAATAGTAAAAATTGGTAGGTTACAAATCTCTGAAGGATACATGAGGTCACACAAAGTCTTCAAGTAGAGGCAGTGCAGGTTAAATTAAGAACTCTCATAGGAAATACTAGGAAGATCTTTCCGATATTGAGGTTCTTTTCTTTAAGGAGTAGAGTTAAAAATACTGGACCGAAGAAAGCTTTGAAAGTGCTGCTGTGTTTGTAATGGTACCTAGCAAGTGAAATAATCTGCTTCACTAATGGTCTTTTAAATTCAGTATTACTGCATTAAGAAAGTAGAAGTTAAGGGATACATAGGAGCAGTATAAATTGAGGAGACCACATCCAAAGCTGTGAAACTGTCAATGTACTAATCCATGGAATGTTGTTTTTGCTTGACACTTTATTTTTGTGGATGTTACTGCCTCAGAAACTCATGCGTTTGCATGATAATCTGATCCTGTCAAAGAATATTTCTTTTTGCTTGCACTCAGTTGTTTAAACAACTGCTGCAGTATCAATAGGGCCAAGGATTGGAATTCTGCATTCAGGGTTTGTGTTTGTATCGCAAGGAATGTGACACATGGCACAAAGTTGTCTTTTACTTTACTTCACCAAACCTGCTTCTGCACCACTTCAGGTGTTCTCATTCAAAACTAAACTAGTGCTTTCAACAAGGAGCCGGAATGTGATGGTCCTTCTTTGGATGGAGAGGAAGAAGGACCATGCAAGATGCCTGTATTCTTAAACAGCTGGCCAGAAGTTTCTCCCAAGAGCAGGTGCTCCGTTGCCTCGCCTTCAGAGAACAGGGCCCTGCAGAGAAAGAAAGAAAGGCTGAGGTCACAGTCTAAACCCTTCCTTCTTAGTGGGAAAATATCTGCTTTATCCAAAGGTTTGCAGATCATTCCTCTTGTTAGAATGGATGCAAAGCAAGAGACTGGAGTTCTCCCCTCTTGTGGCACTTAAGGCCATGCAATGCAACAGGCACCATGCAGAAATGTAGCATGGCTCTTGCCTGTCTTTAAACAAACAAATACATAAATAAATAAGGCTTGCAATTAATACAAACTCTGAATGCTCTCACACTGAGCTCTGTCTAAACAACTGCAAAATATGCTAGTAAGCAAATGTTACCCCAGCAATGCTCATTTTTCACTAAAAGAGGTGTCAAAAATTGACTGTGCCACTGTTCTTCATATGATTTGCTATAGCACTGCAGTAGTGTGCCAGTCATGCATGCTAGTAACTGTGGCTTTTCAAGTTTTACTTTAACTTTAGTGGGGTTTCTCTTCTCCCTTTTTGCTTTTGTTTCCCTAATGCTGCATCGTTTCACAGGAAGCTGGGGTAAGGGAGCTTTTCTTCTTCCTAAAAAGCAATAATCTATTTCAGTTCAAAACTTTGGGCAGAATATGAAAATACTGTCCTCATCCAGCTTTGGCATTGTGTGTTTTCACCTATAGCTCTGTACTACTTTCTTTTGGAATTGAGCAGTACTCCTAACTGTCCTTGGAAATTGTCTTTTGGCTCTTACAAGGAAAAGCAGATCTCCATTTTGATCCTGCTTTTGAAAGAGGATTAGTCTCCTAAAATCAATGCAAGCACCCATTTAACGTTACATATGCACTTAAAAGCTTTTTCTGACTCAGAGCCTGTAATGATTTTTACAGCAGAAAACTGCTTCCCCATAAAGAGCTCCAATGTATGTATTAATCATCAAGATTTTAGCACTGTCAGATAACAAGACTATTAAATTTTACTGATGTATCAGCAGTGGAAGCTGAGTCATGGTAAGTGAACTGACACCAGCAAATTAACCCTAGAAGCAGTTTTTTCTGACCTGTTGCTTCTACATGGCCAAGCATAGGATAGTCCCTCAGAAGTCTCAATACTGTTTTTTTGTGTGTTTGTTGGGTTTTTTTCTTTTTAAAATCAGGACACAAGCAAATTGAAAAATCTCTTCCTCACTAGACAGCAGTGCTAATCAAAATGTGACCTATCATAGTTCCTAAATCAAAACAAGTATTACTGTGTGTACCAGAGCATCAGCTCCATTTGAAGCATCACTACTCTAATCTTATGCAAACACTTTAAAAAATGCCTTAAGATAGGTTTCACAGTTTATAATTCTTCCTAGCCTCTGTTGCCTGTAAGCCTTTCAATGTTATTTACTAATTAATGACCTGAAAACTTTGGCTGGGAGAATTCACCATTCCTGGGTTTCCTGTGTGAATCAAAAATCTAGAGATCTAGAACAAGGCACAACATCTGTCACAGGAGCACAGCTAAGAATCACCCAGTATTACATGTGAGAAACAGGATTAGGAATAGATATTTCCATGCTAGGCTCTCAGTGTTCAAGTGAAGTCTTAAGAGTAAACAGTGATACGTGCTTTCAGCAAGACTTAAGCTTCTTTGCATGCTCCATTGCACTGCTGATGTTTCTGTAGATTTTTTTTTTTTGGTGGTGGTTGTTTGGCTCTGTTTTATTTTTAAGAAGTAGTCTTGGCATTAGTGGGAATAGAAGCTCAGTGGTAAACTAGTTTTGACCTCAGTTTTTCACAGCAGTTAAGGATGGATGACATACCAGTGGAGGAATTTTAAAGATATTGCAATTTAGCCAAAGTTCAGCAGCAAAAATAGAAAATATAGTCAGGGTCCAATGGCAGAAGTGCTGCATAACTTGCATGTTAACAAATTAATCAGTTATAGGAGGCTGGAATATTGAGAGTACTTGCAGCTGCCATGAAATTGAAACAGAATATTTAATCCCTCAATGTTAGACATCTCTGGAGAAAAGGACAAATTACAGTAGAACTTTGTTTTAATGCCACCTCTGCTCAAGTGCCATTAATGTGCTTGCTGTGGACAGTTATCTCTCTTAACCAAAGTAAGTGTGTCTTTCCTTCTAGGAAAGAATTTGAAAGAATAGCTAAAAGACTATACAATACAACTTTCTTTTTCTCTACTTTTTTGTAACAAGGCTCTGAAATTTGGTCTTTCATTTACATCTTTCATGTTAGATACTAAAATATTAAGTATTCCTGTACTTCTAGTAAAAGCACAATGCGCTGTTTTAATTTTATTTTTTTCCTTTCCATACTTGGTTTACCAAGTATTCCTTTCAGGACTATAGTGGTGAGCTTGCTGTCCCACCAAGTACTGCTCCAGAACTTATATGACATCTTACTAGAAGAATTTGTGAAAGGCCCTTCTAACCTGGAGGAGAAAATCACAGTACAAGTACCAGAAAACAAGTTGGCTGGTTTTCTCAGGTACATCTCCATGCAAAACCTGGCTGTCATTTTTGACTTACTGCTGGACTCCTATAGAACAGCCAAAGAGTTTGACACCAGACCTGGGTTGAAGTGTTTGCTGAAAAAAGTGTCTGGCATTAGTGGAGCTGCCAACTTGTACCGCCAGTCAGCAATGAGCTTCAACATCTACTTCCACGCTTTGGTTTGTGCAATCCTGACAAACCAGGAGAACATCAGTGCAGACCAAGTGAAGAAGATCCTTTTTGAAGATGATGAGAGAAGCACAGACTCATCACAGCTGTGTTCTTCAGAAGATGAAGATATTTTTGAAGAAACTGCGCAGGTCAGTCCCCCACGAGGAAAGGAGAAGAGACAATGGAGGGCTCGAATACCATCTCTGAGTGTACATCCCGTCAGCAACGCAGACTGGGGATGGCTCATCAAGCGACTTCATAAGCTCTGTATGGAACTGTGCAACAATTATATCCAGATGCATCTGGACCTGGAGAATAATGTAGAGGAGCCTCCAGTGTTCAAAGGTGACCCTTTCTTCATTTTACCATCCTTTCACTCAGAAACCTCCACCCCATCAACTGGAGGGCAATCTGGGAAGGACACACCATCAGAAGATGACCGGAGTCAAACCAGGGACCAACTGGGTGACAGCCTGACACCCAGAGGAGGGAGTGGAGAAATGTTGCTGCTACCCCCACCCCTAAGTCCTAAACTAGAGAAAAAAGAGCAGACCAGAAAAAAAGAATGGTGGGAGAATGCTGGTAACAAAATCTACACCATAGCCACTGACAAAACTATCTCCAAGCTCATGTCAGAATACAAGAAAAGAAAGCAGCAACAGGCCATGGCATCCTTCACCAAAGAGGTCAAAGTGGAAAAGAAAGGGGAGCTCCTGGGTTCAAGAGGGCCAGATTCACCCATACTCCAGCGGCCACAACATCTTATAGATCAAGGTCAAATGAGGCATTCATTCAGTGCTGGTCCAGAGATCCTGAGACAAGAGAAGAGACCACGCTCAGGATCCACAGTCAGTTCCCTGAATATATCTGTTCGGGATGCCGAGGCCCAGATACAGGTAGGACGTACTGGTAGAATGCTAATAGTAATAGTAACAATTTAAAAGATACTTATAAATATTTTTCTATTGCTTTTATTAAAATAATTATAATCTCTTTGTTAAGTGTCTTTGTTACATAAAGAAGTCATCAGGATGAGGACTGAATATTTCAGCAGCTGGCACTGATCAAAAGAAAATAATTAGAAGTGTTATCAGGCGTGTACTAGTACAGCTTTCAAGAGTGCTTCTGTGACTGGGGCCAAAGCTGCACATAGTCCAAAGAACTAACAACCTACAGTGAACTCGCTGCTCTCAGCTAAGGGCTGTAGCCCACTTAAAGGCCTTTGAAAACATGATGCCGCTTGTCCCCATGCTTTTGTACTTAAGGTTTTTTGTCAGTCCCACAGCAGAAATAGTGAGCTCTGTTACTAAACAGAAAATTGGTGCTTGCACGTCAAAGTGAACTAATCAACGAAAGTAACAGACTTTGTTCACTGTGGGATGAAATAAAAGGTGCTAAAGGGTGAGCATAATACCCACAATGCAAAGTCAAACAATGACTTACAGTACTCAATGTGAGTTAGGAAGACATAGCGAACATTAAATTAATATGCTACCATCACTTAGCCCTCTTCATGAGGCTGCAGCCACCAGTTGTCTTGTTTTCTGCCTCAACTGATAGCATAATCTAATTAGAAAGGTCTTCTGAAGAGTCTTCTTTGTATGCAATTTGTTTCTAGGCATGGACCAACATGGTGCTGACAGTTCTCAACCAGATTCAGGCCCTGCCAGACCAAACGTTCACAGCCCTGCAGCCAGCTGTGTTCCCCTGTCTCAGCCAGCTGACTTGCCACGTGACAGATATCCGTGTGCGCCAGGCAGTACGGGAATGGCTGGGAAGAGTGGGCCGAGTTTATGATATCATAATTTAAACCTAGCTGTGCTCTCTGTTGCAAAGGGGAAAAGACATCCAAGGTATACAGCAAAGAAATATTTGGCGTTCATTAATTGCCTGTTTGTTAGTGATAAATTAAGAAACAATGAGCTTGTTGATATGTATCCTCTGCCCACTTGAGACTGTGTGTCCCTCACTCACACTAGCAAAGGAGGCAAAGCACGAGTATGTCCAGGAGGATCTGGAATGCTCCCAGAACCTGCCAGTAAATCTGGCTAGGATGTAAGGGGGTGATACATTTCAATCGCCTTCATTTTAATTCAAATTGGCAACAGTGGGAGCCACATGAAACTGCACCTGAACTTCCACACTTGCACTATCTGTGAACGCAACTGTCATGTGGGTGTCAATTCAGGTGAGTAAACCTATGTAACTTAAAAAAATTAAATTAATAGAAGTCAGGAAAAAGGTGGGTTTATAGGACAAGTAAAAAGGTGACACTTGTTAAGGGTAACCTTTTTCCCTCCTGAAATTAGCATGCGAGTGGAAAGCCAAATCAAGATTATGGTAGTAACTATATGTGTTACTTACTAGAGAAAGTGGAAATTTATTTTGCTCTGAGAAGAGCCTTTGAAGTCTGGTCTTATTCGGGGTAGCTAATAAGTGACTATCTCAGATCTAAAAGGGGTGAACCAAGCACAGACTATTCATCCTTTCATTGCTCTTGTGGAGTATTGCTTGAAGAGATATGGCACCATCCAGCTGCCCTCCCTACAGCTGTGTCTTCAGCTATGCCTAAAGCTGATCATTTTTCCATGTGTCTGATTCCCTCTAAGGGCAAGAGGGAGGTTTGTTTTGCTGTTTCCTGTGAAGCTGGGGGGAAGACCCACCACAGAGCAAATACCAGCATGTGCCAATATCCAGCACCCAACTCAAGAGAGTAGTGTTCCAGTTTAAGCAACGCTGCAGCTAAGTTAGCTTCTGCTTCTACTGGAAACTTACATGTTTGCTTATATAGAGCTGCTGTAGCCAGGAACACCCTTATCACCTGTTACACTTAGCCTATCACTCCACACTGAGCTGAATCAAGATGGAAAATAGTCTGAAAGGCAGGTATCTTTCCTGTTTTTCTCCCATTTCTTGTCTGCTGCTGTGAATAGAAGGATACAGATCCTCATGAATGTACATCCCTTTCTATGCAGCAAGTTGTTGATAGTAGTAAGGGGTGGGAGAGGGGAAAGGATTTGCTATTGTGTTGTCAAATACATAAGTGATGCTGTTCACACAAGACACAGCAAAGGGTTACTTTGCTGCACAAGTTGTGTCACAGCCCCTGAGACATTTCTTCTTGTGCTCCCATACTACATAACTTGTTGATTAAGAAGTTGAAATCATTTGTGGAAAATCAGTTGGTTTTAATCTTGGGTGATCCCCTTAATGAAGTTCTCCCAAGGCTTTTAGGCTTTTTAAATGTGTACACCAACTAAATATACAGCTTCAGTCCCTGCTCCAAAGCATCCTCAAAATGGCATCTCTTTATAGCAGACCTGGATTTTTCACAACTTTCAGCAACTTAAACCTTGGGAAAGAGAGGGAGCCAGGAGGCTCCCTTGGGCAGCCATCACCCAAGCTGATGTGTTTACAAAGAGGCTGCCACTGTCCTCCTGCCTTTTCCCTCCATTGCCCACTTCCTGTTTGTTACCTGCTAGATTTGTGCAGGGAATATTTGTCCCATAGCTTTCTGTAGTGTCAGTCACAGTGTTGCCCTTTCTTTCAAAACTTCCCCTTTTAAAATTGTTTCAAGGACATGAAAAAAAAAATCCTTAAAAACAAGTCTTTCTTACCATCTAAATTGACTTTAAAAATTAATAATTTAACAATTTAAAAAGTTTTCAATATTCCCCCAACAGCTGTAATACTAAAATTAGGTGACTAGTGGCATGGTTTGATTTCTGTTGCCATGTCTTTCTTACACATTTTTAGGTAAAGTAAAAGGGTGGATGTATTTTTGTTAAAGTGGGTTTTGTTGGCATCTATACAGAACTGCCTTTAAAGCATGACATCAACTAGGCAACAAAAAGAAATCAGAATAATTAATGGAATGCAGAACACCCAACTCTGCTGTTTTTCATTATACAGGCATTGAACGGATGCAGATCCTTGCTCTACTAATCTAAAACTAAAGCAAACCCCTAAATTATGTTGGAGAAGTAAAACTGGTAGCAGCACCAATGGACTCAGGACTCCAAAAGAGGGCCTAGTATCTCAGAAACACTGGGGTTATGTGTTGTGGTTGCAATACAAAAATCCCTCTGTAAAACAGAAAGAAAAGCTCTAGGAGTGACAATACCACCACCCTCAAGCCCGTGAACACAGCATAGGCTAGTGCTATTTGATTAGGCACCATCTTAACCCAAAATACCATTTAATTTCAAGTTTTTACACTAGAAATGCCATACTGGCACTGAGTAAATGAGCTGTTGCTATTGCCCTGCTTTAAACTTTGCCCTCCAAATAATGCACTGAGTGACCATTTTCATTCTCAGTGCCTTGGTGCGTGAACACCCTTCCCTAAGAGGTCATGAGTAACTTTGAGTAATTCCAGAGATGTCATTTAAAAGTAGGGGGATGAAGGAATCTTTGTTTATGCAAAGCCTGCTGCTTCAAAATTTGGCATCTCGTGCTCTTCCTTATATGTAAAACAGTGAAAAGGTGAGGAGAGCAGGCCATGGCCGCTTCAGGAACCATTAATCTGAGATGCAGAAGCTTTTTCATGCACCTCCAAAATATAAATAAATAACTAAAGTATTTAGTTGATTCATCAGATTCTCAGCTATTTTTTTGCTAGTTTAGCCACAGACATCAGCAAGCCCCAAAGAAGTACAACACTAAACATGAAGTCAGTATTTCATAAACCTATGCAGTCTATTTCATGCATACTTTGGGCTTAAGGCTGCCAGTTGCTACCTTCAGGCCTCACAAAGTAAAGCCTTTATCCCAGAGAAGACTGCCAGGACAGCCCCAAGAGAAGGGTATGACACCAGCCCACCCTGTGCTTCAGGAGGCAACTCCCCATTCCCAACACCCCAGTCGTGTCCAGCTGTACCATGCTGCAGCAGCGTTTCTGCTTTCTCTTGTGAGTGGAGAAGTCAGTAGCACAAAGTAGCCCTTGTACCCACATGTGCAAGTCTTTCCCATATAACCCATTTAAATCCTTACTTACAGCCCTAACAATGCATGAGCTAATGGCAGCATATTACCAGCTTTACTGTTTTTTCCAGCCTTGAACCTCTGTCTCTTTGCTCTGGTTAATGACCAAATTGTTCTATGCTCTTGCACTGTTTTGGTCACATACATTTCTATTGGAGTTGGGTTTGATTTTTGTTGAACTGGCCAGTTATTTTTTAAAATAGTTTGGCATCTTTCTCAGGTACCAGAGCTGCACCTCTGCTCCTCTGCTGCCCTTGCCTAGTTCATACCGCCCTCCTCAGGGGAGGACCGATGCATTCTTGTACAGAGTCCTGTAGCTCCAGTCACTGTCATACTCTGAGCATTCTGCATACCCACATTAGTAGTATGTTCATCATGCTCACCGAATATCTTTGTGCTGCCAGCAATGGTTAATGCAGTTGTTTTAGTAACATCCCCACAGCAGTCTTCTCTGAGTGTTCAGCAGCCACGGAGTTACCACCACTATCTCTTGCTTAACGTGCTCTCATGTCTTTAAGGTACTAAGATACAGACAATACTAGGGATAAACACTCACATGAGAATAACTGGCAGTTCAGCATCTAGAAAGAGTTATTAGCAAAAGATTTGCATAGACCTGGACAAAACTTTCCTTGCAAAGCTCCCAGCACAGGTGACACAGGTTTTGCCTCATCACAGATAAAACAGTTAATGTCCTCTGGACTGTAGCTGACTCATGTCAAGGCCAAGCAGAGTTTATACCTGTGACTTGCAAGGTGCTCTGCCTTTCAATTTGAGCTTCACATTTTTAAAACTTAAACCTTACTGTAAAATTCATGGGCAAACCCTCACTTGCCAAAGGTAAAACTCCCACCTCTAAACACCTTGCGTCACCCTATGGGCTCTCCATCTGCACTTGATCTGGTAGCATATCAGTGTTGGTACCCCCACTGCAGGGCTCAGCACAGCACCCGTATGAAACTGAGTGGCAAATGAGTTCTCAAATAGAGAGTTCCAGCTCCAGGTGCTGCCTGCAATTTGTCCTTCTCTCCCCAGCTTAGACCCATACTCAAAGTGCCTAAGCTGTTGAAATCAATGTGAATTACATACCTGGATATCTTTAATACTCAGGACTCAGTCCTTGAATCCTTCAGTCCCTACATACAGGTTCACAAGTCCTCAGGAAAGGGAAAATCCTGAACAGTTCCTAGTTTCATGCCCTTTGCTGCTGTCCGCTATACATCCCTCTTGAGAAATCCACAAGAATCATAGAATCATAGTCCCACAGCACATACTCCCATGCCCCCCAGTGCCCCAGAACTAAAACCTTCGCTTTTGCACAAATCCAGTTTGGACATTAAGGAGACTGACCATAGCAAGCCAAAGCAATTTATTTCTTTCTAGCTCTTCTGTGTAGAAGCTTATTCAGAAATTGAGCATGGGGTTTGGCTGTTTTCACCTTTAGCAATCCAGTCAAAAAACGCTATTACTTGGTGAGAAATAGTTTTCAATTGACAAGAAAAAAAAGTTAAGTCCTTTTTTTCCCTTTCCCTTCCTTTTGGGGGGATGTGATAAGTTTATTTTTAAGCAAGCTATTTACTGCACTTTGGTTACAGTCATTTGTGGGAGGATCTATGTATAGTGCTAATCCGGGCATATGACATGAAATACAGTTAGCTTTTTTTCCATTTCTGATCATTCCACAATTATTGAAGAAATTATGCAACATCATCAATTAAAAAAAAAAAAAACAACAAACCAAAAAAACACTTTCCCAGCTTTTTAGTATAAAAGGACCAAGTTACCATACCACAGAAGCACAAATGTTGGATTTAATGCAGTGTAAATATCAGCCTCCAGCAGCTACAGATCCCTCTTCACTGAGCCTCTATTTTTGAGTAGAGCTTCTCCAGGGGTACAATGTAAGAGTCTCTCAGCAGCCCTCACCAGCAGCATATCTGGGACTCCAGAAAGTTGTACAGCTGCAAAGAAGTCATAGCTCCTCTTTATGTTGCTTCCACTAATCCCCCTCAGAACATACATTTTATATGTGACACTAACTGTATCACATCATACTAAACAAAACAGCTTTGGCCAAACACGGAGTGGCTGCCTATTTAAAAAGAAAACACTAAACAAACATAAAAGCATATGTCTTAAGTATGCAAGAGTCTTGTCACTGCTCCAAGTCTCCAAGCTAAAAATTAAAAGCAGAGGGAAGTGCCCTAATGTTATGGTTACTGGTGGAGCTACACTATGATTCTGGATAAATGCAATAACGGGCACCCCCTGTGGGACCAGATCCCTCAAATCCTCTTTATTTTTGGCAAATTTGCAAGTTGAGGTTTGCATAGCCTCCACTGCCACATTGAATCTGGGAACTAAGTTTATGGAGGGCATTTTTTTGTTAAGAAACATGGCAACGGGATCTCTTTAAATCCTCTTACCTGCCTCTTTTGAAAAGGTATTTACGCACTTCCATAAATTTCATCATAAATGCCATGGAGTGCCAGGGCCCTAGTTCCTGTGCTTGCGTTGGGTTCATCTGGCCTGCAGTGAGGTGCTGTGTTTTCACAAGAAGCAAGCTGAAATGAGAGCTGAGCTATCAGAGAGGCACAGGTAAGGCACAAATATCACCTCCACAAGCAGGCTGCAGCTCCTGAGCCCCAGCTCTGCAGAAGAAAAGCAGGATTCAGTACCAAAGGGAGAACTACCAGGAAGGGCAGAGCCCTGTACTGCACACTGTTTGCTGGAGCAGATGGGAGCAAGAGAGTGAACGTATGCAATGACAGCAGTGAGCACCTTCTTTCAGTTCCCCTGACTTTCTCTCCCCTTTTTGTCATTATTTGTGAGACTGCAAACATACTTGGATAGGCCCCTCAGCCAGAACTGAAAACTGAAAGCAAGCCAAAGGGAGTAGACACTCAATTTTGCCAAAGATCTCATCCTTCCTGTTCAAAAATGAAAAAAAACCAAATTTTAATTCCATTATGATGGCTGCCATAGGAAGTGTTTTACCACAAATCATGATTGCCAGGACTTATCCCTCTAGCTGTATATTCAGGAGGAGCCACTAATACTTTCTAAGAGAGACTGTAAATTGTCTTGTCAAGCAAGCTCTTACTTTGGGTTTACCTTCTACTGAGTTCACACCTATCTGCAATTCCCTGGTCTCGTCCATCTTTCCTCCCCTTGACCTGCTCTTCTTTAGGAAAACACCTCCCCTGTCCACCGCGTCCCATTGTGCTGCTAGCTTGCTTTGGTCCTTGGGTGTCCAGTGGTCAGGCAGTCACTGTAAGCTGGCTTGCAAATTGTATTTTGTGTACATTTTATTCTGACTGAATTCTGAAATGGAAATATTTTAAAACAAAAATTATAAACTATTTATGTTGCTTGTGTTGCAGAATAAAGAAGTAAATGTAAAATAAATCATGCTTTGTTTCTGTCTAAAGATAATTGTTTTACACTTACTTGATGAAGCAAAGGAGAAGACCTGAGAAGGGGCCTGAAATACTTGGTATGTACCAGCAATGACTGCTGACTCACAGATTCACAGATGACCTGGGGAATTTCACTACTTTGAACTGCTGGGTTGTTGGGTTTTTGTGTTTGTTTTCTTTTTATCGTGGGAGCTTAGATCTAAACATTTACACAATTGAGCCCCACGCCTACGCAGAGTTTGGGCTTGTGGGGGTCAGGAAGAAGCATGAAGTGACTGAGACAACTAAAGGTGCAAGTAGACACTATGCAGAGTTTTGAAGCATCTAAACAGTTAAAAGTTATTTCTCCGCCCATTAAAATATTAAAATTAGGAAAATACTTATGGCTTACATTTTATTTGAAAAGGAATTTTAAAACAGCAACACCCAAAACGAAAACAATCCCTACAAAAATGGCAGAAATAACACCTACTTTCAGTAACATATACAATTTTGAAAACTGTCCTGAAAGGTAACCTTAAGGATTGAACTCCCTTATAAATTTCAGTCACACACCAAAGTACACCACTTTCCTGCCACTGGAATCCAGACAGAGCTTCTCCCCCAGCCCCTCAGCTTGGCATCTTCTGGTTGCAAACACCAGCAGGGATGAGCAGCCACCCATCACAGCTCCTCAGACCACGAGGTCACAGCCAGACTGGTTTGGATTTTTAAGCTAGGCATTGCCCAGCTGGATTTCCCTGTCACACTTAGCACCCAAAAAGTGTTCCAAATCTACAGGTGCATGCAGCAGTGTGGGTGAGGCAATGTTTCATCCTTCTAAAAAGCTAGGCAAGGGCTCTCTCCCCTATTGCCTAAATCACTCTTTTGATAAAAACCGGATCAATTAGCTCTCCTGTTGGAGAAAGAAAACCCTTTAACTTAATGGAAGCATTTAATGAAAACAGTGAACACCTTCACAGCAGCTACACACGCTTTCTTAGACAACCAGAATGTAGGTACAGAAGAAGAAAGGGTTGCACAATATCCCTGTCAAGAGAATTGTCATGAGGCTCCCCGAAAGCAGGAGAGTTTCATCAACAAGACACAGCAGCACACCGTGACTTTTAGGGTACATCCCTGTGCTCTCAGGGCAGCCTGAAGGTAGGCTTTCCATGGAATCTCAAGAATCAAAATGATGCAGCCAGCATTCCCACCTGGGCTCACCGGGATCTCTGGGCATGGGCTCCCATACACTGAAGCAACACAAGGTCTGGCCTTCAGTCTGTTACACAACAGCCTCATCAGCATGAGGGTTAAGAGGAACATATCAGAGCAGATTACAAAGCAACTGAATGAGGTTGTGATGCTTCAATAATCTTACAGCACTTCTAGCAAAACTGAGTGTGTTAAATCCCAACAGTTGGATCTAATCCCGTTCCAGAAACTACATTCTGCTGCTTGTCTCATTTAGATCCCATTAGAAAGATTTAATTTCCTCCTAACCAGAAAAACAGCAACTGGATAAATACAGACAGTACTATTCCACTATATCACTAACTCTGTACATGTACACAGATTCCCAACTGCCTTCTCACTTAATGGTGGGGTCAGACTTGCACAGCTTCTGATGCCACCAGAGTGAGAGGAAGAGGTTCAAACACAGTAGAAGAGATAAACTTTTTTTGTAGTTATATAGAAGATACTTGAGGTTCTTCCTTTGCTGTATAACAAAGTGTTAAGAGCACTTGCTGAAGAAAACAGCTGTCAGCAAATACTTTAAAGGAAAAAAGAAAGAAGAAACATTAAAACATTATCTCCCCTTTAAGTGGAGTCACTGAATTCATACTCCAGATTCCAGAACAGGGTGCAGGAAAGGCAGCAACCATTGAACACATTGGTATCTAGACAAAATTTAACAGATGGCTTTTGATTTTGTTAATTGAACAGCAATGAAAACTTCTCATAGAAGTTGTTACTGAACACATTTATTGGCAGAAAAGCAATCATGGTTCAGTTTTCAAAGTCTGACTTCAATCCAGGCAGGTCAGCTCTCTCAAGTCACTCTAGAGCCTGCCAAAAGACATTCTAACTCCTAGGAGGCTCAGAGGAGGAGCAACACCCACCAAGCAATGTGAAGCCACAGATTCTCTCAAAAGCTTTAGGAAAACTCTTCCTTCCTCTGCCATTACAAGAAGCAGCAAGGATTGATGCATGAACATCAAGTCAACCTACTCTCCCTCCATGATACGCATCTATTTATAACAAATAGGACTTCAAACCTGATAATTTTTCACAATGTGTCTACACTATATTCATCTGTGGTCAACTAAAAGTTTAAAAGCTCCCCTCATACCAAGCCAGACACTTTTCCTAATGGTTATTTATTGCCAGGGTGCCAAGAGGGTGCCCAGTGTCACCAAGATGGGATGAAAACAAGTTGAGCCAGTTAAAAAATTTGTCCTTGACCTCAAAAGGGCCCAAAGTATCTACAAAAAATGCCCTGGCCTCTTGTTTATCCCAGAGCTGTAGACCTGTGGGATCCAGGCAGATCTGGCAAGAGGGAGAGAGAAGAAAAAAAAAAACAAAACAAACAAAAATAGTGAAGAAAATTTATGGGACAAAAAATAGAAAGGCAATCTGGAGATACTAGCAGATACCTCAGGTAGTAGACCAAAGAGAAGGAAACACACTGATTGCAACAACTAATGCATAGTAGGGTTGCAAAGGAGATCACTGGCACACCCAAACACTCAGAAAGTATGAGCATAGTAATAATGGAACAATATTTTCAGTAATCCTGCTGGCAGCATGCTCTCTCCGAGACAGAAGTTCCTTGATTTACATTTTACAGGCAGAGAAATGTTCATATACATATTTTAAATCCACTGAGTGAGCCTTTGACAAGTAGAAATAACAGGTAGAACCAGGCTTGGGCTCTGTCTGCTGAGTCACATGAAACACAGGGTCATCTCAGATCACTGAGCTTTTGGAAAGGAAGCTGGCATAGGATAAACCACCTAACATCCAATATCACTGCAAACAAGCAGAAATCGGATGCTTTATCCAAATGCCTGACACAATGTCCTAAAATAATAAACTCAGTATATCTAGGTTTCAAAACCCAACAAAATCCCAAATAAATATAAATTAGTTAGATGTAAACATGAGTCAATGAGGTCCTAGTCTTATACTGAAGAAAAAATAATAACAACGAAAAACAACAACAAAACCAACCAAACAAAAACCCCTGAAAAACAAATAACCAAACCCTAAACCAAACATATTAGTCAGGCTGGTGTGCAATTTTCTGACTTCTGACAGAAATCCAGGATAGTAAATCTGGTTTGGTTTTCTTGTTTTGTTTTTACAAGAGATTTGCACCTTTATTTACACTGTATTTACTGGGAGATCCATATCCATAAAGTAGAGGGAATACTTCTGGTTTGCCAGCTCTGAGGAAGTATGCCCAAGCTGAATGATTTTTGTCTGCTGTGGTTAGCATGACCACTTATAAGGAGATCTTTCTCAACACCCTAATCCCCAACCACAGTCAAAATTACTTAAGATTAAAATCATTTCAAATACTTCTTCTGCGTGGCATTTCTTAGTTATTTAGTATGGGTTTACATTCCTGGCAGACTGCATTGTGCTTCAAATTAAGTTCTCCTTTGTGGCAAAGATTATGAGAGGAGGAACAGGTCAAAATAAAACTGGACAAGATGCTTTATTGCAATTTACCTCTCTAAGTACGTATGCCCAGGAGGTCAGAAACAGGCAAATCTTCAAGCTTGGGAAATAAGAATGTCAAACATAGTAAGAAAGTGAAAAATGGTTTTGTAACAACTCATTTAAGGAGAGGAAGGTGGCAAGGCTCTTGGTTGGTTCAAAATGCTTACCTGCAAAACCAATTCATCTTCCCTTGAGAAAACATGGGAATTGTCTCCTGGGTAAAACTGCAATGGTGGCACCAAAAAATCAAGCACCCTGATAAAAATATTCTTTTCAAGTCCAAGCTGCAAGGACGATCATCAGAGCAGGTCTTACATCTCTCTTGCATACATTACATTTTCTTTTAAAATAACTCTAAATAATTGAATATCTCAGTGCAGGCTCTTGTGACCAGCCCCAAGCCCAAGAGAATAAAGATTATTAGTTTGCAAAGCCAACCATGAAAAAAATAATAATGAAAAAAAGGTGAAGATTTATATCTAGCTTGCTAATCATTTTTTTCTTGCAAGTTTTCAATCAAATCTCCTTTAGGATTTATGGGGAATAAGAGCAGTAAGAGGGGTGAAAAGGAGATGCAGTGTAACAGGCTGCCACAGAATTTTTCAGGCCAGCTGTACTGAGAGTAGGGCAAGAAGGATGACCTCCATCAAGTGTGCCAGCCTGGACAACAGCATAGATCTGCAGTGACTGCTGAAGAAAAACAGAGTGAGAGCGAAGATCCCAGGGCAAGGCACAAATGTCAAACTATGTCACTTTTAGTGTCTCTTTTGGAGTCTGAGGCATCAAACCAAGCCAGACTGCTTGGACCATCATCCATTTCAAGGGGGCTGTGGAGGCATCACCCTTTACATGGTTAAAAACGTTTGGAGCCAAATAAAGTTAGAAGTAAAACCTGAGTAACAACATCAACACAAAAATGCCTCTAAGCACTGAGGACTCATGCTGCCCCTACAGCCTGTGCCCATTTTAACTCACCCGGGCAGGCCCCATTGCCCCACAGCAGCCACCTGGTTCCTCCTTACAGAACACACTGAGTCACTTGACCCTGAGAGAGTGAGGCTACACCTGGAAATGGGATGAGAGGATCCCCACCTTGCAGAAGAAATCAAATTAAATAACTGCTTCAGCTGTTCTTTCATAGTGTGTTGTCCCTCTACTCCATACACATGAGACCCCACCTGGAGTACTCTGTCCAGTTCTAGATCATTGCCCCAAGCAAAATCTTGTTGTTCTTTAAAAAGAAAATCCACACACCATCAGCCTGGACCCAAGCTTTCTCCACTGTACAGCTCTGCTCCCAGAGAACACGGGACACCCTCTTCCCACTTGGCACCCAGGAGGGGGTCCCTGCAATTGCCATCTTCTCTTTCAAAGGACAATAAAGTCTCCTGGATTTAGGACATGCCAGATTGTGCACATGAAAGAATTGTTCAGATCATCTGTTCAACCTCCCTGAGCCCCAGAGCAGAATTTTTTTGCATTTTGCTACTGTTTTGGCCCTTCTGCTGGTACAAAGTCAGCTTCCCACAGGAGACACTATCACATGACTCCATACACCTCAATATCGGATCATCATTACTGGGCTGCAGTTTAAACTTGCTAGCTGAAAACCTAGCCTGTTATTTGTAAAGCTGTTCATAATGGTTCTCAGCAGCTCCACTGTCCAGTTATTTCTAATCTGTAATTATTCCCTGCCAATCACACACAGATCCCTCAGACAACAAGTTTCTTTCACTATCTCCTGTTTTCAGTGCCACACCCAAATGCCTGGATACGCCTCTCATTTTAAGAGGCCACAATTAACACCTTTGCCTTTGTATTTCTGGTGTCCTCTTGAGGGTGCTGCATGGTGCCTTACCTTTTTTAACACAAGGGGCCTTTCATTTCAAATCCCATAGTGTACTTCCCACTTCTGTAAGCTCCCATCTCCCCAGCCCAAGAACACTGTGCCAGTGCCTTTATCCAGTTGTCCCAAGCACTCTTATTATTTTGGTCTTGCACTGCTCAATGCTGAAACATTTTTATAACCTTTATGTCAGAAAAGCTAGGCTTGACCACAATTTTGCTGACAAGTTGAACCATTAACAACTGCACTTGAGAAAATATGCCATGTCTGCAGATTTGGGGCCTTTTTGGGCCCTTTTGCATAGACAATATTTTCTTTGTGTATTTCGTTCTTACAGACATCTTTAGTTTACAGGTTGCAGGAGACACTGCATCTTCCCTGTAAGTTGGAAGTAGAAACCTTCAGAGACATAGCAGGAGATTCAGCTTCAGGACTGGAACTTTGAGGTGCAACAGTACACAAAACGTGTTATTTCTAGCAAAGAGATGTTCCAGGTCACCTAAATTAAAACACCACAAAATTGCCTAAAGCCTTTCAGCCGATGTGCTATTAAATAATGTATACTTCAATTCACTTCAGTTCAGGAAGTTTCACATGGATTCAGAAGTCCACAGAGAGGAATAATTTTCTCCCTTGTCCTGAAGGGACAAAGGACAAGGGTCTCCCTGACCTTTCCTGAACAACTGAGCACAACACTGAACAAGCATCTTCTAATTTACAGCCCTGGTTCTCATTCAGATGAAGCCAGCAGCTTCAGAAAAAACACCTAACCAGTGATGAGCTGAGGTTATGGAGAAGTAACCTGCCTGACCTGTACTAGAGGCACTCAGAGGTGCTTAAATGCATGTGCAGTTCCAACCTTTAGTAACATTATCTCAGAGAACTGCTCATAATCACATTTTTTGGGAAAAAAAGAGAGCCAAAGGGTCACTTTCACACCTGTGAAACTTGAGTTAAATAGCTGCAGAAACTAAGAGATTAGAACTCTGAGAAAGATCAAAAGAGGCCACCCACCTTCCTGATCTCTAGTTAATTTTTGCTTTTTCTTGCATTTTACTGGCACAGGATAACCTATAGGTCATGCCCAGTTTCCAGTTCAAGTTCCAAATTCTAAGGCAGAACAGTGGTAATCCTGAATCACTCAGAAGAAAACTGAACTCATTGACACATTTAGGAAAGTTAGGGTAAAATGACAGATATAGTAATCACATAAATGGAGTGGCTCTTTTCTATTCCTGTACTTTGTGCACAAATAATTGTATTATTTTTTGAATTTTGATTATTTTTTTGGCTAGATGATGCATTATGAAGTTCACTTTCATCAATAATTAAAACTAACAGACTTGAGTCGGCATAAATTGCAAAAACAATCCTTTATGTACCTTGAAAAAGCAGAGGATGAGCATTTGTGGGTGACAGCCTGAAAGGAAAAAACCCTCAGAGAAACAGAATCAGTCAAGACTGTTTTTTTCTTCAAGACCAAAGGCAAAGCACAGGGCAGGAAGACACACAGTCACCAGATGGCCACAGCACCAGGATGGATTAGCCTGCATAAATGTTCAAGCAACTGGAGTTCAGATACCAGGGCAATTGAACTGCCTTGGGTATCTTTACAGTTTATTCTGTGCACCAGGTGAGTACAGTGAGTTAAGCTTTACGAAATTACTGAATCACGAAAATCACGGAATTGTCAGAGTTGGAAGGGACCTCTAGAGATCATCTAGTCCAACTCCCCTGCTAAAGCAGGATCCCCTGGAGCATATGTCACAGGACTGCATCCAGGTAGGTCTTGAATATCTTCAGAGAAGGGGACTTCACAACCTCCCTGGGCACCCTGTTCCAGTGCTCTGTCACCCTCACCATAAATAAGTTTTTCCTCATATTTAAGTGGAACTTCCTCTGTTCCAGCTTGTGCCATTTCCCCTCATTCTGTCACTGGGAACTACTGAGCAGAGTCTGTCTCCATCCTCTTTGCACCCACCCTTAGATACTTCTAGGCATTAATAAGGTCTCCCCTCAGCCTTCTCTTCTGCAGGCTAAACAGTCCCAGCTCTCTCAGCCTTTCCTCATAAGAGAGATGCTCCAATCCCCCAGTCATCCCTGTTGAACTGACATGCAAAATTCTAATTCACTTAATTAATGAAAAAAAAAAAAAAGGAAAAAAACAAAAGGGCAACTTTACCAGGATTCAAAGTATTTCTAAAACAAATAAAAAGTCCCCTTATTTGATTTCAATTAAATTGAATATGTGCAATGTAATGCAGTGGGAAACTGACCCACAGCCTTCTCAGCTCTGACAGGTAAGACGATCCACAGAGCTTCACATCTGCCACTTAGTACGGAACCAATGGTGAAAGTTCCAGACTGTGACAGCAGAGGGACAGAGTCCAGGATGGCAGCACAACTTCCACCAGCATTAGCACCAAGAAGACAAGTGTCTGACAGCATCAGGAAGACAGAATAAATAAAACAGGCATATCTCAGCCTGAAAATAGAAAATATGTGCAACATTTAACTTCCACTTCCATAAAAAAAAAACCACACAACAAAACAACCCCAAACAAACAAACAAACAGACAAAAACAAATAAAAAAATAAAAAGCCACCAAAACAAACCACAAAAAAACCCTCTCACAACTCAGCCTCCCTTCCCCCAAAACATGAACTAGCACTGAAATCTATTCCCAAACACTTTAATCACAAACACACAGAGTTTAGGGCAGTGAGGAAAAACATCATGCTTTTCAAGGTTAGCTTCCCCTAAAAAAAGTCTGTGTTTCCCAGGCTTTGCCCTCCCTCAGGTCTCCTGGAGAGACACATGTTCTCCAGAGGCACACTGGCAGAGGTCCCTACATGCCCAGCCCAAGGGGGTTTGGCTGGATTTTGCTGCTGGGACAGGCATCATCAGCCAGGCAGTGGCTGCAGGATGTTCTGGGCTCCCCAACGGCACCAGCTGCGCAAGGGATGCCACAACATGGTTGAAGATGTCCCTGCCTATGGCAGGGGAGTCAGACTAGGTGACCCTTAAAGGGCCCTTCCAAACCAAACCATTCTATGACACCAAGCCATGGAGCCGGGCACCTCAGCCCTTGCAGCACAGCTCAGGGAAGGCTGCGATCCCACGGAGCACTGGAGCCTCCCTGCCAGGCACTGACTGCTCTCCATGTCACCTTACACAGCAGCTTGTTCAGGGTCCCAGTGCCCTGAAAGGTTTGCAATAATGGACAAGATGGCTAAGTGGTTACACAAGACACCACAGTTTGAAGCAAAAAAAATACCACCACCATCCAAAAACCCAACCACAAACCCCACCACAAACCAACAAACAAAAGAGAATCCCTGGAGCAAGGCTAGGCATGAACAAGTATCACACAGTGCACGCTGACAGGCTTAAAGAAGAGAAAACAAGAATTTGGGGTAAGGATGACCAACTGTAAATGAAGGGGATTAAACTTAGATTGACAGAAATTACAAGAAAAAAAAATCCAAATCCAAACCCCAAACAAACCAACCAAACCCTAAAGCTCTAGAGAGTATTGTCAGATGGATGCTGGTCAGTCACCAGCACTCTGCCATGGCCACAGAGTTTTAAAGCATTGTTGCACTCACAAAACTTTAGGGATATTCTCCAGGAGGCAATCCTGCTCTGGCAGTGACCTGAGCTCAGGCCTGGGCACTCTAAAGGTTTTGCTTTCAGCTTCCCACCTGCAGCACTGGATCAGTACCTCAGGAGCTCCTCCTTGTGCTCCCATGGCTGCTCCTGCACCAGGGTATGCAGCATCAGCACACACACATTTTGTAACTGGGTCTCCCCATCTGCATTTCTACAGGGCATGATGAGCATGTGCAGGTTGCCCACAAATGCTGCTCTCCAGAGCACTGGTTTTCAGCAAGGCTATGATACCACATTTGCATCTACCCTTTGAAATAACAGTGATTTTAGTTGATGGGAAACTGAGATTGCTCTTATGAAGGTGATTTGTTTTTGAAAAAACAATGTATTGATGTTTAACAAAAAAAAAACAAAAAAACCAAATTCTCAGTAATGAAAAATTACCCAAAAAAGAGTAAACCATTATGAATTGCTTTAGTATCCAAGTGAAAGGGAATGAACAGGATCCAACACTGCTCCTGACTGAAGGACACAAAAGCACCTACCAGCTGCTTATAGGCAAAAGTCAGCATCTCCTTCCACTTCATCTGATGAACCTACACCTGACAACACAGTACTCTTTACAGTGGCGACATGTCAGCCACTGTAGTTCCTGGTTTGGCACTAGTCATGCTCACCCTCACACACTCCCTCACAGCAGTGCAGTTGTTCCAGCAAGGAAGTTTCACCAGCACCTGTGGAAAGCAGCAAAAGAAACTGAGGGAAGAAAGTTGCAATACATTTGAAAGGCATCTAGGGCACTGTGGATATCCTGTTGCCTACCAATATTAGTGGCAATCCAGCCTAGACTTACACTGCCAGCCTCAAACACCCCAGCAAATCAGGAAGATGAATTATTTATGACAGACGGTTTGAGCTTCATACTGAGGACAGCAGAGGTGCCCATTTTCTGCAGTGTCTGCCTCAGAAAGTCTCTTCCTGCTCCCCTGCTAGAACACTGGAAATTAGCAACACTGCCTCAATTAAAAACATCATGTCATTGTTTTACAAACCTTTACAAAACTGTAATAAATTTGGTGGTACCATCCCATGCTGGCTGTTTTCTCCAGATTATTTTACAGGGTAACTGTTAAACTATCTTAAAGAACAAAGCCAGTGAAAGGAAGGGGAAGGGGGGGGAGTTTTGTCCATGTCAAGGTCTGAAGACCTCTGAGGGTCAGCCTGCTCTGAGCTTCAAAGCAGCAAGCCTGACATCTTGCCACAGACCTTGGAATCAAGGGTGTTCCTCCTCCTCCCAGCCCTCACTCAACAGCACACCCAAGCTATGGTGGTATTTATAAACTATGTGAGAAGGAGAAATAAAAGTGTCATGTGTGCCCCACAGGGTTCATAGAAATTTGCAACAGATTTGCCATCACAAATCCAGTCCCCAGTGGTACTATTTTAGTTCTGCACAAGAGCAGAACTTCACTATGAAGGCAACATGTCAAATGGGAGTCCAGCCCCTGGCAGTAGAAAGATGGTATCCCCATTACTCTCACTGATCTTCCTATGGGGTCTACTGATTATATAAAAAGCCAGAGAGACAATAATTATTTTATATTCTAGTTACCTGGATGAAAAAGGCCACTGCATTTCCCCCAAAATTCCTTTGGCCTCAGCTCTATGAAATTATGTAATTCTTAAGCATTTTCCAGAGGTCAAGCATTCAAAGCAACACTTGGTAAATCAGGTCAGTTGGCCTTATAAACACACACCTGATTTTTTGGCTAAGATTAATCTAACTAGAATCCAAGGATGCCTAACAGAGTGTTTATACTCTAAGTAGACATAATTTTTTTTACTTATCCTCATTATTCTTGACAGTCCCAAAGCAAATTTACAGCAAGCTTTTAAAAATAGCATTAATAATCTTAGGGGCTGTAGTAAGACCTTAATTAAGATAGTATATGAATGTTTCCTGCTTGCATGCAAGATGACAGATTTAAGCTACAGAGTGACAAAACACCCTAAGGAATTTGTTTTCTTAACTCCAGTTTGGAAAAGATGGTTATAATTCTTGCTTCCATATGAGGTGCTGAGGCATCAAGTCAGAAGTATTTTACTGTCTTGGTGTGACCTGTTAAGCCCCATTTAGGATCTAGCTACTTAGAGGACATTGCAATTCAGTGTGACTCCCCTGAACTCTGGTTGCAGCTGCAAGGACTCAGCATCTCTGAAAGTGCTTTCAAAGATGACAAGTGAAGCATGGAGTAAAGGTGGAGTCTTCTCACAAGCGTGCAAAGACTTTGCTGAGGTGACCTTTCTAGCTTCACACAGGACTTCCTCAGCAGAAGCAAGAGAGGGGTCTGGTTTCCCTTGAATGATGCATCTGCTTCAGCACTGAGTCAAACCCTTAATTCAGTATCATTGCTCCCCATCCACTGCTCACGTGGCAACTTTGGTAACAAAATGGGACAGATTCATCAAATAATCTCATTTCTTTCCTCCAGCCCAGGTTAACCTGCTGGATGTATCCCTCCTGAAGGCTGCAGTTACAGGGATCAGAGCCAGTCTTGGTAGAGGCTCTTCCAGAGTCCCCTTGTTAGAAATGTCAAGTGCTGGCACTTGTTAGAACTGCAGGATTTCAGTCAGTTAGGCCTGTCATTTTCTGGGAGCCATGAACTCAAAAGAAGACTTGACAAAACAAGTCCAAGCAAAAAATAAGAGGTTACAATTCTGACCCCAATTTTGTATCATTAGTCCTGAACACAACTTTCACTTGAGCAGGTCAGCCTGGAGAGACCCTGCAAAGTACACGACAGTCGAACAGGATGTTATGAACAGCCACTCCCTCTGCTCACAGCAAGGCAGAAAAATACACCTCCAAGTTTATAGTAAGAGTTAAACCTTGATTCAAATTTCAACCTAGATTAAACCTTCCTCCCTTCAGAGGTTAACATACATCACTGACATTTTTATTTATTTTTTTTTGCTGGATAAACAGCACAAGGGCTTCTTGCTGAAAACCACTGCCATTCAACAACTTGCACCCTAGAAAGCCGTAAATGAGTCCTGATTTAACTGAATTGACAGCTCATCATTACCAAAACAATTGTATGCTCTCAGTGACCAAAGCTTTCCTGGCAGAGCTCTCTCTCTGGATTTATCATTAGCATCTACATCCTAACATTGCTAAATAATTCAGCACAGCATTTAGCCTAGTGTCCTTGCCTCTCTACCCAGAAACCGCCCCCAATATTTAGCCTATGTTCCAGCACCAGGGAGAAGAATCCTGCCTGGATTGTGGTCCCTCCTTGCGATGTGCGACTGAGGAGGAAGATCAGCTCTGAAAACAGAAGTAGGGGTTTTGTTTATTTTATTTTGTTGGGAAAAAAAGTGTTTATTAGATACCTAAATACAGAGAGTTATTTACCCACACAGGGTCATGGCCACATAGGCTCAGATTCACATGCAAATTCCCCTTTTAATAATCCTAATGCAGGGAGAGCTCCAATCCTGGCTCCAGGATACCTGATGCCAGCTTTGCTGGTAATGTAGGCCACCGAGGCAAATCCAGAGAGATTGAGTTGGAAGTGGGGAGAGGCTCTGAGATCTATTTGCTTGGCTTCCTGATGATAGGGAGGGTGTCTAACTTCTTTTTTTTTTTTCCCCCACTACACACAGGATATCATTTCCGAGGGATCATTATCTGCGAGCAGCCCAGCTGGGGCAAGGCTGGGAGGCGGGGACACTGTGGCCGGCAGCAAAGCAAGGTGGAGGCACGAAGACAGAAGAGATCAGGTTAATGAAAGCATGAGGTGGCTGTTAGGCAGCAGCTGGAGAAAATTTGGACACGCTGACAGGGGAAACTACGACTGGCTAGACAGCGAACCGGGTGGGCCGCTTCTGGAAACAGAGCTTCAGGTCGGTACCCCCTGCTCGTCTCTGTGGCACGTCCTTTGACTTTGCATGCACGTGTATGTCTGTGTGATGCCTCACTGTCTAGCACAGAGTAAATACCTGGGTATTGTGATGTATCAAAGCAGTAATGTTCCACTACATAGAGTCAGAGCATTTATTTATTACTGTTAAGTTGTTTGAAACACATTTGTGGGGAAAGAAAAAGATTAGATGGAAAAATCTTGCTGGAGTGGCAGTTAAAGAAGTTGAATTATTTCTTCTAAGCATAAGGCATTCTGCTATTCCTTTCTTTTAAATACACGTTTACACTTTGGATCTGGTCCCGTGAAGCCTTTCTGCAGATGTTGACAGTCAGTAGCAGTCAGCAATGAACTCTGGTTCCCCGGGCTGCGCGCTGATTACTTCTGTGAGAGAGGGTCACATGCAGGCAAGTGGGGGGAGGGAAAGAGCCCTCAGAGATGAAAACACAGCCTGCCTTTCTGCCTCTGCCTGGGATACAGCAAAAGGATTTCCCTGATCTGAAATAATAATTTAAGGTGCACATATAACTCCAGAAAACATCTGAGTCACACAGCATTAGCAAATTAACTGGCTGTGTTACTTAGCTCAGAGACAAAATGTACAGTTGTAATATGAAAGGGAGTCAAAACAGGAGAAAAAGTATTTTTAAAATGCCTCTGTAATTTTAAAAGTTTACCTCATCAGTAGCAATGTGATAGTTAGAATGGCAACGTTTCCACACCTGTTTTAAAAGAAAAAAAAGCCTTAACCAAAGGCTTTATTTAAACCCATATTTGGCCTTATTAGATCATTCCCTTCAAAGCCAGGTACTAGGCTTCTTTTGTCTATGCAGAGTTCGATTCTAAACCCATTCCATTACTCAGTCATGGAACTGGGCTGCACTCTGTATTTCATTCCTTTCTCAACATGGACGAGTCAAAGCTTCTCTGAACTGATACAGGTCATGTAATCTGTAAACTGGCAACTGGACATGCTCCAGCATGTTAAAAAAAAAAAAAAAAAAAAAAAGTCAGCAGATTACTTAATGAAAGGCTTTACTGCTCCTAACCTGTGACCAGTGTTTTGGAAAAGTGACCCTCTGCTTCAGGTCCTACAAAGGTATAAGTGAAAGGAAGATAATAAACATTACTGTACAACAGCCAAACCATCCTACTAAAAATCAATTCTGGGAAAACAGGACGTTTTAGATACACAGTAGTCCTGTCCAATCCTACTGTCCCTCATTCTCCGTTTCCTTTTGGCTTTTCTCCCCACAGCTTTGCTCTTGTGCATCCTCCTCACAAGCCGAGTCTCTCCACCCACTCTGGTGCACAATTCTGATCCACTCCCTTTTCCACTCTCCACTCCCCTGATGAGTCCAAAGCTCCTCACTCCAGAAACATGAATGTTTACCTTGTGCTTCAAATCCTTATCTAACCCACTAGTCCCTTCTCTGTCCCTTTGCCATCCTCTGCATTCTCAAAAATCCAGTCTTTGTGTGAGGCCATGTCGGACAACCATAACACTAGTCCATGCTTCCACCAGCACACAAAGCTTGTGCTGTCTTTGGCTCTTACTTAAAACAAAAACTTCCTCTCAGTAAAACTCAAAGGGAAATTTCCCTGAGTTTAAAGGTAAGAGAATGAGGCTTTATATACATCTTACTAGTCCCATGTCAGAAACACTGGCTATCTCACCCTCTATCCTGACAAATCAAATTAGTGCACAACTCACAGATGCAAAGAACACTTAACCTGGCTGAAACCCTATGTATTAAAGCCCAAACTTACATTTGCATCTCAAAAGTCATCCATGATCTTCACTGATCATGGATAATGCTGCCCCGTATAACCTCATCTTTTCTAAATATGTATTATAAAAATATAATTAGCATAGCAGTATCAGTGAGTCTGTGCACAAACATAAGACAGAATGCTTTTTCTCATTTTCCTAGGAAGTGTTTTATGCACCTCATAAGACACGATAATAAAGCATTAACAAACATTTTAAAGAAAATGTCCTCATTTCTTAAAGATGATTCAACACTTACATTAGAATAATAGCCGAACAGCTTCTTCTAACTCTACAGTATCTTGTAGCTCATTTAATGGTCAGATAAGACAACAGCTTGTACTGCCAGAAACCCTTTAATAAGAAATGATCAGTAAATATGAGATTGTTCTTGAGTATGCAATTTTGTGGTAAAAGACACCTGGGAGAAAAAAGCTTAATAGCTAATCCACAATAGTTGCCATGTATTTTTTTTTATTTGTACATTTACTTTAATGGCTGTGGTCTCAGACCCACATGATGTCAGGAAAAAAAAAGCAAAAAAACCAACAAAGCAGAAGTCTATGCTATTTGTTAGAAGTCAAAACCTATTTACTTTCCTTTCTTCTTTTACTCTGCTCTTGTGAAACCCCACCCATGGAATACTGGGAATACTGTATACAGCTCTGGAGCCCTCAGCAAAGGAAAGATATTTGGAGAGGGTCCACTGAAGGGCCATGAAGATGATCAGAGGGCTGGAGCAGCTCTGCTATGAAGACAGGCTGAGAGAGTTGGGGTTGTTCAGCCTGGAGAAGAGAAAGCTCCGGGGAGACTTTACAGCACCTTCCAGGACCTGAAGGGGCTACAGGAAAGCTGTGGAGGGACTTTTGACAAGGGCATGTGCGGATAGGACAAGGGCTAACAATTTTAAACTGAAAGCAGGGAGATTTGGGTTAGACATCAGGAAGAAATTCTTCACCGTGAGGGTAGGAAGGTGCTGGAATAGGTTGCCTAGGGAAGTGGTGGAAGCCTCCTCCCTAGAGGTGCTCTAGGCCAGGCTGGATGAGGCTTGTGCAGCCTGGTCTAGTGTGGGGTGTCCCTGCTCATAGCAGAGAGGTTGGAATCTGATGATCTTTAATGTCTCTTCCAACATTAACCATCCTAAGATTCTGTGATTCTTCTTAGAATGACCACATATTAAGAATTTAGTAATATGACAAAGAATTGGAGGGCTAAATAATGTCTGGTTATCACAGGTTACATTGTGATTTTGTGGCTAAAGGAAGGACTGTGATTTTAGGAAGAATAAGCATAAAAAGTTGTCACTGAATAAGGGGACACTGGAGTTACTGGCTCTTTTCATAAAGCCTTTAGAGCAAACAGCCTGTTTGCATCCCTGCTTCCAAATACTTTGGAGGAAAAAACCTCCTGAGTTCTCCTAGCTTGAAAAGCTGCTTTCATTCAAAATAAAGAAAATCTGATACTTCAATCTGTTTAGTCTCACCACAGAAATGTGAAAAAGACATCTGATTACAGCCTTTGAGTACTTACAAAGGGAATGAGTTGAAAATAAATGTCATTTTAGGGTTTGGGGTTTTCCCCCTCTCTAGACTAGACTCTAAATGAGATCAATTTATTAGAAGTTAGAGCTAAATAGGGTCAGACTGGAAATAAGATATCTTAAATTTTATAAACTGAAGCTACTACAACAGGGAAGCACAAGTATTATTTAAAAATTTTAAAAGGCTTAGAACTCCTGTAAACACTACTGAACAGTTCAAAAGCTGTGGGACAAAGGCTTTCTATGTTAGATTTTGCAGGAGATTGGGCTGACCAAATAGTCACAACTGGTATTACTCTTACACCAGAAGTTCTTTTCCACAATTTTAAACAGGGAAAATGATTCTTGGATAACTGTCAGAACAAGCTCAAGAGAAGTCCCCAGTCCAGGCTGTCCTGACACACCATGTTTTGCTTGGGCCTGTTCTGTAAGGTTAGAACAGCCCAAAGAATAGGTATTGTAGGCAGTGGGTCCAGATGAAACGGACAGTGATCGTAATATTTGTTCTTGAAAGTAACCAGTACAGTTTCCCAAACAGAAAGAAACAACACTAGATGGTGGATCCCCAGCCCCACTCCTCTGCACTTCAGTGTTCTCCCAGGTTTTAAAAGCTTAACCAGTCTCTCACAAAGGGGTCTGGTCCCAGCATAATCCCAGCATAATCCAAGAATAATAAAACCTTGTACTAAAATACATAGAGTTCCAGGTTGCTAGTTTTTTTTCCACCCATGGAGACAGGGTTTCCTAGAAACCCACCACTTATTGCAACTTCTGTATTTCTTTTGTCTCGGGTTGTCAAAGTATTTTGTTTAAACGGACCAGCAAATAGAATTTGACAGTGTTGCTCAAGTGCCACTAGTGCAAAGAGAAGGCAACTTAGAAAAGCAGTGGCTGGGTGATAGCAGGGGGAGAATGTGTATTAAGAGGTCTTCAGGAATCCAACACGTGACCTATTTGGTTTAATTACAGAGCAGACAACAGAAAAGTTCAACCAAAGATGACATAGAACCATTTCTGTGCATCATATTGCCTGCCACCATGATGCTCTTCCTGGCATTCCTGCTGCTCTTCCTGTACCGCCGTTGCCAGCGCCCCACCCCGCAGGGGCAGATCTTCAGCATCGACCTCCCAGAGGACACACCCGAGCACGACGTGTCCAGTTTCCTTTCCATGCTGCCCTGGAACAGTGAACAGAGTTTCCACTACTCCACTCTGCTCCCTGATGCTACGTTCCTCACTGTGTGTTTGCCTCCATCTTATGAGGAGGCCACCATGAAGACTCCCATGGACGGGGCTCATGTTGAGCTCTCTCCAGACCCAGTGCCTCCTTACGAAGAGAGCACGCTGCAGTCCAGCAGCACCAAATAAACTTCCTAGGGAAGCACCTTAGCTGAAGCGTGCAGCCCCTCAAGGCACAAACGTGGAACTGCTACGGCCTTTAAAAATGAGCAAAAGATTCCAAATGAGGCGCCAAACCAATGAATTAAAGAAGAAAGAAACTTGGAGTAACAGGGAATGAGTCTCTTCACATCATTCTGGGATCCTCTGCCTTCCATTTGTGGCAAGCACACACACAGCCTAGCACCAAGTTGGTCTCAGATCAGTAACACAGGTATTCCAGTTAACAAAGTGTGTCATGCAAGGATCAAACTTAAGGACAGGTGGGAATCTGACCCTCTGCAATCCCTCAGCCACAAGGAGACATTAATTATGCTACACATTCACCAGTCACAAAAGGGCTTTTAGCACATACCTATTACTGCTTGGCTTCTTTTTTATGTGTTTATTTTTACTGAGTTTGTGACAAGCTGGTTTACTCAGCCTGTGTGTGTTAACATCACATCATTCTGCAGTGCTCTGGATTGCAGCAGCTCTCAGGAAAGCAAATCAATATATAACCTCTACAAAACTTCCAATGACTGTCCCAAAGGCTCAAATGTGCCCTGTGGATAAAGGTTGTCTTTTATCCCCATTGAACAATGAGGACAGGCAGAGAAGACCTGAGTGAGGAAGACCCCCAACAGCACCACACGAGCACACTCAGATCGTTGGGCCAGGCTACTTGCCAAAGTCCACAAGATCTTGACATCTGAGACTGCTGGCTTGACTTGTTTGCCAGTTTACCAATCTACAATAATAAACCCCTCTATTTGTTGCAGCGTGCAAAAGAATTGGGGGAAAATTAATAAAATCAAAAGCACAAAAAAAAAAAATCAACCTTGGTCTGTATTTCAAAACTGGATCATACTGCCTTCCCCTTCATCTCTAGAGCAAAGCACATGCCATTCAAGTACATTGGTGGCAGTGGTTCAGTTTCACAGGAGGGTTTGCATATGGATATTTAAACAATGATGTTATCTTTCATTCTTTCTCACAGGATAGCATTTTCGCTATGTTGACTGATGCTCTTGATATGGAATGTGGCTATTGCAGATCCTGACAACATCAATTTATGACAGCTTCTTCCTTGCAGGTGTGAGCTGTTCCATGACATTACATTTGTCTGTGGCTTGCCAATGTAACTACTACATATTATCATATGCAGTCTTGGTGTAACTCCTAAACCCAAAGGCTGTCCTCACTTGCACCTTGTGATTCCAGACACTGTCATGAAGTGTCAGTATCAGCCAGCCCTGCTTTGTGAATGTAATAAATCCTTAAAAAAACCCCAAACTAATAAAAAAACTTAAAAAAGAAAAAAAAAATATTTTTTTAAAAAGTAGGACTAGATTATCACTGTACAGCAAAACAAAGGCCACTTTGGAGCTGCAGGTAGTTAAATTTTGTGTTAGGATGTCAACAGTGGCATAAATCACACACCACAGTAACCAGGTAGTTCAGGTCAAAACCAATGATCCCACTCATCCAGTTCCCTTAAATTATAAAAACCTCTGCCTTTTGGAATTTGGAAATGGGATTATTTTGTTGAACTACACTTTTGAGATAGTTACCTTTTCTAATGCTCCCCCTTTGTTCATCAGACTGCAAGGACAGCAGCAGCACGTTTTGGACAAATCCACATGAAAACAAGCATTTTCCTTTTCAGATCATGTCTAGGATGAATTCTGCTGCTTTTAAAAGTAATGTATTTGACTGCCTCCTGGTGTTTTGTTTACCTCCTTAGTATTTGGTACATGCAGTTGTTGCCAGCTACAAGAAAAGCTGGAAAAATAAAAAAGGGCCAAACAACATATGGTACCTAATCAGCAAGATACAAAGGTTTGATTTTCAAAGATAAATAATTTCTGCCTCTTGTGTCTGTATATACCACTAATTTCAGCAGAACTGTACAGGTGTGCTTGAAAATTCAGCCATTGTATCTAATTGAGCATATTTTGCCTTAAAAGATCTGCTATGTTCTGGAATTATTTATACTGTTCTTCAGCACAATTTCTTGTTTATCCTTAGCAACTGAAACCCAGCCTCTGGGCTCATTGTTCTAAACTGCTTCCCAGTTACCTTAGCTATAATTAAGTTAACTTCTTGAGTGGTATTTCTTGTGACCAAGGCCAACATATTTCTAGAACTAGTCAAGAACTACTGTTTTCTCCAAAAAAGTGACTGCCTCTGATGTTGTATTTATTGGATAACTCTCAAATCCTGCCTGAGACAGAGTTTCTGTTCTTTTGTATTTCCAGAATATTAAAACCAGACACTTGCTCAAATCTGAATGAACAGATACACCTCCATGACTTAAGTTCTTCTTTCTAATAGACTGCTTTCGATTCCACCTAGAATTGGTGTAATTCCAACACAGATTTGTCTAGTCTTGCATGTTAATGATCCCTGGTGGGTTTTAACCTAACCAGCATCTCACTTTAAAAACTCCACCTTAAAAAGAAGGTCCAGTAAAACAAAAAAGAAAATGTTTCTCACACAAACATACTGAAATTAATCTCCATTGCCTAGAAGCTACCTCTGATCATATCAACCTGTGACCACAATGTTATTGGTATCAGTGCTACTGGTTGCAGACCAGTTCTCAGGTCCTTGGGGCAAACTCTTCTTGTATCCAAGTGGAGAGCTCATGATGTGAAAGGAACTTGTGTCTGGCAATACAACAACTGTAAGTTTAGAATAAAAAACATCTTTCATTTTCTCAGCTCCACTAAACTGAAAGGCAAAAGTTTAGAGCACACCATCTATAAGATGTTGGAGCTGAGGCTATAGACAACTGAGGAGAGACATTAAGATTTCAAACATAGAAAAAGTAACTGCAGATAAAGTAAAATAAACTTCCTTCACAGGAAGGCATACAACACCCTCAGCAAGTTTGCTGATGACACTCAGCTGTGTGGTGAGGTTGATACACTGGAGGGAAGGGATGCCATGAGAGGGACACTGACAGGCTTGAGGGATGGGCTTGTGCAAACTGTTTGAAGTTAAACAAGGCCAAGTGCAAGGTCCTGCACCTGGGATGAGGCAATCCCAAGCACAAATACAGGTTGGGTGGAGAATGAATTGAGAGCAGTCCTGAGGAGAAGGACTTGGGAGTATTGGTTGATGAGAAGCTCAATGTGAGCTGGTAGTGTGTGCTTACAGCCCAGAAAGCCAACTGTGACCTGGGCTACATCAAAAGAAGCATGGCCAGCAGGTCAGGGGAGGTGATGCTACCCCTCTAGTCAGCTCTTGTGGGACCCCATCTGGAGTACTGTGTCTAGTTCTGGAGCTCCCAACATAAGAAGGACAGGGAGCTGTTAGAGCAAGTTGAGAGGACAGCCATGAGGATGATCAGAGGACTGGAGCATTTCTCCTATGAGGACAGACTGAGAATCTTGGGATTGTCCAGTCTGGAGAAGAGAAGGCTCCAGAGAGACCTTATAACAGCATTCCAGTACCAGAAGAGGCTACAGGAAAGCTGGGGAGGGACGTTTTTCAGGGGCATATAGTGATAGGACAAGGGGGGATTGCTTTAAACTGGAAGAGGAGAGATTTAGGTTAGACATTAGGAAGACATTCTTTACTGTGAGGATGGTGAGACACAGGTTGCCCAGAGCAGCTGTGGCTGCCCCATCCCTGGAAGTGGTGAAAGCCAGGTTGGATGGGGCATGGAGCAACCTGGTCTAGTGAAAGTTGTCCCTACCCATGGCAGTTGGGGTTGGAACTAGATGATCTTTAAGGTCCCTTCCAACCCAAATAATTCTATGATGATATGTGCTGCTCTTGTAAGAACTCTTATGAAAGTAACTTTTATCTATGTGGGAAGCTGAGTCAGCAGGCTTATTCTGCATAGGAGTGTAACTTTTTTTTTTTCTTCAGACTTCCAGGGATGAAGGTTGCACAAAAACATCACATAAGAGTGTGATGCCCTATGGCAAATAGATTATTCACTGACTCTTCTCTCAAAACAATTAGGAATTTTTAATCATGGAGTTTATTAATTTCAGTCTAATTGTTAGTAAACATCATGTTATGTCATTACTTTTGTTATACAGTGGTTATTTTAATCTTTGCCAGTTGTTTTGGTCTTCTGCAGAACAGGAAAGGCATGTGAGTGTGAAGCAGTATCCTCTGTAATAGACACAAAATGCCATTATCAGTGGCAGAGCTGGGATGGGGACTGCTAATAGATCAATGCCACAGGAGCTGAGATACCAATGAAGACAGCAAAAACTAATTGGAAACTTGTGGATATTTGAGAAGGCTGACAGCAGTGTGAATGTATATTTGCCCTTTTACAAGCTTTCCATTAAAAAGTTAAATAAAAACCAAAAGTCTGTGTCTTCCACATTTTTTGAGGGTGTTAATGGATCAGACTTCATTTATGACTTTGGCTCCATCAGCAGTTTTACTTCTGACTCCTCACAAAAATATCTAGGAGAGTTTATTGTCAGAAAATAAGTATAAGGCAGAAGCAGCAATCAAAACTGGCACTCAGAATTTCAAACAAGTCATGTCATTAGCATCCTGTTATCTTCTCCAGCCCCTCCCATATTCATTTGTTCCTACAAAGTCAGGAGGTAATTTCTCTCTTGAATGGCTATCTTAATACCTTTCAGACATTTCCACTTGTGGCAAAATAAATACATCAAAGCAGAAGAGCATGTACAGGCAATCCTTTCCAATCACGTCAAGCCCATTCGTAACAGTCAAGGTCTAGTTTTTATTTTGTAGAGTGTTTTAGTTTGTACAGTTTTTATTTTTGTTTTGTTTGTTTGTTTTTCCAGGTTCAAACTAAGAGAACTGAATGCATGTTTTTTAGTTCCTTGAATGCAAATGAACTAAGTGGACTTAAACGCATAGAGCATAGGAAGCAGAGCTATACTCTTCCTACCCTAGTCCATTAAGCACCCTAAAGGCAGAGGTATATACAACACAACACAAATCATGATGAAAAATAGTAAGAGAGAATGTGCCCATCCAGAAATAAGCCTCTTACAAACTTACTTTCCCCTCCCTTACTTCACTTTAGTTTAATTCACTTTTATTCCAGCTATATAAAAGACAACACACAAAGAGAAACAAACTCTACAGACCGACCCACAGCCATAGGGATCAAACCCAGGTATCATGTCCAGAGCAACAAGTTCTTTCTTCAGCTTTGATGTATCTCCCTGAACAACAATTTTCCCCTGACACAGTACTATGAAGGCAAGGATCCTCCCAACAGAAGCAATGACTTCTATTCCTGGTCACAGTCAATAAAACCACAACAAATATTGTAATATAACTAAAGACCCTACACTTACCCGAACTCCTGTAACAAACAGTGCCTGACAGGCCACAGGACAGCTAAGTTCAGCTCTGGTTCAGCACTACAAACATCTCCAGATGCAACAGCTATCTTCATTGAGATTTTCAAGCTCGTATCAAAACTAACCAGTTCCTAATATCATTTCACCTGTGGCCTGGTTTTTGCAGAGCAATCAAGGTGTTTCCAGGATTTAAAGCAACCCTTAAGCAGTCATTATGCAGCCAAAATTTAATTTTCTTGGCTAGTCTGGCTAATTGCAATTAGCTGCTAGTGCTTCTCTTGACTTCCTTGAGAATGACTTAGCTGCTGCCACCTGGCCTAGCTTTTCGAATCCCACAGGCAGCTGTGGTCTTTTCTTGTGCCCATTTGTGAGTAAATTTAATCCTTTCCAGTCCTCAGAGATGAGAAAGCAACTGAGACAAATACCATCTAAGGACAGGAGCACTCCTTTTGTCAGGTATGTAAAGTGCTTGGCCCATGGAGGACTGCCCCATTCCTAATGGGCTTGCTACAGAACACACAATGTTCAGAACCAGAAGTGATCCTTCAGACACCCTCACTTTGGTCACAGTGCTAGGAGTCTGCTACACAGTGCAGAAGAAAGGGTGTGCTGGGTAGCAAGATTTCTTCTAGTCTAATGTAATACCATAATGTCCTTCCTTCCCCTCCTACTGGCTTTTCCATCCTGTTATGGCTTCTCTGTGAAGTCTGTATGAAATAGGCAATTTCAAAAATACTAAGTTTCTGTAAGTTTCATGGAAACTCAAGTTTCAAGGGAAGTGACCATAATAGTGACCTCACTAAAGGAAAGACTGTAGTGCTCATCTCTTGTAAGATACTAAGATAATCCATGTAGCAGAAAGACTCCACTCATACAGTGAGCAGGTTCTTGCAGCGTGCACTGTGCAATGCAGCAGAGAGTCCAACAAAATGTGAAGGTACAGGAAAAAGAACAGAACTATGGCAGAACAAAGACATTATATTAGATTTACTTGCAGTATTATTGCCCTCTGTGCAGAATTAGGGGAGTAAATGCAGTCTTTGAACAAGTCAACAGGGCAGATGCTTTTTTGAATGCCAAACTATTCCCAAAAATTGTAGAGCAGGATCAGGGCCCTGTATTTTCTTCAGATTAATTGGGCAGACTTGATTCTGTAAATGTGCTTTAGTCAGTTTGTCAGCTACTTCAATTTCTTGTGACTCTGCCAGAATCCATAGATCATCAATACAATGGTAAACAGTCAGGCTACCTAGCCATGGGGCTACATCAGCTGCTGTCACTTGGCAGCCACGTGGAGGCAATCCCTGTATCCCTGAGGCAATACTTGGAAATATATTGCTTTTATTGCAAGGTAAAGCAAACAGGTTTTGGCTTTCAGAAGCGATGGATGTTGAAAGGAAAGCATTAGCAAGATCTACCAGCATCTTCCAGAGTTGTACATTTTTGCTAATTGTTTTCTGTAAGAGTAACCATGTCTGGTACCATAACTGCAGGTGTGTGTGGGAGGGAGACTGAGTTCAGTTCTCAGTAATCTACAGTTTTTCTCCAAGTGCTGTCTGGTTTTTGAACAGACCAAATAGGATTATTGAAAACAGTCACAGTTTCCTTAACGATTCCCATTTGTGGAAGTGCTGGAACAGTTTGAGTAATTTCATCCCCCCTGTCTGGAATATATTACACCTTTGCAGGCATGGGCAGCAAAACAGGATCCCACTTAGGGATTATAGATGGAATAATGAATTCTGCTTGCAAAGTCCCAAAGCAGAAGCAACTATTTAAAGTTTCAACTGTTCATTCTGCCAACACATCAATCCCCAAAATGTATTCTTTAATTGCAGCACTTAACACAGCCATGGTAAATGGAGGGGTATTTTCTGTTGTTAAGGTAATCTGAGCTCAGAGGGCATGGTCCTGTTTCCCCCCAGTCCACAGATCTGTGATGTGGCTTCTTTATGATTAATATTACTATGTAATTCAGTAGCCTCAGCTCCAGTATCTACTAGAGCTAACACATGTAAAATCCCCCTCAGACCGCCCCTTTACGGCTAAAGGAACATAGTGGCTTAGGTTGCTCTCAAGGTAAGAGGCTAAAGTGGTGACAGTTTTGGGAGGACCTGCCAAACCTTCATTTCTGCACGTTTGCCATTTGCCAGGCAGTGCCTTGCCTGGAGGTGGCAGGCAGGGGAGGAAGGTGGGTGCAGAGTTGGCAGTGGGGCCGGGGGCAGTTGGCTTTTTTGCATAGGTGCTAGCTTCTGCCATCAGTGAAACATTTCTGATGTTGTGACCCCATTTATTTCTGATAGTAGAACACCAGATTACAAAGATCATTCCATGTTTGTTGCCTTGTCACTTGTGCTGTAACTCCTTTCCGTCTTGCCGGCTTTCCTTTATCCACCACCTGCACAGACGGTCCCAGCCCTGGTTTCCCTCAAGGTATCTCTGGGGTGGCTACATTACCAGTAGCACTTGTGACTGCTGGTATAATCAAGGGTTTTAGTGAGGCAGCCACTCCTCTCAAAAGCTGTGTTTTGATATTTCCCGCTACTGCTGCACTGTCTGGACTGGATCTCATGACCATAACACATAAGCCATCCCCATCTGCCACACTAAATTAATACCCTCCTCCATTGTACACAGATTTCCTAATCTAATGGGTTCGGCATATGCTGGTACAACTGCTGCATGCAACCTTTAATACAGCCTAGGTGCATCTTGCCCATCAGAACCTCTAGTATTTTCCAGCTGAGAAAGGCCTCCTTCTCTCTGACCATCAATGGGCTGCTGAGCTTGATAAATATTTTTCACCCATTAATAAGTGGAAAGATGCAGCTCTGCCATCCCAAGCTTGCAAAATCCATGCCAGTATGCCTTCTGCACTCCTTTACTGACTGATCTGAAAAAATTCCTTTAACTCTTTCAGGGTATAAATATGCCTGATCTGCATGCTCCTGCCAGGTTGTTCCTGCTGTCCCTTCGTTTTTATAGGGGTTGTGCTTTTACCACCTCCCTGCCTTCTAAATCTGACTCACACTCCACTTCAGAGTCTGAGGATTCACTCCAGGTATTTACATCCCATTCCTCAGGATCCCATGAAGGTTTTGTGGCAAGGGCATGAACTTAGGAAGTCAAAACTGTACTTTTTCCATATCTGTCCCTTTGTTTATTAGCAATACATGCTACCAACTGCTCTACAGTACCTTGTGGCCAATGGCACCTCTCTGCTTGAGCAGTAATGACTTCTTGCATGATTGCCTTTGCATCTTGTAAAGTCCCAACTTCCTTTTCCATCTCTCTCATTTTACTCCGTAATGCAACAACTTCATAATCAAGAGCTCTAAGACTGGTAAGTAATAATCATCCCCATCTCCCAACTAAGTTGAGAAGGCTTGAATGCCACTTTCCATGGCAACCTGCACATAGTTGTTTCAGTTGCTGGGGGGGAGGGGGTAACCACTGTTCCATCATCTACTTCAGGCCATGTTCTGGCAGAGCCAGTGTAGCCTGGACAGTGGCTATGGGGTTTCAGCACTCTGAACTTGGCCATCCTGGAATATGGGGAGTCACTGTCATGGCCTCCCCAGTCCCTGACTTTTTTTTTGCCGGCCAGTCTGTTCCTGGATCCTGCCGACAGTGCCAAAATGAGCTGACACATGCAGGACACAGGAACAACCACAAAACCACAGATGAGATGCAAAGAGTAAATCTATTTTTGTTACCTCTCTAATTGGAGCATCCCCAAAGCAGCCCCTGGGCAGAGGCACATGAGCAGGGGGGACGCAGGCACCGTGGAGCTCGGTCCTTGCTGGAAGATCACCAAACCTGCTGGTTTTGCCTGTTTTTCAGGGATTCACACACGAGAAGTTTACCACTGTGCTTTGATCTTCGTAGCAGGGCTGGAATTTCAAGCATGTTTGACAGGGTGCCTCTAAGTTTATCACAGGCCTGTGTTATCTAAACACAGATGTTCTGCTTGTCAAGCACGCAAAGATAAACAACAATCAGTATGATATATGTATTTTTCTACACTCCAGCTGCAGGTCACTTGAGCATGTTTATAACCCTCCTCACCAACCTGCCTTTATTATCCCTCATTGGTTGTTTGTATATCACAATAAGAACATTGTGCCAACAGGAGGCAGGGAGGAGAGGAAAAAAATTGAGTGCCTTGCAAACACAAAGGAAACAAACTGAGTTCCAGATTCCAGGATCTTCTCAGAGGTACAGACTGCTGAAAAAGGCAATCAAAGACTGCCAGAAAAAGTTTATATATTTTCTGTTGTTTTCAGTTTTCCCAGTTAGGCACTATTTGATGGAATTCTTTTTTTTCCAGGTATCATCTCTCAGAACATAAGTTTCTTGACAAATGCAAATCAAGATGTGTGGCTATTTATCTTAACAGTTTGTTCACTGAGAAAAGTTATTTAATACACACAATCTCTTGTCTCAGGGCCACCTCTCTTCACGTATATTTAGGAAACCCAGGTGCTTGCAGGTCAAGAGAGCAGTAAAATAGACTGTATGCAACAATCTTGTGAGGTGTAGGCTAACAGGCTGTAGAAGAGGCTCCCATTGTAGGCACAAATGACAACTTGATGCTGGGTGCTGGCAGCAGAGACACCTCCCAAAGTACTTGGAGATGCACATTCCATGTACCTGTCCATACTGTTACTGCTAATGTGGTGTCACTGCTGTCTGTAGTGGTTTGTAATCCTTCCATGGGTGCGAGTACAAGGTGGGGTGGCTAAGGACACAGAGCCAAGCTTCTAGTTTGTGGGAGCTGGGTGTGAAATAGGATGGTGAGCAAGAACTTGGAGGTCATGGTCAGCCTCTGGAGTTCTGGTAGAGGACTATGACAAGGTGACGTGTGGGATTGTGATTAAGAGAAGTAGACTTGCTAAGAGAGGGGAAAGGCAGGAGAATCAAAAGGTTGGCAAATCATGTTAGAAGAAGTGAGAGAAATGGAACTGCAGGAAACACTCTCCTTTGAATCTACAAACTAACAAACAAAAAGGCTTCAGTTATTGGGGGTTAGAAGCCCCCATGCTGTCATGTACACACGTGGGCCAGCACAGGAGCAGAATTTGCTGCCACTGACAGCATTTTTCCAGACAGATTAACTTTGGGAGTCTATGCTCTAGAGACTAGGGCATAAAGGACAATCAAGCTTAGACTCCCTACATATTTAATATTCCTGGCAGGCTTTCAGAAGATATACCAGTATCACAAAGAAGTCTTGATGCTAGCAAGATATTTGAAGCAGGATGAGCAAATGCCTGTTGAAAGAATACTGCTGACTAAGGCAGTCTACATAAATTAATAGATGACGTGAGATGTGGCTCATCCAGAGAAGGAAAAGTCTGACCAATGAGAGTAATAACCAGAATGATTTTTGAGAAAGACAATTTCAGTTTATTGTCAAGGTACTTTCTTCCCTCTGCTGGTATAATCAGGGGTTTTAGTGAGGTGTGCACTCCTCTCAGCAAGCATTTTTGATAACTTCTAACATGGAATAACAGTTTTGTTTCTAGGACCATGCTGCAATTTCCCAGACACTGGTGATCACTTGAGACAGACCATGTTTGTGGCACAGAAAGTAATTTTTTAGTTTCTTTCTTCCCAAAATTCAGGCTGGCTCTACAGATGCTGTCACACAACATGCAAGAAACTCACCCCCATGAATTAGATTACCAATTTGTTGTGTAGTCAGTCCCAGGTTTCAGAGCTGCACTTCAGAAAAAGCTTTTATTTTACACAAGCTTCCTTGACTAGGGTTGTGCTTAACAGTATAGAAACAAAGTAGTGCTGGTGATTTTTTAATCTTGGAAAGATAATCCATCAACTGCTTTTCAATCTTTACTTCTGACAAGTTTTAGAAAGAGCTGCATCACTAAATGGAGAAAAAGTCTTATCAGTGTTCCATGTTGGAATAAAGGACAACCCTCTTGAATACAACACTCAGGGATACCTTCTCTTCACAGAGACCATTCTGTTGAATTTGAAGTTTGGACTTTGGCCCTAAAAGACCAAGTATGTTGTGTATGGGAATATGCCAGACCCACCTGGGGTGATCAGTGGTTTGGTACTGCATGTCATATCCATGGCTTGCACGTGACTTTCAGCTACCCCAGAGCCACTCCGACTTCTGTGCAACTGCAGGGCCTCTGCTCCCAGCCACATGCTCCCTGGCACACACATCTTTCTCATCTAAAGATCTCCTTTCTGAAATGTACTTTTGCTTTGTATTAGGACTCTATAAAAAGGTAAATATATTAAAAACATTATTACTCCCATTTGTGACTGATGTACTGACTATCTAAATCTGGGATTTGCTTTTTCTTAATCCTTTTGACTACACTGCAGCTCCTGGTTGGCACAGTCATTTATAACAGTCCTAATTTTTCAGGCAGCACATTACAACATCCTGATTTAGGAGAGAATGATGGGAGTTGTCTTTTAGACTCCACTAGGGCAGCTTCTCAACTGGCGATGCCGTGCTGGGCACCAACTGCTCTGGTCACTATAATGCTCTTTCACTGGTTTTAAGCTGGCCTAGAAATCAGTTTCCTTGTCCCAGAAGAAATCACCAGCTACATTTCTAATGCTCTTTTCACACTGGGTTGCAGAAAAGTGGAAACAGAAACTTGTGCCTTCAGGAGCTAACAGTGTGTATTTGACTGACTTTTAAATAAAACAGTTTCTTACCAAGAAGTACAGGAAGAACATGGGAGTTAAGCTTAGTTCTTGAATACTGTCACTGTGGAAGCATTCTTCTTCAGCTGGCAGACAGGACAGGTTTTTTTTCTTGTATTTCTTGTTTGTTGCCAGATTTTATCTAATTGTTTTAGTGTGTCTCTTTTACTCCCCCCACAAAGTTAGTTTTTACCATCTAAACACAGAACTTACATTTTAACTATTTTTTTCAAGAGGCAGTGAACATGCAGCCTTCTGCAACCTACATATACTGACACATTTTTACTTTTTTTTGTTCCTTCAGTAGCTAGAATTTGCTTTTTATTACTGAAGGTTGGTGTACAAATAGAGTAGTATACTAGACAGAAGCAACTCCTGTACACCAGGAGTGGCCTTTCTCTCTTCTGTATGCACCCCCACACATGCAAATGCACACGCATTTGGATTCAGTATTAAGACAATTTCCTTCTAAAAATCAATGACATGTTGCACTAGCATTGTTGGGAGAAGAACTGATTTGCCCTTAAAAGGTTGGTTGTGCATAATGTGGAATAACCTAACTGCAAAGAGCTAAATTTGCAACATAAAATATATTAATTCTCCTGGGGAAGCACTACCAAGGCTTTTACCCAGTCTTTCAGAACAATATATGACAAAGGACTTCCTTTATCAAACAGCTCTATATTTTACTCTGTTGAGTATCTATTAATTCACACCAGTATAGCCACAGTCATGATCCAGTCCTGAATACCCACAAGATTTTAATGCTGTGCTCTGATTTAAAGTTGGTAACACCTCTTCAGAATCAATAAAATCATCAATTTTATGTCAAAAGACTCTCCTAATCTTAACCATTGAATAACTTCTGAAAGTTCTTCAGAAAGTAAGTATAAAAGGGAAACTCAGAAAGTGAGCATAATGTACTTTGTACATCATCTACGTAATGTGGCCTAGCTTCACTCCAGGAATGACTGAAGGTTTAGCAGGTTACCAGGACACAAATCTCTGGAGAACACAAGCCAGTCCATAGGACTCAGGGTATTTGGCAGCAATTAGGCATGGTGAATCTGAGCTTTAATCTTTCTCATTCCATATTTTTTTCAGACTTCAGGCACAGCTTTTCTGTACAGGACCCTTCAAAGAGTTGTGCTCAAGCCTGCAGCTACCTGCCCAGTGTTGCCCGAGGTCTCCTAGAGCATTCCTTACTTCAACCTATTACTACTTTTTTAACCTCACAGAATTGTGCTCTTTTTCCTCTTCTAAAACTTTTTTTTTTTTTTTTCCATGTTTGACTGAGTTTGGCTGCCCTTTGAACTGTGAAGAAACACAGACTACATTTTTTTCCCCTTGCTGTGACTATCCCATCATTCCTCGGCCTTTGTCTCTCCTCTGTACTTGCTGAAGCTTCTTCAAGAATCTGCATTAGCCTGCCTGCCTCATACCCTATTGTCATCCTGTGCATTCACTGCACTTCTCAGTAGTCTTTCTGCTTCCTTTTCCTGCCATTATTCTGTGCCTTCTTTCAGCCCAAGCCTTATGCATGAACCAGCATCCAGCCCTGGTTCCTCAAAACCATGTCTTATCAAGCCCACTTCTTTCCCAAATTCTAAACTGATTACCATTATCCTTCCAAACCTTCTCTTACCAAGCTGTTGCTCCTTGCATAACCATCCTTCATTTAAATTAAGATAATAAATTCTCCTCTCTCCAGTATATCAAAAGGAAAGGCTTGTATGAATGCATTAACGTAGTAACTGAAGGGCTCTAACTCTAAGGTGGATTGGGGTTGCCTCTATCTGACAACAGGAAGAATAAATCGAACCTAAACAAAGGAAGCACAGATTGAGTTAATACAGAGCAAAGTTTAGGAAAAGACTGAAGTGGAAAATCATTCCCAACAAAAGGAAAAACAGAAATTAATCTCACATCTAGCTTCAACAATGATTTGTTTTTTCAGAGGCAAACTGTAAACCAACTGTAAACTCTTGAACGAGCTCTGTAACAGCATGACTCATTAGCATCAGGATGACAAGTCTCCTTTTTCTCTTTAGCATGGATGAAGTTTGTGTTTTTCCTCCTCTCCTACTGTTCTGTACATCTTCAGCAGAGGTTTGCTACACTTAATCTATACTTGTTGACCAATAAAGCTACAACTGCAAAACCTCCCTATGACAGAAGATTATAACCAAATAAAGTAACTTTGAAGCTGGATGTTGTTGCCAGTACAGAACATGCAGCCTAGAACTATTATGCTCTCAAGGTTCTGTAGCAGAAAATTGGGCCAAGGACTGGACTGGTGAGAAAACTGAGCTACTAACCAATTCTGTGTGCAGCTGCAGAGGGTGATGGCAGTGAAGAGATGACATGGTGGTATAAGAAAGTTACATCAGTTGCCTAAATAAATATCATTATAGGCACTATTAAACATATTTCAGCACATTTAATGTTCTTTGCTACAACCTACCCTGTGTAAAATCCAGTTATGTAGCAACATCAGCAGGGCTACATAACACTGCCATCTGCACATCAGCCAAAACCTGAGCCTCAGCCCAAACTCACCTTACACAGAATCAGAATCTTAGGGGTTGGAAGGGACCTCGAAAGATCATTTAGTCCAACGCCCTGCCAGAGCAGGATCACCCAGAGCACCCTGGAAGGTGTCCAGGTGGGTTTTGAATGTCTCCAGCGAAGGAGACTCCACAACCTCTCTGGGCAGCCTGTCCCAATGCTCTGTCACTCTCACAGTAAAGAAGTTTTTTCTGATGTTTACGTAGAACCTCCTATGTTCCAGTTTGCACCCATTGCCCCTTGTCCTATCACTGGACATCACTGAAAAAAGCCTGGCTCCATCCTCCTGACACTTGCCCTTAACATATTTGTGAACATTGATGAGGTCACCCCTCAGTCTCCTCCAAGCTAAAGAGACCCAGCTTCCCTCAGCCTTTCCTCATCAGGGAGATGTTCCACTCCATCATCATCTTCGTGGCTCTGTGCTGGACTCTCTCAAGTAGTTTCCTGTCCTTCTTGAACTGAGGGGCCCAGAACTGGACACAATATTCCAGATGTGGCCTCACCAAGGCAGAATAGAGAGGGAGGAGAACCTCTCTTGACCTACTAACCACACCCTTTCTAATACACCCCAGGATGCCATTGGCCTTCTTGGCTACAAGGGCACATTGCTGGCTCATGGTCATCCTCCTGTTCACCAGGACCCTCAGGTCCCTTTCTCCTAAACTGCTCTCCAGCACATCAGTCCCCAACCTGTACTGGTACATGGGGTTGTTCTTCCCCAGATGCAAGACTCTACACTTGCCCATGTTGAATTTCATCAAGTTTCTCCCCACCCAGATGAGTGTTTTAGATGAGCACCAAGGCTACCTGTGTCCAGTAAAGAAATTCAGCCCATGGTGCCTGTAAGTTTCATCTCACCCACCTGCACTGACAAGATGGTGTGCATATAAACAGAGAATTTCCAAAGAGTTCCCCATATAGTCTATAAAAAAAGCTGGCAGCACTGGCCGGCTGGCATCAGGGAAAAGGCAGGGGCTAGGCTCCCTTCTACAGCCACTTCATACAAAATGCTGCAAACAATGCAGAAGGTGCAGACACCAGAACTGCCATTTTCTTCAATGCTGCAATTTTTCACTTTGATGTTTTCCCCATTTGTAAACAATAAAACAAAGCCTGAGTATTCTCCTGTCAGGACAGTGGCGTGAGGACTAGTTAGCACTTACACACAGCTTTGAAAGGGACAGTTGCTGCTGTGAAAAGGACACAACACTATGTTTCATCTGATCAGCTCTGGGAGAAACACCAAAGCAACACTCATGAGACATTTAGCAGCTGCAGAATGTTTTTTGACAGTATGTAGTTTAAATCAATACTAATAAAATCTGAAACGATCTACTTTATCCAATTAGGTTTTAACTTCCTTTTTAAAAATCCAGTGGTTCTTTAAATATATTTAGCATGCAAAAATGGTAGAAAGTTTGCTGTACACCAGCTAGTCCCACCCTTGTTCCAGTGAGTGCAGCTGGATTCACCTCCACTTCATTTCACTTCTCAGTCACGCTGCTTATAATCTGGTTCTCCAAGAATTTTAGTTTTCTGGGACAGGTGGCAAAAGCAAGAGAGAAGTAGCAGAAACACTCCCGCAGGATACTGGAAAAAAGCTCGGTATTATTTCAAATTTTTTAGTCTCAGCACTGAGATACCAAAATGGGATGGATGTGAAGTCTGCTTTAGTTGTCTGTAGAGTGAACTAGTAAATTTTGCAATGAGAACTGGAGATGAGTAGCTGAATGCATGGTTTATGGGATTCAGTGGGTTGCCATACACTGTGGGACATCTTTTGAAGGAGATTTTAATCAACTCAAGAGACAATATGGCAACTGGCAGCCTTTTTCTTTATTGAAGCAGTCACAGCATTTTCATCACTATTTCCCTCTTGTCAAGGGAAGAGTTAAACGAAGGCCCCTGAAATTTACATTGCTAACAAGTAAAAGATTGAAGAAAGAGATTACAAGCATATTTCTCTAAAATAAATAATCTACAAAGAGTGCTTTTTCTTCTTAAAAGCAATCTAAAAATGTATAAATTCTACGGTAAGGAGATCAAAAGATATTTTAACAACTTCCAGTATTTACAAACAATACAAAAACTGCGCACGCCATCAAATGATGCAAAATTATTCTTAAAACTTAAAAGACTCACTCCTACTAAGAACCAAAAACTCCAGCCAGTATTTCAGTTTTAATTAATGGTCTTCTTTACAATTGAAAAACCGTTAAATGTTTTTATTTTCTGTAAAATATACAATAAAAATGAACCTCGCTAAATTAAGGTTAAAAAAGAAGAGAAATACTGCAGGCAAATCAAAAAGGAAAGTAACTGTAACTTATTCTTTGGTAACCAAAAGTTAGCAATTATCTGTATTTCAAGTGATGAAAAGTCATAATCTCCCCATTTTGCCAAATGGAAGAAAGACTTCTGGCAAAACACAACTCCCAGGTTTCAATTTTGAAAGGCAGGCTCCACCTACAGCTCTGTAGTGCAAGTTCTCAAAGTCAAACTCTGCTTTCTAATTCAGAAACATGAACCTTCCAAACTCTGGCAGTACACTGCTCCGTTCCTCTCCCACTTTTCTGTTGTCTGCTCACATCCTCTGCACACATCCAGTTGTTCCAGTTCTCTAAGGGAATACTCCAGTCAAGGAAGCAATTAACTTGGAAGTGTTTCACCAAGTGTACGTGGGTGGCTGCACAGCAGCTAGTCGTGTGGTATAAAACTCTGCTCCCTTTTCCACGTTAACTACGTGTTCCATTTTCCCCACGGGAAAAAAAAGGAAAAAACCAAAAAGTACCCTGGACCAATTCTTAACCTGGTTGCTTTAGCAGGACACGCTTCATCTTAGACTGGGACATACCCCGATAATAAGCCATGCAACCACAGCACCAACCCTGCTACCTTCTCACAGGTAAATGTGCTTCATCCTGCCTCTCTCTGCCTAACACACACACAACGCTGCACCAATACAATGCTTTTGAACCAAAGATTCACCTTGTACCACAGAAGCCTTCCCATTTCTCTTTTTCAGGCTCATCCCTAGATTTTGCTTGCACAATTGCAGTCTCAAGAAAAAGAAAAACTTCACACCCCTACAGGCTCTGAGAAAACTCCCCCCTCCCCCCCCACAAGAGGACTTCTAAGGCTTTACACAAAAAATGCAACTGTTAATGTTCTTTAAGCCACAGACCACTCATTCAAAGCAAGTCTTCCCCAGTTCAACCATGCAGAACTATCATTGCTTTAGCATTTAAACACACACATGCAGTTCATGGAGTAAATGCTCAGCAAAGTAAACTTGTCCTGGTCTGGGCTTTCTTCTGGAATCTAGTCCTCTGACATTTTCTAGACTAATATCCAAAGCCTTTTGTCACTGCGTTCTAACTTTCTTCAGCTGAAGGGCTTAGATATTTCCTGGAAGTACCACCTGGTTGAGTCACTAAGTCTAGATGGGCTGGATCCAGGGCCTCCTTGCAGCCTGCCTCCTCAGCATATGGAAAGTCATTCATGTCCATTTCATCACTGTTAAACATATCAAGCTGCCTCTCCTGCTGCTCTTCTAAAGTCCTTCGAACCCTGCCCTCTGACTGTTCCACCACTTCCCCATCTCCTTCACTAATGACGGTCATAGGGCTGCTCTGGATGCGGTTGCGGACATTGTACTTGCTGCTGGCAGCAGAGGGAGGTGTTCGTGACCGGCCGTACCTAGTGCCAGAGAAGGACATGCTCCTTGGCATCAGGCCCTCACTCTTGGCCCACTCCTCCTGGGCCCGTTTGCTCTTGCTGGGTGAACAGCTGGCAGGGCTGTCAGAAAGGTCAGAGGAGGCATCTGTCTTTGACCGGTGGAACCGTGGGTCCGTGTTCTTCAACATCTCTGCCGCGGACATGCGGGAACTGGTGTCACAGCGGCTCCCTTTCTTCAGCAGCAGGGCTTTGAAGTTGTCGTTGCTGGTGCTGCTCTTGCGTACACTTCTCTGAATCGATCCAGCTTGTCTGAGGGTAGTTAAGGTTGGGGAAGCACCAGTGGGTGTCACGGGGGGTGACGGAGAATGGTTGCGGGTACGGTCGTCTTCAGAATCTTTCCGGCCAAGGACTTTCCTTTTGGATCTAAGTTTGAGAAACAGCAAAAAAAGAGCACCAAACAAAAAATGAGACTTTTTGCCTCCCTCATTAAGCTCAGCTTAGAGGAATGACAATGAATTAAGCTAAGGAAGAAAGAGGGATAAGGGAGAATTAATCTAAATCCAAAGCATGAGTAAGAACACCACCAAAACTGTATAGGCATTAATGGAGGTACTGAAAATATAAACTAAATTTATTGCTCTTTTTCTTCAAATCTGGAACAATGAAACTACTAAAACTGGCAATACTGATGTCCACTTTAGCAAATTTAGTGAACCAGGTTTTCTGGAGTCAGTATTCCAGTGCTGAGACTAACGCATTGTAAAGATTATGCCATTTCTGTTAGCTTGGGGATTTGATTAAAAATACGTCAGCTAGAGCACGCTGGGTTTTTTTGTTTTTTCTGTTTCATTTCATGCTCTCTGGAGAATCGGAAGTGTAGTTTAGTGCACTTGCCTTTAGAAAAGGGCATTGCAGTGCACTGCTGCTGAAGATGGAGTAAAATGAGCCACATGTAACCACTCCAGATTAAATGAGTCATAAAAAATCTCCTTCCTAATCCAAACATTAAATGAATAGTGAAAAGTGAGTTTTCCAGCTTCTATTAAGATGCACAGTTCTGTTGGTGCTCTGACATTGCAACTCTGGCTAGATGAAGGAGAGAACAACTTCCTGACAGAAAAGTTATCTTTCAAAATGAAAGGGCAGGGTGTTTTTTAATTTAAACGTAAAGTTCAGGAATAACAAAAAAAGAGCAAGAAAAAAAAAATCATGGAACTGGGAATAAGTGGAACCTGTACTTCATTTCCTCCATTTTCACATTATTAGAAATCTTAAGGAAATGTGCATGTATTATATGCCTAGTATCTGTAGCAAAGCTGCTTAGCTTCTTTGCAGGCTAAGCAAGAATTAATTTTAAAAGATTGTATAAAGGCTAATTTACATATGCTATTTTGGCAAGATTTTAAAACAAGTTAACAGACTTGTTACAAATACATTATTATCATGCTATCATTCCACATTCATTTCTATCACGCATGTGTTCAATACAGACCGTTCCCTTTGCAAAACAAGTTTCTACTTAATGTGATATTTAGCTGTAGTTACTTAAAGGCCTTGAAATTGTGCCAAGGCAGGCTCAACTGTCTTTAATGCACTGCAGCCTACTGATAAAAAAACCAAACCAAACCAAACCCAGAAAACAAACTAGTGGGATCCATCAGCTGCGTAGGTGGCAGCAACAGACATTGCCATAAACTCTGCCAAGACTTTGGAGCGATCCTGTCTCTCTGAGGTGGTGAAGTTTATGCACAGATCACTTACAATACTTCCCCCAGGCAGCTGTAACAGCACCTGACTTTCTGGAAGAAGAGTGTAATGCCAACATCCATCCAGTCTGAGGATGAGTGGACACCAGAAGATAATAAAGGGATAAAATTACAACTTCTGCAGTGGTAAAATAAGAACCTTGACTAGATTTAACTGTTTTTCAGTCCTATAGACAGAAAGTGAATTTGGTGCTTGGATGATCTGCGAGTCTCTATGTGAACCTGTGTGTGCCTTAGCTACGGGAAAAAGATTTCCCTTCGTTAGGGTTTTGGCTGCCAATGCTGTGGTTGTATTACTGCCAAAAACAAGATTAAATTCCAAATAAACAGAAAGTAAAATTCAAAGATCTGCAGGGAAAGACATGGTTATCCTGGCTTGAAGTAATTTGGTAAGACTGAATGAAATACAGAGCTGTAAGTTTGCTGTCAGCATCTAACCAACTTTTTTTAGCATGTACGGATTATGGCAGAAGCTTAAAATTAAGAACCAAATTTGGTTTTGATGGCTTTTCAGACAGTGATAGGGTACGTATTCAAACAGAACTGTGACTTGAACTTACATTGTTATTCCTGCCCTTAATGCACATATCACTAAAATTCTTGTCTTACTCCAAAGCACATATTCAAGAGTGCCAATTACTGAAATAATACTTTTAAGAGTTAGTAGGAGGGAAAACCAAAATGTTTTTATTAATTAACAACCAAGGAAGATAGTGGTTCAAGTCTAAAGCCAGCAAAAGCAAGGTCTTAATAACAAATGTGTCAAGCAGTTTTAACTATGTCACATCCAGTTCCATTGTCCATTTCCCCATAAACTCATGAATTCCATCTATGTGCATACACACAGAGATCCACTCTCTACCTGCCTACATAATGGAGAAAGGCTACTGGCCAGAACACTTCATTCTAAAAACAGATTTGTCGCAGTCCTAGTGAGCACCATGCAACATGAATGCAACAGACCATTTTTAGAACAGCTCCTACAGGCCAAGTCCTACGGGGTTAACTGTAAGTTATAAAAAGTCAGTATATATTTGTAATTTTTGTAACATCTAAACCAGAATAATTTCAAAAACAACAAAAAAAAAGCATTTGCATTCCAAGTGCTGCAGTCTCCTGGCTCCCAGCCACGTTCTCACAACAGGCTTTTCCCATCCCTCAGTGCTCCTGATGCAGAACTCGCACACAGAAGTGCAAACTCACTGAACACACCTCGGTCAACCTACACGGATGCTGTCAAGCACCTTCTGTGACCGGACTTGCGGAGTTCAAAGAGGTGGCCCCGCTACATTTTGACGTAAAAGACAAAGCCACAAGATGGCACTAGCACTACATCAATTCTACTCTAAAAGCAAGCTCAGTAGTTCAGAGAGTGGTAATGGTCTTCTGTGTGTGCTGTTTAAATGGTGCACACGTTTCATTTTGCAGATTTAAGCTTTTTTTTTTTCCTTTCTTTATTTGACAGCCTAAGATGAACAGCACAAAAGTCTAGTTGCCTATTCAGGATGAATTAGTTTTTAAGGGAAATGAATAATGTCATTAATAATAAGAGCCAGTACTGCACATTTCATTCATGAACTGGTTTGACACAAAACACCCGACCTCAGGCTGGATTATGGCAAACTATAATCCAGCGTTTGCCATATGTTTCGCCATATGACTGACATGTTGTGTTACTTGCCAGTTTCAGCCACGCTTGCCATGAAGCATTAGCGTTGAGCCTCTGTCCCAAACTGCACCATATAAGCAGCAAAGAGAGTAAAAAAGAGATGGAGAAGAACGAGAATGAAAACAAAAAGATACACAGAAAAAGCAACAGTAGAGTTAATATGGCAGATTGAGAACAGTACAATAAATACTAGACGTAACTTGGTATTTTAAGAGGTAGGATACTTATAATCTACATTGATTTAATCTGGTAGCTTTTAGTTTAGAATAGATTAAATATATTTATAAAACAATAAAACACAAATTCTTTTGCTTATCTTTTTCATATATAGCTTTAGTAGAAAGTTGATAAATGCGTGCTTTCTGTTAAAGCAGTGAGTGTTGTAATTGGGTGTTTTAGTAAAACAACGTTAATTTGTAAGAGAACTAGAAGACCTGACAGTATGGGAAGGGCAATATCTGCAGTACCTGTGAATGGCTGCAAAAAGATCCTCAGTAGTCCTTGGTCTCGCTGGTGTTGCCACTCCGTCCGTCTCTTCCCCATAACTACTGCTTGGCAGGAATGAACTATTCACTGTATCTGATTCAAACACCTCCACTACGCAGAGAGAACGAAGAAGACTGTCAGACTGCTCTGGGAACCCAACAGGCACATAAGCCTAAAAACAGCCCTCACTGCCTCTAAGGCAAAGCAGAGATTGAGTGATAGCACCGTTGTCATTATGGTGATTTCAGAACAACGCTTGCTTAGGGAACTGCAGTGCACACAATGCCTACGCTTGCTTACACACACAGGTGGAGAACAATACTGAAAGAGAATTTGTACTGTTTCCACTAAAATGCAAAATCAAAATCAACAAAGTTAGCCACATTTTCATAGCATGCTTTAATCCTAGCATAGCTAAATAAAGGATAATTCTTATTTCCATGTCTGTAAGAACAAAAAGTCAGAAAGGAATTACAAGAAATCTCATCAAGTATCTGTCTGATCCCTGGAACTTCCTTTAGGTTCTTAGTTTTAACTATCACAAGAAATTGTTTCCCCTACAGAAGCCCATCTGAATGCTAGGATTGCTATTCTCACCCCCCAGCTTCTTTATCAGAGCTACTGCTGCATCTGAAGAAGAGTCAGAGAAGAGAGACTCACCACTTTCGTTCTCTTGAGACAGGTGCCCGTCAGCGTTACTGTTGCTGTCTTGGCTGCTGCCTGAACTGCTTCCTTCATCAAAAGCGGACTGCTCCTCCTGCCTGGGTTCTTCTTGAATTGGTGATGCAGCAGGCTGTACCACAAAGGCATTAGCTCCCACTGCCTCAGAGAAGGTGAATCCGGCAGCTCCTCCCTCAGGAACCAGGCTGCCAGAGTCCATCTCGCTAGAACTGAGTCCATCTGTAAGACAATTTCTCGCCTCCTCGCAGTGTGCAAGCCCAGTGTCTCTCTTAGTAGGGCTTGATGTGCTTCTGACGGTATCACTCACTTCAGCTATTTTCTCCACTGGAAGATCCAACTGTGGAGGTGGTACAACAAGGAACAGTTTGGGTTTTTTTGAAATAGGAGGTGGCTTTTTGCTTGGCAGAACAACCTGAGTCTTGCTGGGAGGTGCTGGTGACCCCTGAGGTGACACTCCAGAATGGAGGTCTTCACTCTGCACCAGAGACTCAGGCTTGTCTTCAGTAGCTGTCCCCAGGGAATTAGCTTCTAAAGACTTGTTTAGCCCTACTGCACTTGCAGGCACTTGATCGCTGTCAAGCGCAGCTGCGTTATCGGAGACAATGAGAGGAGAACCCCGAGCCAGCGTCTGAACAGAGTTTTTAAATGAAGTGCCTTGAATTTTCATTTCCTCTTCACCTAAGCTGTTACTGAGTCTTAGGCAGAGAGATGCCTTTAGGGAAGACTGGGATAATGAATCTACAGTACCCTTTTCCTGAGAGATGGTTTCAGAAGCAGATTCAGGTGAGGGTTCACCTTCTGCTGCTTTTTTCACAGACCTCAGCTGCACCATTTGCAATGCTTTGGTAGTTACTAAGGGCATCACAGGCCTTGATGTGTCTTGCTTGTTGAGTGGCTGTTTCACTGGACTGTAGGAAGAATCTTCCTGGTTTCGTCTCTTAAAAGAATACTGTGGGTACATTATAGTCGCACCTTTTGTTAGTTTGGGATCAAGAGGCGGTGCTGGTGGTGGGACAGAGAAAGTAGGAGGAGAAGCATGGGAAGAGAATGAACTGATGGAACCTTCTTGTGGAAACCATGGGACAGTCTGGGTAAAGGAAGAATTTACATCAGCTTCTGGTGGAGGAGGGGGGAATATGGGAGATGCTGGCAATGGTGACAGATCCATGACATCTGGGGGAGGAGGAGGGGGAGGAGAAAGTTCAGGACAATGGGGAGGCGGTGCTGGAAGAGAAGATGGTGGAGGAGGTACACGAGGATCTGGAGGAGAGCTCAGGGTGGGGTCCAACTTCTTTACACTCACACTCCCTTCAGTAGATGTATTTGAAGATAGAGAAGTGGAGGATGAAGACATGGATACCGAAGACAGAAGAGAAGATTTTCTTTCAGGCACTTTAGGCTTCAGCTTGGACTTTCCATTCCCTGATGATGCAGATTTTAAAAATACAGGCACTGGAGTAAGCGCAGTGGGTGTGTTGGACTGGCTGGAGTACCCACTCGATGGTGATGTGACTCGGTGGGATTTCTCTGGAGAAGTGCTCTTTGGTTTGGCCAGTCCACTGGGCACTTGTGGCAAAGAAGCCCTTGAGCCATCACTGAGGTGGCTGATACTGTAATCACTGAGAGCAGATGATGTACTGGCTGAATGGGTCACTGGGGATTTCACCTGGTCATCTGCCACGGTGGCGTAGTCGCTGTAGTAACCCCACTGGTCAGCATACTCCGACTTGATGCTACTTGTTTCACTCTGGGAGGGAGTGACTGTGCAGATGGAGTACAGATTTGGAGCAGTGGTGGACATCATGCTGCTGCTTGCACTGACTGAGCTTTGGCTGCGGGAGCGCAACACCCAGGGATCCTCATAATCACTGCAGGGGCTCTGGGAAGGGGAGCTGCCATTTTTGCACTTGAGATTCAACTGCAGAGATTGCTGGAGGGTGGCAATGAGGGTTTCATCAAGTACCTGTCCATTGGACTGGGCTTTTTTCTTGGGCATCCTTCTGAGTGAGTCTGTTCTGGATGGTGGCAAAGGTGGCTTCTTTGCCTTTTTCAGAGAGATGTTTCTTGCAAGGGATTTGTCACCTTGGCCTGACTGGTCATCCTGATGTTTCTTCTCCTTTCCTTCGAAGACATTTATCACGCTGTCTCTGGTGTTCCCAAAACCATTAGTACTATCACATGGCATGTCTGACTTCAGTCCAGAGTCCATATGCATGGAACTGTAATAGCCATCGTGGTCTACAGAACACAGAGAAGTAGAATCATCCTTGACCGAAGTCCTCTCCAGACTGCTGCTGCTCAGGTTGCTACCTGGAGTGGCACAGCCAGGTAGGGTACAAACCACCTTGCGTGAAGGAGTCTCACTGTTTTCTGCAGCCTTGTACACCCAATGCTCTGTGCTGTTCACTGCTGCCTGTGCTCGCTCCCCTGAACAGCTAGATTCACTCCTACCATCACTGTCCTGGGAAGGGTTTGGTAAAGCAAGATTGTTCCTACAGCTGTAGCTCATGCTCTGAGACCCAGCCTCTGCATTCCCAGGAGTGCTAAGAGAGACAGCAGAGTCACCAAGAGAAAGCATGATGACAGTATTTGATGGGATGGTATCTGAAGTCTGTGAGTGACGCGTGGAGCTGCTCTCGCTCCAGTTACCACTTGATGAATGGTGATCTTCTTTCCCACCTACTGCACTGCTGGCAACAGGATTGTCTCTTGGCTTTGGGTAGGCAGCGGAGCTGGTAATTTTACTATCTGATGATCCAGCACTCTGGGCAGTGTGAATAATGATAACTTCTGAGGAGGATGATAGTGTTGCATTGGGTATGATGCTCGTTGAGTACGTGGCATGTGGAGAGACCACACATGCTGGGCTTGCGGACTTTTCACTATCGTAACTTCTCACCTCTTGAGACTTTGGCCTCAATAGGGTCCCTGTTGTGGCATTATTCCTCAGATGCACAACACTATCATTCACTTGCAATTTACTGACCTGGTGAGGTAAAGTGCCAGCAATGTCTTCTGTCTGCCTACAGACACTCTGTGTTTGCTCTAGGGACTGCAGAGACACTCTCGCGCCTGCCCGAGGCAAGCTGTGAAAACCAATGTCACTATTTTGGCGAGAAGCAAATATAACTGCAGCAGAATCACTCATCACTGACATGTTTCCAGATGAGCTGGAGAACTGAGACATCTGGGCTGCAATGCCTTGTCCTTTCTGAGCTCGTATTCTTCTCATCGAAGGGGGCACAACTTTAACTTCCTCCGTCTGGCAGCTGGTGTCCTTGGTTTCAGAGCGCTGCACAGCAGAGCGGTAGCTGTCTAGTCTCCCTAGTGTGGAGCAGTGATCTGGGACATACATTGAATGTCCTCGGAAATCACTCTGGCCAGTGCCAACTGCTGGAGTCAAAATAAAAGAATTATTCCCTGAAGCAGAAATGCACATTTATCTTCTTACCCATTTAAAAACAAAAAAACCCAGCAAACTGCTTCATCCCCATGCCCTTGAAGGTTATGCCTTCTGAAAAAGAATCTGCAACAATGGATTTTGCACAAGAATCCTGTATTTTCTGCATTTCTCTTCCCCGTTTCCTTATTACCAGGAACCTTCTGCTTACAGAATCGTCTGCGTTCCTATTGCATATTTGACACATGAAATCCTCTGTTTATGACACAGTAATAATTTCCATAGCAATCAGTTATGCCAGAAACCAAGTAGCACTGTTTGCCCTCCAGTAGGCAAAGCAGCAGGAACAGACAAAAGCCTGAGAAACATTGTGTTCCCAGGCTAATGCCTCATGCAATAAAGAAAAGGGGAAGGAAATGTGGAGACTAACGTGAATAATCAGATCTGGTTTTTAAAAAGCATTATACTTCAGAAAAAAAATATTTCAGGAGACATAGATAGGTCTCCAAGTCTTGCAATTCATTACTTTCATTCTTTATTGTGAGAGTGACAGAGCCCTGGAACAGGCTGCCCAGAGAGGTTGTGGAGTCTCCTTCACTGGAGACATTCAAAACCCGCCTGGACACGTTCCTGTGTGATCCTGCTCTGGCAGAGGGGTTGGACTGGATGATCTTTCGAGGTCCCTTCCAACCCCTAAGATTCTGTGATTCATCCGGAAGGAGGCTAACACATTGAAGCATGCACTGTTTTACCACAAACAATACATATGCTATAACAGTGTTTATACAAAGACACTATCCAACACTGCAAAGAAAACCATTAAACAACATTTCTCCATACAATTACGACCTATTTATCATAAAGGAGAAACTCCAAAAAGTGAGAAAAAGAAACAGCTAGTACTGACAATTGTCTCATCCTCAGCACCATCAGGAAATAAAAAATAACTGTACTTTTTTGTAATGCAGTAGTAATCATATATCGGCATAAAATACAGTTATCACCGGGTCAGTCAAAAGGACTCTAGGGTTCTTTTACATCTACATTTGTGTTGGTTAGCTGCCTTCTAAAATCAAATACCAGAGCACTGCTTTAAAATTAGTGTGTAAGGCTGTTGCTGTTCAATTCGGTTGCGTTACTGTATAAACAGCAGGCAGAGGGTGTGCTGCTGGAGATGTCTGTAAGGGTGCTGTGTATGTCACTGCGGGGGAAACGTGGTTATTTAAAGTCTCCGCCTTAAAGCGAGTCTCAGGAGTGATGAAGCAGCATGCTTGATTGGATATGCCTTCCATATTTACTACATGGAACTGGATCAGGAGGATAGGTATTCTTATCATGCAGCTTTAAACACCATTTAAAGGCCATTTAATTATCCTTATTCTTGGCAGGCAAAAGAGGCATTTAGGATAAGGAAAAAGAGTGCTCTAAAAAGGCTACAGTGAAAGCAACACAAACAAAAAGGCTGTTAACTTCTTTTCCCCAGGCGCATAACTAGTCTTTCAGCGGCTTGAAGCCTATTTAGTTTGCTTTGTGTAGATTCTCTTGCTCTCAGGAAAATGTGGCCTTTTTCTGCTTCTTGTAGAGGTTTGCAGCAAAGCTAGATACTTGGACCCTGTCAAACATCTCAGATAATCTGAGATATTGTCAGATACTGCAGCCAATCAAGAGAAATATTTGCATATTCTGTACACTGTTATTAAGAACTGTACAGTAAGAAAAATAATTTAATTTTGTTTTCCATGTATATTTTTTCTATGAAATAAGGTTATAAGAGAGAGAAAAACATCCAAGCTGACATTACAAATGTTTCTGGAACTGATCACTGATAACAACTATTAGCCAGTTAAAAATAGCTAGTAATAAAAATCTCTGTGCTAAGTTATATAAATAATCAAAGAGGGCATTTTTCTTCTTTCTACCACTATGAAATGTTCACACACACAATGGAGGATGGGGCTTGAGGAGAATGAAGCTGTCAGCACTGCAGCAGGTATCTTAATGCCATCACATACTGACCTGTGGCTGAGAGCACCTCATTTCAGTATGCAGTACATTTGTAGGCACAAAGGAAGCTAAATGCACTCCAAAAGCAGCATAACACACATAGCTTATGCTTGTTTAAGACGTTACTGCTAGAGAAGGTAGGTGGCAAAGCAGGAAAATGCTAGACTTGTTAAATCTCCCCTTTTGTTCCTTCCAAAACCAGGAGTGTCAGAACAGATTATTGAGACATCCTGTTTACTGCAAATAAACAGCGATGCTTTAAAATGTCTGAAATACAAGATGAAACCTAGGCACTATGTCTAAGCTACTAAATTAAAGAGGCCAAGGATCCTTCTTACCTCAATCCAAGCTAAGCTCTTTTCCAGCAAGGATAGCTGTACTGAGATGCCTGGGGGAGAGGCTCATGCCCTGGCACCCATGCCCAGAGCAGAGGAGCAGGCTAACAAGAGAACGACTGGAGCACAAAGCTGAGCCTCAGTGTTATGCCGTGTAGCAGGGGAAATGGTTCAAAAAAAACCAACCAAGGGAACATTTAGGATACAGGCAATCTCTTGAAATTTTAAGGGATTAAGATTTTGGTGGAATTCAGAGGAGAGTAGCTAGAAGCATTTTGTTTGCAATTTGTTTCCAAATGCACTGTAAAACCCTCACTCACTTCCAGAGTAACACTGAAAAGCAAAGGTTTTCAAAAATCCTTAAAATCAAACTGCCTTTGTTGGTACTGCAGCTAGAAGATGAACAATACAATACTAAGTGATAGCTCAAACCTATAATTGACTACTACACTGAAAATGCCATGTTTCTCAGAAAATCCTGTATTTTAATAACAGTCAGAAGTTATAGGATGTTTCTGCAACACCAGAACACCAGAACTGAATCAGTGTTTACAGAATACCATCAACAAGTCCATCTAATTGTAGGGGTGATGTCTGAACAGACATCAGCAAAATGTATTGCAGAACTGGACATCAGGCTGCAGATGCTGAATGTCATTAAGTCAGAAGTGGCTGCAATCTGGTAGTATGATACATGCAGCTGAAAGTAAATAATAATAATCTTGTCTGCATTTTATATTACCCTGTGTCCAGCAGCCCTGCAGCCAGTGCTATGTCCACCACAGGAGCCCTGCAGCTACACTAATTTATTTTTATTACCTTACTTCTTGCTAATTTGAAAATATGTCTTAGGGCAAATGCACACACTCAGTGTAGGTGCCAGCAGCAAGTAAAGAACATCCACTACCTGGAACCAGCAGAACATGCATTAACACCTCTTGGCTGGAAGCACAGAGAAGATGTTCAAATGCATATCCTAGTTCCAAGCGCTTGATTAAAGATAAGCACATACAGGTTACACCAGTTTTCCCTGACTCTGGTAGTTACTGGTGTTGCTCATTAGAGGTGACAGGGACTTAGAGTGACTTAGAACTTGATGGAAAAAAGAAAATGTTTGCAGGTAATCCCTAGAGCCAGATACCAGCTACTACAAGACTCCCTGCCTCCCTGTGACTCTGGTGGCACCAGCAACTTGCTGCAGAGAATCAGCAGTAAGGTCCTCTTCATCGAAATTAGTGTAGAAAACAGCAGGTTTGAGAGACTAAAGACTGCTGGTATCACAAAGAACACGTGGTCTCTCTTCCCAGACTTCTTCTCACCAATTATTTCTCCTATAAGCACTTGTCTCTTGTGCCACAGACACATTCCTAAGATTTGTTGCTTTCATCTTCTCCTCATGCCCCAGCTGGCAGTCCTCCAAAGCTGGTGACCTGGCCAAGTCACTGTGCAAGCACCACAACTTCCAGCATTACATAAACCCTCCCCAGATTCTTCACCTATTTCTCCCTAGTACTTCCAAACTAAGTAATTTTTAATAGACACTCAACAAGAAACAGACAAGTACATCGGGCTTGTTACAATTTTATGGAATTTTCACTGTGCTCCAGCATTCATAATCTTTTCAGTACTGCCAGCTAGAAAATATCCTGAATCCTCTGCCACCCTGAAAGAGTGAATTCTAATGAAAATATAGGGAACAGCCTCTGGTAAGGATTATATTCCTGGTATAGGTGTCTTTCACCCCCCATTATCAAAGAGCAGATGATCTCTGGATGAATAGTGCTGGAAATGTAAAATGATGAGAAAATTACAGCTATAAAACCACTGTTAGTTAAAAGGCACTTTAACTCTGAAAGGGAAATACTCTCTCCAAAGACTGTTGAAGTTGCAACTTGAAGCAGGATGCAGAACTACTTGACTTGAATAGCTGGGTATTTGCGTGGTATTTCTATAGGACCACTGGATGTCTGGGAACTCTTCTTACCTGTGGGACCTACAAATGGAATGACTGGTAGTGTCGAAGTGACTAATTGTAAAAGAGTATCAGTTGAGAGGAGACTTCAACAAAACATTTGGGCTCCTAAAGATCAGAAGGTCTTACTGTGCACCCAGTTTGCTGAGATGGAATGGTTTCCTCCAAGGCATGTCAAAGGAGAAGCTTCAACAGTCCCAAACAACAGGGGATCTGAGCTGTACCACCAGAAAGCAAATGACTGTTCAGGTGTCAGTCATATCCATACTGATGAATGACAGAAGGTCTTACAAGTAACAAATCATTGTGAGTTACTCAAATGAGAGGCAGAGAAATAAGCTGAAGAAAAGTACATGAGGTCATTCTGACCCTCTGAACCACTTGGTTAGGAAGGAAAAAAAAAATAGACTGGATGGAAATCACAAAGCTGTAAAGCTACTGAATTGCACCTTAAGGAGGAAAAAAAAGGTCTTGAAATCATTCAAGGAAAGAAAACACAAAACATAAAATTAAAAGACATTTTTTGAAAATTAAAACATTGTTTGATTAAAGAAAAGCAAAATGCCTGGCAAAAGGTAAAGAAATAAAAAGGTGGAAAACTTGAAGATGTTCCCTTCTCTCTTCCCTGCTTCGGTGAGGTATGTTTACTTGGAAGAAGAACCATTGTGGAAACAATACCTAGGTCTGGGACCTGCTTCTCTTGCAAGACAGGGAGGGGGTCTGGGACACCAGAAGCTGTCTATCAGTGTGCCTGGGCCTGCACTAGTGCAGACTTCTGGAGAAACACTCTGATAACTGGAACCTTCACAACAAGAAATTTAGTCTGACCCAGATCCTAGAGCACTGACATAGAGAAGGGACCATGGAAACATGAAGGCACTTTGCTGCCTTTATTTCATCTGGAGAATTGGAACATGTGAAGGAAGCTGAAGGTAAGAGCCAAGAAATGAGTAAGGCCTATGACAGGTTCTCTCAGACAGGTGCTCATCTCTACCAAACTTCTGTTTGGGAATAATCTCCTTGTCTGAGGGCAGAATACCAGTTTGCATATAAGGTGTTATCTGAAGAAGACAGCTAGAGATGATGGATAACGGCAACAGAGAGCAGAGAAACTGAGAGCACAAAAACTTCAAGTAAAACACAATCTCAAAGTTTCTTGCTCTTTCTGCAGTTCTGATACAACACTGACTCCATTAAAAACATATATAATATTTATGTCTTGTAAAACAATGAAGGTAATGCAGAGATATGCAAAACTAATTTTTTTATGGCCATGTTTGGCAGAGAGAGGAATGCTCTGCCACTGCCTCTTACTTTGGTGTTGCTCTGCTAAATAGTACTGCAAGGGTCCTGTTGTTAAAAAGAAACTGTTCAGAAAATAACTAGCACTTCTAAACTGGTAGGCATCTCACAGTCTTATGCTGTCTCAGAATCCCATCTATCACAACACATTTTACTTATGCACCATTTTTTATGCGGAAGTTTCCAGGCTAGGCAGAGACGCTGCTGGAAGACACCTGTGAAAACACAGAAACATTACAATGCTCAAAAGTAGGAATGTTTAAAGACACTACAAGCACGTGCCTCATGGGTGCAATTACTGATTCCTTTCAGTACATTTGGCTAAATTCTACCAGGGTACCACAGCTGCTGAGCTCAGGACGCTAAGCAACGCAGGCTCTCTCTTCTGTCTGGTCTTTCTTGTTCCAAAGGAGTAAAAGCAGCCAAGGGAGAACCCCAGCAGTTTGGCCTGACAGAAGCTCTTCCAGGCTCTCTCACAAGAAATGAAAATACTTCTTAGCTTGGTTGAAGCTTTGAGGTTCTCTCAAGTTTCTGCTTCTTTCTGAAGGATACACAAGAGGTAACAAAAATCTGCTGTAGGTGTTGGTTATTTAGCCTGCGCACAGCAACTTTGGTGTACCAAGGGATTTTAACATTTGTGTAAATATTATAGCCATTCACAGAAATGCTTTAGGGGAGAAACAAAGAGATTTATTCAGCTGAAACCACAGGGAGAATGTCAATAGGCAAAATGCAATTGCTTGATTTGGAGTTCAGTCCGGATCCTTGTTCCGATCAAATGAACTGTGGAATGTTTTAAAACAACTCATTGTTTATTTTGGGACAGCGTAAGAGAAATAGGCTACAGAAATATTTGGGGAGTGACAGGGGAGAAAAGGCAGAAAGAGCACTGAACAAGGATGGGGGAGACTTAATTTATTCCCAGCCTTGCCAGCAGCCTGGTGGGTGACTCTGGCTAAGTCACTTCACTGCAGCATGCCTGGTTTCCCATTCTGTAAGATGAAGACACTGATAACTGTTGTCTTCTCAAGTGCACTTTGTTCCAAGTGATGGAAAGCAATACACCAACAGGATGGACACTGTCATCAGAGTGTTTTCTTTGCATACATTTTGCTGTCTGGATGACATACAACCACCATGGAAGCAACATTAAGTTCCTCAGATAACTTCCACCATAGGGCAGATGACTGAAGCCTAACATGTCTGCCAGTTGTGGGCCAGGGAACTGTCCAGCGAGAGCTCCTGCAGTGATATACTGCCAGCCCTGAAATTTCCACAACTGAAAACAGGAGCCAAGGAAAACCTTCAAACAATACAACTTGAAATGTGCTCAGTACAGAGATGAAAGACTGAAATCAAGACCCTAAAACCTATCACCCTTAGCAAACAGACTGGCAACAGTCTAACTGGCAAACTTATTTTATAAGATATTAATTCAATATTTATTTTTAAGATAGATGCCAACTACATTATCCATTTACTCCACCAGGTAAACTAGAGTTGATGTTTTCAAGCACTAATCAGCTGTCTGAAGTGGTCACAAACATAACCTCAAAGTTTTGGAAATGCTGCCAGCAGGAAGCATTCTCCACCCATCTACCCAAGTACAGCTGTCACCCATTTCAAAATCCATGTGTCTGAAAGAGCACCAGGAATCCCAATGGGTGACAAACAGTAGTTTGGAACAGTGTTCTTCGCTCTGCTTTTCTCCACTATCTGCTCTCTTCTACATGTACCAAAGATCACCTCTGTTGAAAATGAAATCATTTTCAGAATACCACACTAGACTCAAGACAACTGTAACAACCCTGAAAATGAACAGTTTAAACAATGCCCTGTATCAGTTTTGCATTTAGGCAGCACAAGCATTTTTAAGGAGCACAAGTGATTTCACCTCAGCTCTAGACAAAGAGAGAAGCAATTTAGTTTAAAACAGAAAAAGGGATTGTAAAAGTATCCATCCTGAACAGATGAGAAAAGATAAGGGTTGCCTCTACTGTTCCTCAAATCAGCTGTAAACTGGTCCCTGAGAGATGCAAAACAGCAGAAAGGAATCTTTCTTTAAGAATAATTCAACATTAAGCTTTGTGTAGGTTTGTCTCCAGCTTTGATTTTTAGTTAGAACAAATTTACTTCATTTAACTCTCAAGCTTGCTTATAGTTGATTGTAAGACAATAAATGTGTCATTCTCTCTCAGGAAAAAAGACAAATTCAAGTTTTGACATTCAGGAGGACTCCAAGTTTGGAAAGTGTCTCCTGCCAGGTGGTAAAGCCCACTATAGACAGTTAAGAGGAAGGAAGGGAACTCACACTATGAGGAGTTGTTCCCTATGGCAGGCACAAAACAGCACTCATCCCACAAGAAAAGGTGGACAAAGACATCAGATAGCTTTGGATGAATCTCAGAGCAGCAGTTAGCAATAAAATCATTATGTGAGATCCAAAGGTAATGAAATTTAAGCTGCCTAACTTTAGCTGTCCTAATAGGTTAGGACAATTTAATTTTCTTTCTTGAGGGAGAGGATTCCCATGGCAGGATACTGTTTCATTATAGATGCTGAAGGAGCACAGTTCCACTCACAAACTGTTCTTCATGTACTTGCTCGCTCCTTGGCTTTCTCTATGCCTGGCCTGTTAGCTCATTTCAAACCCATTCCGCTACATATTTTTGCTTCTGATTCTGAAAAATCTAGAGAAAACACCACCAACTGAAAATATAATTTAAAAAAAAGAGATGCAAGATGCAAGGTAGTAAAACTTACTGCAATAATCACTATGAAACAATTCCTCATGTAAAACACTTAAAATTATGCTCTGCCAGATTATTGTAAAATACATTCCTCTTCTGTGAAGTTATCATTTTGGAAAAACTGAAACATCTTTTGAAAAAATAACTAAGAATGACCAGATTTAAATCAAAGAGTTTTGCAAAAAGTGGATAGAAGCTCTGCCAAAACTCAGACTGCTTCATGAGCTTTAAAAATCACATATGCCACTAACTGTGCAAGAGGACAGCCTGAGCATGTGTAAATGGGACCGAGTAGGCATTTTTACTCTGAAATGTAGGCAATAGCTAATGAGCCTGTGTAAACTACTTCCAATCAAGCAACACTGATACTTAAGGGGTTGCCAGTTAGATCTAAATTGAACTGGAACATATAGAGGTCTTCACTGTTGATGCAACTCTCTGCAGATTCAGGAAGGCATCTATGAATTGTTTTATACCACTGAGTAATTATTTACAAGCCATAATGCCTGCCCACTTCAGTTTCCTTCAGTGAGTATCCCAGACTGAATTTCCAGGAGAGCATTAAAGATGAGAAACCTTACACCCCTGCAGATTTCCACTGTACCAGTACACCATTTTCCAATTGCCCTGTTCCCTTCAACAAGTGGAAGTCAACAGATAAAGGGTCCTAATTTCCCAATGCACAAGGTGGCAAGGAGGCACATGTGTTTGGAACTGTAATAGGCTATCAGACTGTATTTGTTTCATGAGCACTGGCAATGTTTTTAGTCGAGTAATGATAAGCAGTGACAATGAACAGTGGATGGAATACAGTTCTGATGAGCCATACCTAGCTCCTTTTGTATGTTGTCAGGGATTCCTGTAATAGTCTTTCTCCTTTTGACTTTCTTCGGCCGTCTTACCACCGTGTCTGTGTAAATTAGAGACCGCCGAATGCTGGCCTGGCGGTCGAAATTCTCCCCTAATACATGGTAGAACAAGCAAAGCAACATTACTTTCAAGCACGCTGACATCATGCACTTTCTTCCACTAGTTTTGTTGTAGAAATGGAAAAAAAGGCATTAATAAACGATGTTAGCTTGGTCCTACAATGAAGGTGTACACTGAAGGAAGATACGGCATATGGTTACAGTAAGGCTTTAGACCCACATATCCATTACACAGTACTGCAGGTTTTTTAGGGAATTTTGACTTCCTGAGCACAGCAGCTCTCATTCCACAAGTGAACCGAATCTTTGCTTTAATTTGTCCCTCTGTGGTATTTTGTGGGGGTTTTGTTGTTTTATTTTAAAACAACGAGCTGCCGAAAAAGCAAATCTGCTCATGAAAATTAAAGATTACAATGGTTTATGCAGGAACAGACATTGCTATTGGCAACAGCTATTACGTTTTTGCACAGCTCCATCATTAAATCACACAAGATGTTTCTTTTTTATTCCAAGTTGCTCTGAACCTGTCAAGTGTACCACATTTCTGATGGTGATCTTTTAACATTAATACAAATAAATACCACAGAGCACGCAGAGATCAAGCTGATCTTGTGGTCTCATAAATATTTCAGTCAGAGTGAAACTTTATAAAATATTATAAAAATATACGACTGCAAGAGCTGGAGAAAAATGTGTGTATAAGTGCACGTTGCCAGACAAAGCCTTATGATGACCATGTGCCATATCATAATGGGACCCAGAAGCACCACTATCATTAAGCAGCTTTTCTTTAGGAATTCACTTTTCTTTAGAGGTTTATAATTTGGCCATTTTACTAGTAGCAAGATAAAACTTGCCCCATCAACTGTGAGCTGAATTAATTTCCATCACTTCTAAAAATCTAACGACTATCCCCTGTATCTCACATGTAAGTTCCCTTTCTAGAAGTTGCAGCATTTTAAAGCACTGCTAAATGTCGTTCAGATGACTCATTTAAAGCTTAAATGCATAAAAAATCTTCATATAAGTATATATGTTTTTTGCCTTGTACAACTTTTTGGAAAATCAATGACCAAATTATTTACCTCTAAAAAAAGTGATTAATGCACAGTAACTAATATGTCATAAATATTAACCCTGGCTGACTGCACATCAGTATGATGTGTGTCATGCAAACAGCATAGAAAACCTTATTACCTCTGTAACAGGTAAAGATACAGACATATATTAAAGTATAGCATATGGACTTGTGAAAATGCAAGAAAAAAAATGTAGCGGCTTCATTCACCATATTGTAAATATAAAGACTCTGACTTTGTTTGACCGGAGCCATGTGCTCCCATGAGCCACACTTTCCTTGCAGCTATAAAGTGCCAGTTTGATCCAAGTTTCAGACTGATTGAGGTCAGGGCATATTAAAGGAGGAGGAAGCCCATGAGATCTATAAAATTTTGAGCTATGGATCCCACTGGCTTAGTAGAAGTCCTGAAATACTGAGACAGACTACCCACTGTCTGGGCCATTGCCACTATTAGGACGTTAGGACCCTTAAAAGGTCAGGGTCAGGACAATTAGATAATCCTGTCCTGCATGACAGTAATAATTCTAGGCAGACTATAACAAATCCATACAATATGAAGAAGAAATTTTTAATCTCTGAAAATATCTTTATCCATTCAAAGGCCAGCAATTATGCCTGAGATGGTGAGTTGCAAGGAAATGAAAATACAGCTTTGAATGCCCTGGAATAAAATGTATTTGGTAAGTAAAGGGTGCAAACAAGGAGAGAGTCTTTTACATGAAGGTTCAGACAGCACAAACAGGATATCCATGGGGAAATGTTACTGTGTCAGCCAATCCACAGCAACTTCTTCCTCTGAGCTACCCAAGAGCTAACTGAACCAATCCATCTTCCATGGCTTTTGATAAACAAAGGCTTTTTCAAAGCCACTGTGCAATTTTACAGAATTTGTAAGTATCAGCTTCAGTAAATTCCAACAAGCAAAATCAGAATGTCTCCAGTCTTCTTTTCCCTTCTTCATCGTAATTTTTTTAAGGACTATAACAATGTTAACATTAAATATATTTTGCAGATGTAAGGATACTTTTCTCCTTCTGTTACAGGTTTGTAACAAATCATCTAGGCATTCCTAATATGGTCTTACTCAGTTTTCCCTCATGCAGTTTACTCAGTTTCCTTGGATTCACCGAAAATATTTAAGTATGTGCTTAAATCTCACTGAAGTCAGTCAAACTAGACTCAAGCAAATGCTTAAATGTTTTGCAGGATCCAGCCTGGTGCTGATCACCTCCACCATCACCAGACTCCTTCATCTGGAAAGAAAGTTAGTTCCGGAAAACCCAGGAGAGCAGACACCTTCATACATCTTTTAACCCCCAAGATACTTAAAAGCAAAGACTGACCACCACTGAAAATTCAGCCCAACCCCTTCCAGGACAGAATAAGCTCAGCCCAGGCACTCCCAAAGACTGAAATTGCTTCCAAACCCACAGGTCTAGTCTGCAGCTTGGCAGCCTAATGCAATGCCCCTGCACCTTCAGGCTATCCAAAAGATTTTTACTACTACTGCTGCTGTATTAGTTGCAATTTGTTCACCAGTGAGCCCCGAAAGCTGAGCTCGCGGAGCGTTATTGCACAGCCACATGAGAGGCCTTTTTAGCAGAATCATTACTAATGCACTGCTGAAAATGCTGTCAATTGCCAGCAGCCTCTTCAGAGTTAACCTTTTATTTCATGCCGAGAGTAATAAAATGGGAAGTTTTTTGACCTCTCTTCTAGGAGAGTGAGAAAAAGAGCAAGCGAAGGAAAAAGCCAAACCAAAGCCATGGTTCGTTCCACAGCACGTTGGATAAATGGCACAGAAATTTTGGTTGGTTTTTTCCCTGTCTTGTGCAGTAACATAAGGAACTTCACAGAATAAATTACTCGGTGCGTTGGAGGGCAGAGGAGGGGAGCAGATTGTGACTTTTTAAAGAGGAACAAGGACAGTAGCTTTTTTGTGTGTTGTGTGTGGCCTATAGTCTGTTACTGCCGCTTGCCTTGTTTCACAGTAGCAACGTAACTATTCCAAGGGAAAGGAAAACAGTGGATCCCAGAGACTAGTCCACATACTGCAACAGCAGTCTTCCTTCCCTGCCCTCCCTTCCATTCCCTCGATTACCATGTTTGTAAAGGAATAAACGCTCAACAGCACACTACAGAAAGGTGAGATATAGTATGCACGTGCACTATTTGTATCAGAAAAGTTGAGAACCACTGAGTTTGCTGAATGCAAAACAAACAGTTCAGGGGACACAAGGTTTGCTACACCAGGGTCGAATTAAGCTGCCTGAAGTCACAAGTGTTATTTATACAAACACGGTAACGTTCCCAGCAACACTGAATTAAATCTATGAGTTATTTGATCTCATTTTTCTTTCCATCTGTTTACTTCCACGTATTTTCAGTACACAAGGTCATTAAACGGAACAGCAGATTACTCTTTCTGTAAGTATACCCTGTTCCTGCTGTTGCAGTATCTAAGCCCTGCTCAAGCTCATCGATTATGTCAGATTATCTGTTGTTCCCATAACTCGGCCTTCTGCACCAGTATCCTACAGTCCTTAGATAATGCCAACTGGCCTACCAACATTTCAGCATTGCACTTGTTTTCCTTCTGTTCATCTTTCCAAACTTGGAGGGTTCAAAATTTTTTACAGTCTTCATGCTATTTATTTAAACTATTTTCTGCTGTTTATTTGAGGAATCTGTTCTTTTTCATTTCTCAGAGCCCTCTGATGTTTGTGATAGGAATACTGCTCCTATAATACTTATATATTTAAATACTGTTAAATAGTATTATTTGAAATAGCAGTTTATAAAAATACATGTGAAAAAACTACTGGTAGTCACATGAGGAAAGTGAACGCATAATTTACTCTCAAAACAACACCAAATGTTGCAAGCTATTGATTGTAAGAGGGAGCATGGAGCCAGAGAGCACCATATGGTATTTGAAAAAAATTGGATATTGAATACCATCCCGGTTTTGGCAGGCAAACGGTCAGTTATTTGAATTAACTAATAACAGACAATCTTGATATTGTGCAGAAAAAGAAGGATTATTAAATTGAAGTGATAATTCATTTTTTCACAGAAACTCTGATTACACATAACAAAGTATCTATTCAGCATTAGCCTTTAACATTATTTAACTGCCACAGAGCAGCAGTTCTGCAACTGTAAAACCAAAGAGCATTTTCAAAATGAGGAGCGAATACACAGTTCATAACATTGAAGTGCAGACAACTGTCAAATAAGTGAAGTGTTTTAGCAAGGGTCTTGCTCGAAAACGTAGTCTTATTAACTTTTGAGGTTCTTACCCTACTCTCCTTGACACCTAAACCTCTTGTTGCTGATAAAAATAAGACCCCCGAGTTCTTCTCCTTGAATTTTGTAACATTCAGTCTTTGTAATACAGAAGTCCCTGATAACCTGCCTTACATAAAATTCCTAGAAAAAATCCTTAAATATCATTAGCATTGCATAAAATATGATTTTCCATTACATATCTTCAAGGCAGTCCACAGCAAAGCCCTGCTACTCATGAACCCTCTTGTATTTCATGAGTATCTAATGCCATTTCAAGGTGACGTTGCGTAGACTATCTTCATAGTGATCACTTTAGGGGATTTTCAGGTTTTCTCATTAAGTTTGAAGGTGGACTATTAAACACAGAACACTTTTCACAGAAAGGTGCAACAAGGAATGCAGAATTCATGCATCAAATATAGAGTGTCCAAGAGAACTGCATGGATCCCCTTTTATCCCTTCCCTCCCTCATCAGTGTAATGTATTGACTGAAATTAAAAGCCTACCAGTCACATTAATAGGGACGACATCTGTTTGGACTGCCTGTGCTTGTTGTCGCATTTTCTCTTCTGGCGTTGGCAGTGGCAGTGACTTAGTCCAGTTGGTTTGGGTGTTGATATCTGGTAACTCGTTTGGAACTGGAGTTTTAGGCCTTTTGACAGTAACAATCTTTTCTTCTTCTGGGGAAGAGACAGGACGCTACAAACAGAAATACACGCAACAATGTAAGTTTAATTAAAAAAGAAAAAGAAAAAAAAAAAGTGGGACTATGGTATTACTATGGTATTGGTGCTGTAGTCAGCACAACTATTTGTCAAGCACAATATCATACTTTGACCTACACAAAGAGAAATTAAAAAAAAAAACAACAAACCAACAAGCAACAAAACACCTGGATTGTATTTATCCAAGACTGCCGATCGATCTAAAGAATATATAGCAATGAGAAAGAAGAGTGGTCTTGAGCAAAGCACAGTAACTATGTTACACACTGACCTTGTCCCTGGTGTGATAAACCCCTCCCAGTGCCCTACTAGGAAAATGAGATCTGTGCACTGCTTTCCTCTAGCTGGGCTAGGTTGTAAGGACATGTAAGATCTCAGCAAAAAAGCCTGTTATGAAGAGAGAGGTTTTGGGAGAGCTGAGTAAAAGAACCACTCTACAAAAACATCAGCCATGGACTGGTATGGCAGCAAGAATGACTTTGCTTTTGGCCTTGGAGAAACTCATGCCATAGCCAATTGGTTCATTTTGCCCATTTTTCAAGGATGAAGCAATTAACAATATTAGAAGCTACAGAATGGTCATTTAAAAAGTTATTCCTCATCCTCTTTAGGCAGATTTCACCTCCATGATGGGTGTTTCGCTTAAACAAAAAACCAAACAACCAATGAACCAAAAAAACCCTTAAAAAAAAAAAAAAGAAAAAAAGAAAAAAAAAGACAAGCAGGTTCAAAGCATGCAGAAGACAACCAAGACAACACTGTGGCTTCTAGCAGGAGGCTGGTTACAAGCTCCAAGCAAACCTGGGAAAAGCAGCCTTCTCTCCTCCCTGGTCTTGTCAGCAAGACACCCCAGGGAATCCCAGAAGCAGGAGAGGAAGGAAATCCTGGAGGAAACCCAACCTCCACCTCCTCCTGCCCCCAGGCAAAACAAAAAAGAGAACCATGGAAGAGGAACTGCTAGCAGAGATGTCTGCAGCCTCCTGACTTCTCTGCTTCAGGGTTGTTTGCTTGGGGACCCCCCTCCCTACCATCAGAGCAAAGCTACAGTTTTCACCCCCTCTTTCCTTTATTCCTCCCCCTTTGGAGAGCAGAATACAACCCGAAATAAGGTTGTCAGTACTGGATCACTGCCTCTCCTGGTACTTACTCCCTCACTGTTATACCCAGGCATGAAAAGAAACACCATAGCTATTTATAACAGATGGATTTTTTTAATATATGTTTTCAGTCTAAGCTATCTGTTTTCTCTTGAAGCTGCCCACTATACAAAAGACACACCCAGACACTGTACTGCAACCAATGTTTATAATTTCTGATCTTAATTTTCTTCCTGTTACCATGAGGAGTTCCTGCTATTTATAAATAAATAATCATTTATTTATTCATTCTATTATGGTTTCACTCTACATCCTTTAGGACAGGGTCCAGGATTTTATTGAATAAAAAATAAAAATTAAAGTAATTTCCAGGCCAACAGTTAAACCACAGAAAAGTAAAATATCTACAGGTAATAAAAAAACAATTCAGGCAACTAAATTATTACTGATGCTATTCTACAATTTGGAACCACATTTTGAAATATGGCATCTTTTTTTCCAGGAAATAATCTATTTCTGCCAGTATTGCATTTCTTTACTAGAGAGGCTGTAGATGCCCAGAAATTATTTCAATACAAGCTTTCTTGGAGGACATAAATGTATTTTCAGATCTGCATTGTTTTTAGAGGCTCTAAACCCATTTCTATAAAAATACATGAATGCTTTTTTTTAATGTGTGTACATACACTATTTATACATATATATATACACCGTGTGGGCACACATATGTATATGCACTTACACACAAACACATGCACTTTCCCACCTTAGATCACTCAAATTTATAAAAATCTTCATTAACTTAAGCAATATGGGAGACAAATGCCATTGCAGAATGGAAAGCTGCCTCCAGACCATGCTTCCCCACAATTAGGTTTAAAAACAGCTGAAAGAGTTTGTAAAGAGCGTGGCAGGGGAGTGCTAGTCCAGTGCCATAGCAGGCAGGTCTGTGCACTTAAAGGAGGTATCAGGGATCAAGGCAGAGAAAAAACGCTTTTCTCTTCCACAAAGAGCTTTCCTCCATCTGGATCAGGGCACCAGTTTGTGTGGGGAGAGGATGAGCTCCACTGACCTTCAGATACTCTGCTTGGTTGACACTGTCAGCATCAATATCTGTCGTATTTGGACTGTACTGCAGTGCCAGGTCTCAGCTGTCATATAGCAGTCACCAGGGGCTACTCCAACATGTCAAGTGACAGAAACACTACTTACAAAGCCACCCTTCCTCTTCCAGTAAATTACCCCAACCAAGCAGAATGTTATTTGTTTTTTTTTCTATTACAGATAGATAGAAAAACTGAAGAATGGAAGTGAATCCTAATTATTAAAAAAAAAAAAAAAAAAAAAGATTGAGTAACAATCACAAATTTTGCAGAATTAAAAGTTAACTGGGGGCAGATGGAAGAAGACATACAGAAAGGAATCAGCCCCATGAGCACACAGTGAATGAAAAGCAATTGACACCCCAAGAGAAAGAGAAGCTCATCTTTCAGCTTTCTTCACACAGGAAATTATTACCTTCATAGTTGGGATGAAAACAGGGATTTATGTATCTTTAGCAAACATTCCCAGATTCACAACACAGAAGCTTGCCAAAGATGCAGTGAACTGCTGCTGTATAACAGGAAAGTCTTCAAGTAAGGTGTGCTGTATTAGAAATAGAACTGGATGAGGCAGTACTTTCAGATTATGTATCTGCTTAGGAAAGTTGATATGATTATATTCTACTATGACTATGTTCATAATAGAAAGCACCTGTCCCAATTTTAAAGCATCTCTGATTCATTATAACTTTATTACTAGACTGAAATGGCCACATTTCTGTGCAACGGGATGTTAAGACCCATTTCCTCAGGAAAAAATTGTTGGGACTTGATCCTTTTTAATGGACATGGGAAAAGGTGGGATGGGATGCGAAAGGAACTGCCTTGGGCCTTGCAGTGTTTGCACGAACATGCATTAGAGGGGGAGAAAGCATGAACTTTCAAAAGGAAAATTCAATCCATACAAATTTTATCATTCAGCATAGGAACTTCAAACTTCCACTTAAGTCATTTACAACACTGTTTACTGCAAGCATTCCTAAAATGATAATTTATCAGAAAAACAAAATTGGAAAAAAAAATAAATAAACCCACACAGCCTTGTGGACAAGAGCTATACCAATTCAGCTGTCTATTACTGATTCCCAACATCCAATTTCTTCTCTAGCCTTTTACTAGCTTTGATAGCTCAAGTGCCCCTTCACCAAATGCAGAAGGATCAAGACAAACAGTAACAGGAAAAAAAAACAAACCCTTAATCTTGGCCAATCAAAAATGTCACTTTATGTGCCTGCTTCAACTCACAGGGTTTCATACTGTGTTATGGAACACCACCATGTTATAAATACATGTGAAATTACACTTAAGTTGAATTGCTCACATCCTGCTCTAGTTAGTGTCCTCCAGACCAAGGCTCCCAATCTAGTCCCCATATTCTGACAAAATATTCTCCTTTATTACTTCCACACACAGATCTTCAGTTGCACTGGCCAAGTCTGCTATCCTGTTAAATCCTTTGCTTCATAACCATCACTGTCTCATTAAGGAAGGGATTATTTTTACTTTTTTTTGGTCAGCAGAAATGAGTGACCATCAAGCAAGTTATCACCATAACCAGCATTGCAGAAATGTGCCTTTCTTCTTCCACTACTGTGTTGCACTGGGATTAAAAACAGAAGGACAGTCATACTGCAGCAGATCAGAGCTCTAAAAACCTATTTAGTATCTGCCTTATGATAATAGCCAGTCAATGACATACATATGTAGTTAGATCAGAGGATGAATGCAGTGGATGCCTTCCCTTGAATATTCTCTCAGCATTGGATGGTGCCCTCCCCCTCCCTGAGAATTTACCCAGTTCCTTTTTGAACCCATGTAAATTTTAAGCAACCACAGTTCCTGCAGCAGCTGCAAAGTGTATGTGGTGAGTGAAGAATTACCCTCTTTTGTTTGTTCAAAGAGTTTCTGTACTCACTTCCTTATGGTTTGGCATTTTATGCTTTGCCTTGCTGTTTCAACTGAGTAAATTTAGCATTATATAAAAAAAAAAAAAAAAAAAAAAGAAAAAGAAGTGAAACTATAAAATACATCTGCTGATTACAAGAGCAACTCCATGCAAGTGCAGAGGGTCAGGGAGGCCAGCTGAGGGCACCACAACCTAGAACCACCTCCAGTTCTGCCGGAGCCCATGCCTGAGGGCTCTCAGGAGTTCCCATCTCCAAACTGGACTGTCCAACCTCTTCAGTCCTTCTTAACGCTAAATAAAATTTTGGATTAGACCTCCTCAAGTCCCTCAACCCAACATAGTTAATGCATTTGTTTTCACTTAAGCTACTTAACAGTCTCTTGGAGGTACTGAAAAGACAACTAACAGTTTGGCTTAGTACAGTGGCAAACATACACTTTCCCCCCCATATATATAAGCAAAAGAAATGTGTTTTCACCCAAAACTTAATTGACTGTATCAAGGCAAAGTTCATAAGTCAAATGACAGGACCTGGAGAAAAATACCATGAGCTTTTGGCATACACATATTTTCATAGATGGAATAAAGACATGATACACTGCATACCTGGGAGCAATTACTCTCTACAGCTCATACTAATAATTTTTTAAAAATACCTTACTCCAAATTAACAAGGTTATTCCTTGGCTAACTGAAAACCAATGAAGCAGCCAATTAAATAAAACACAATGCTCACTGGACGAGGGGTTTCAAAGGAGGCAAATGTTAATGTTAAAGGAGACAAAAAGGAATGAAAAAATCACTGACACAAGTGAATAGAGGATACTGGACTGCAGACAAAAAAGGAGTAATGAGGAGACAATAAAGGAAACAAACCTGGAATGACATTCTTCTGTTGAGCAGCTGGGTTGCTTTTTTACTTTTAAACAGCAAAAAAAAGCAGGTAACAGCTGAAGGCTAAGAGCAGTGTAAGACTACATATATGCTACGTGCTACAAGTAACATCAAGCTGCAGGTATGGCAGCTGGATGGTCCCACTTGTGGGAAAGGTACCTTTTTGCTCCAGGGAACCAAGTTACAGCAGGCGCTAATGCAAGACTGAGAGATGCAGTCTAACAGACTAGACTGTTGAGTGGGACAAAAAGAAACAAAGAGAATGAGTGATAAAAAGGGAAAGAAAAAAGAATAAGAAAAAAACACATATAAAAGACAAACATATTTAAAATACAAAATGTACACATTTCAGAACATAAAGGGAACCAGAACCTGAAAGTGGTAAATACATCTATATAACAATATCTATCTGTACACTGGGTAAATAAAGCAATACTGAAGAACAGGAATGGCTCCCAAGTCTCATCACCAACAATGGCCAAGTAAGAGATGAGAAAGAAGGACACTTGTACTGAGATGTAAAATCCAGATGAAGCAATTTAATCTCCAACAAACTCAATTAGGGTCAGTACTGCAGCGAAGCCTGTGCTTCAATAATGTAATTTGTAAGAATCAACATTAGGAGTAAAAGGGTAGTTCCAAGAACTTCATTTTATATCAACTACCCCTAAGATTACTTCAGCTCTCTGTTTTTTAATTTTGTTTGCTTGTTTTTGAGTTGGGCTATCTTGCCTGCTTATCTCTAGCAGTTTGCCTTTGGAACAGCAAAAGTTCTGCTTATCTTAGACTAAGACTCACACTGAACCACATGCTTTATGGCATGAGTATTACACTCTGGTGACAAACACCCACCTCCTGAGAATGTTTGTGGATCGAGGTCTTCTCTCATATCAGCTAGCTATGGTTCCATATTACATCTCCACCAAATACAGACAAGCAGAGTACATTTTTTTTTTAAAAGCAGATAAAAAAGAGTAGGGAAAAACGTTTTTCTTTGTGAAATCACCATGTAGCAAAACATACCTTTTCTGCAAGTCGGTAATTATGTCAACTTATAAGCAAATTTTCAAACAGTAAAAAGCTATTAATCCATTCATCATTATTCTGCTGTTCTCACCTTTCAACTATTGAAGTACTGCATGTACAGAATTTAAATGCTGGCTTTTCTGCTTTAAACAGTCAACAAAGCTACAAAACTTTCATCTAATGTTGAGGAGCTCACATTTTGAATCATGGGATTTTGGTGACCCCAGTTCCACGCTGTCACTGAAGAACTCTTCTGACAGCTGAAATACAACTTGCCCAAGGCATAAGACTGATTAGAATTATTTGGCACTTTACCAGTAAGATTATAATTTAAGTTCAGAGATCTGTTGTGGTAAGCATTCATTTTTAGAAAGAGTAAGCCATTAAAAAAAAAGCCAATTAAAAAAGGTATTGGCCAGAGGACACCACTGAACACTCCATTGTACAATATGAAGGGAGAATCTCATGCTACCTTTTTACAAGGCATTAATGCCTTTCTGCCTTAAGAGTGGTGGGGTTAAAGTTCTGAGACAATCAGTAACATCTGAGACTGTGAACTTGGCAACTATCTTTCTCCACAGCTCTGAATCATCCCTTCAGCTAGAAATATTTAAAGGAAAGTCTTCCAATTTGAAATGGAAGTGCTATGCTATCCTTGAAACATAATTTAGTTGCATTATTTTTTTTTTAGACTGCTTAGAAATCATTAGTGACACATTAGGTTAACACACAAAAAAAACATTAGCCAAGATTAGGATGACAGGTCTTAGTCCCTAGGAGGCCTCACTCTATTCTTATATGCTGTCATTCAAATTGTTAAAAGAAGTGTATTTGTATTTTTTAAATTTTGCATTAGTTTTACATGGGCAGATGGTCATAGACTGCACAGCATTGGCTAGGACCAGATGATAACACATGCATATATATGCAGTACATTACAAGCAGCAAAACAATGTGTTAATACTTTCCCTGGTGGAAATCATAATTCCACGGATTTCAGCAAGGTTTTGCAAATTATCACTATGACACATTCCACAGTATGAATGGGCTTTATATTCTCTGCTCACTGCCAGTACATACCACACATAGCTAAACAAGATGCTCTAACATTCCCTGCCAGTACAAAGATATAATGCAATCACCACCTGGATCAGAGACTGCTCATATTCCACACCACCTTTAATTATGTGATTAAAAACCATGGAGGATAGAACTGAAAAAACTGTACCTTTTAAAGTGAGTTGTCAGAACTTGCACACTTTGTACAGAAACAGAGTCATCTGGTCCATGCTACAGAGGCATATATGGTTTAATAACAATCCAAAGAACTTAAACTGCATTACAATAACAGATATCGTCCCACTCTCTGAGCAATAGTTTGTGGAAAAGAATTGTAGAATTATCTATCCTGAAAATCCTGGGAGCTCCAGCACTTCAGGTTTGGACAGCAAGGCTCCACTGCATCTTGCTGTCAACCCCAGCAGTACTGTCCTTTCCTGGAGCACCAAAGCCAGCTTCTCTTTCAGAGCCCACAGGCATAACTGGGTAAGGTAATGACAGAGCAGCAAAATTTCTTCTTTAGAACACTAATGCAACATACTAGTTCTGTAATTGAAGCCTATATAAATTGATGTATATATAACAATATGTCTTGACAACTAACAGGATTTTTGCTCAACTGCCCTTCTCTTCCTCTCTTTCTTTAATTTCTAGATTGTAAACTAAGCATACATGGATTTGAGATGTGGGCAGATAAACATGAAAACCATGAAGCAACCTGAAAGAGAGCTGATAAACACAACTTGGTGGGGAATCTTACATTCTTCTGGATGCCTTTAGCAAGCAGCTGTGATACATCAGGACAAAGCCTCTACCTAATGAAACTGCCTCACTACCTGAATTAGCAATTCAAAGCGTGCACATGTTGCTGTTACAGCGCAGTACAATGATGGCTGGTTAATAGCTCTTCCTGCTACTTGAATGTAAACACTCAACAGATTCAAAACAGCTACAGTTGCTGGGTTCTTCCCTCTAGAACATTATCAAACTCCTTCTGGCTTTCATACCTTTATTTTGCCAGGGAACTTTATATAAATGCATGGGTAGAATGCTACAGAACTCAGACGATCTAGTTTGCCGTAATTCAAAGGAATTAGCATCTTTATGATCCTTTAAAAATCCTACCTTATTGGAACAATATTATAGCAGACAATTAAACCACATCAAGCATGTATTCTTTCCAACACTTTGTCCCCCACCATTACCTTTTGTTCAATTTCTTCATAATCATCCTGGTAACTTCCACAGATTGCACCGGAGGACGAGGAGAAAGTGGGGCCCTGAGAGTAGTACTGGGAGCTTCGGTAGCCATCCCGCCGCAGCTTGTCACACTCTGCCCAAAAACAGAGAAAGAGGACATTATTGAAGGACAAACAGCCAGGACAGTTTATACTTGGTGTATACTGCACTTACAGAAGTACACAGTATTTTCCTGAAACTCTTTACCATGCATTAGCATTGTCTGATATCTTTCTTACAGTTGTATCTATATTTTCACCTTCCTCACATGTAGTATATACATATGCCCACACATAAGAGTATATACACATGGCTCCTATTTAACCCAGAGATGGCAAGAGTTTTGGAAGGAAAGGAGAAATGGATTTATGTATTTATTTGAGGTCTGGCTCTGTGTCTTGACAGATGGCAGCATCTTGCAGGATGGGAGATGGAAGAACGTAACACTGGGGGTCTCATTTGCCAGACCGGTAGACATCCATTATGTGCCTTACACTTGAAATGATGATGTTGCTCACTACTCAAGCACCATCTGCTAAACAACTTTGGCACTGACCACTTGTCTTGTCCTCCTGCCCATGGAAGAGAGCATTTACTGTGATTTTGAAGAAAGGAATGCAAATCACAGGGATCTCAAAATTTCACGTCACTGCAGAACACGTGCAGTTTAATATTGAAGAGTTTTCACAGTTCAGGGAGTATTCAGAGCAAACGTGCACCCCTCACTCAAAACGACCAAAATCACAGTCAGCATCTCAAACCCCTCACCCATGTTTTCTACAATCTTCCCGCCTCCTAATTGATATTCAGTGTGATTGTGCTAAAGAATAACAGACGACAGAGCATAAGGAAGAATTAAATGTTCAAGATACGGTAATGAAACCCATCAGCTCAGTCAAACTGTTAGCTTTATGTTTCCAGAGACAGATACCTGAATCTGTTGAAAAAGAGGAAAGCAAAAAGAAAATTAAGTATTTGGTGCATTTCTAAGGAACTGAAATTTCTGCACAATACACAGGCTTTATCATGACACAAAGTGCTTTTTTTACCACTTGCTGGAGAAAGACTTTCTGCGATTATATCATGTCTCCCCTATCTTGATCTTTTTAATACTCCTTAAAATAGAAAACATGCTATGTTTATATTGAGGGCAAGGTTTTAGAGAGGCTTTTGCCTAGCAAATGATATTTGCCTAGCATACATTTGCTCTGTTATACTCAGATGCTTCTGAGATTGAGGTCTGGAGGACTCTGTGCTGATGGGTCAACTGACCCAGTGCATCCACAGTGCTATGACGATTAATCAGTGCAGACTCCCCCGTATGTGCACATGCACATCGAGAAGGCAAGCTCACAGTTTGACACCAACCACCACCACCAGAGCCAGATGTACCTCCTGGCCTATCCTGTGCTTCTCTATGGGATCAAAATGGGCAACATGGCATGAACCTGCCACTTGTGTCTCAGTTCAAGGACCTAGGGCAGTGGTGGTGGGTTCTGAGATCACAAACAATTGCCACATCTCAGAACCAGAAGGTGGGTAATCCTGTTTACCAGTTTTCCACAGATAAGCATGCCGACACCGCACGCATCTGGCAAACAGCTGCGCTTCACGAGGGGGGTGAAAAATTACTGCCAGCAACCACAGTCAAAGAAATTCCCACCCCACCCTTCCAAACCTGGCACTGGATCCAGCACATAACACTGACAAACGTGAGCACCCTGATGGGTTGCTTGCTGGTTTAAGCTACAGATCAACAGGGACAAGCAGGCTGCAGCAGAACAAGGCAGCCCAAAGACTTGTGTCAGCTTGTAGTGTGGGTTAACACACTAAGCTGTCTCCTTAGACATTGCAAGTTTTACCATCAGATCAGTCGCTAATCACAATAAACATGAAGACAACCTAATGAGGTTTATTTTTCCTCCTGTTCTTGGGATAAGGCCCAGCATCCTGGCTGGCCACTGCTATTACTCTGCAACACCAGGCGTCATGGCATGCCCCAAGGGTGACAGGCTCTGATGGAGCATGATAGATGCACCCTCTGATATTAACTGCTTCACCTAATTTATTATCCTAACCAAGGTGGTGAAGATGATGAATAACGTACTTCATGAAGCACAGAAGGACTCCAAAAGTCCAAGGAAACCAACACTGAAGGTCTCAAGTCCACTGTAAGTTCAAGAAGACAGACAATAAAAGACTGGTAGTTTGTCAAGCTCACAACCTCCACTTGTCCACAAGAAGCCAAAAGAACTGCTACAAACCACCAGCTGAACCACACCAACAAAAAGGTGATCTGTCCCCAAAAACAGGTACTCTATTTATTCACTGTCAAAGTATATTTCATAGCACAGCAGGAAACGCACACTATGGACAGCACCTGAGACCAACAAATCTCAGCCAAGGTTTTAGACAGGTCTCTTTGAATTCATATTGCAACAGGCTGCAAGGGCAGCACAAGGTCAATCATAGCATCTAACTGAAGCTACTGTCACTGTTAGACTGATTGTGGCAACTGTTGTTTAAAATCTGTTCCAGCTGGGGGCACTCCCCCATCTCATCACTCCTATTAAAAGCGCACATAGTCTTCTATAAGCAATCAGGTTTGTATTTTTCAGATTTTTTTTTAATGTATGTATAATATACCCAGGAAGAAGCTAGAAATACTTGCTCTAGGAAAGACTCCAGACATGTTTCCTTTTTTCCCAGAGGAGCAATAGATAACTTGTTCTATTCCCACAATCCCTAACAGACAGGAACACTATACAAAAAGATAGTGAAAACATTATTCCAGTTAGGTTATTTCAGCAGCTGAAAGCTGGGTAGGTAGCAGATAGATACAGCCAGTTTCAGGTATTAATAATCTTTGGTTTGAAGAATGTGACAATATGTTAGTTCTAGCTGAGTCAGAGACATACATACTCTTGGTTGGACCCAAGAGCTGAGATACCACTACCCACATTATTCAATACACAAAAAAGTGCACAGCCTTTCCATAGTTCTGCCTAAAAACTGCCAGGGCAAACCCCAGGAGACTGCATCAGGCAGGACATAAAGCCCCATTCCTGAGAACACGCCTGCTGCTAATGTGAGTTGAGCAGAGTGAGCTCCAAGTCATAATCTCGCATGTATCTGATCTGAACTGTGCAATAATATTACTGTGCCCCAGATTAACCAGTTTTGTTTACACAAACACTGACCATTTGCCTTTGCCCAGGAGGACCAGCAAAGAGCCACTGCCTTGGCAATTGTGATTGGTGCCTGCACTGGGTGGTGCCATGGCATGAATGCTGGAACTACCTCTCCTTCATCCCTTGACTTTCTAGGGCTGAGCACACAGGGGTGCTGCTCACCATTTTCTGCACTCCTGCAAGTGCTTTTCTTGCTACGTAAAACCCTAGATTAGTTCTTGTCCTTCTCCTTCTATACTAGTGATATGTTAAATGTCAAAATGTCCTCTGTATTGGAAATGTTGCTTAAAAATTACTGTAGTCAGATTATTATAATTTATCCCTACTTCTGTGGTACAAGACAAACCTTTCCTAGAGAAGGAAACTTTGCCCAAGGTTGAGTTTTGCCGTTCACAGGGTGGTTTTCATGAAGCATGAAAGAAGTGTGTGGGAAACATGGTCAAAAACCTTTTAAAGGACCTCTTTCCCCTAATTTTCACAGTTACTAGAACAGGGTAGATACAATGCTCAGAAGATGCATGACAGAAGAAAATACATTAAAGCTGTCAGTGCGCAATACCATTATGTCTGAGTCTCTGCCATATAACCAACCACTTGTACATTTGCTCACCATTTCGTTACTGGAGGGTTTGGTAAATCCTGACACCAGGCAGAAGGGTGCTGAGGATGTGCTTCTCATGAACAGCAGGTGAGTATATCACCCTTCTCTGCTCTCTTCCCTCAAACTAAATAAGCGGGGGAACACGCAGGTACCAGCAAGCACCAGTGACAGCAAGGGCTCAACTGAGCCAAGTGCAATTCTGCACCAGAATTCCAAGCCACAAGCACCTAATACAGCACTGCTGTGAATAACTTGACCTCTACATGTAAAAACCTCATGACCCCTGCAAAAGGTAGTCAGGCCAAATGTACACAAATACCTCCAAGGCCTCTCAGCCCAGATCGCCTCTCCAGTTTATACAAGAAAGTCATAAGAAATTGCATTTGACCCCAAGCTGGTAACACCCAGGAGCAAGTCTAGTACGCAGATGTGATTTACTGCTTTCCCATCAGCTCAAAACTATGCTCTTATGTGATAATTCGAGCCACAAATCACCAGAGTGAACAGAAGGCACAACACTGATACCTCAGTAATTCAGCTGACATGGTATTACAGTGGAACACCAGGATTAACGTTCACCTTGTCTGCTTATCCAGACCCTACAAACTGCACTGCTCGGTGACGGAAGGACGGCCAGGTTTGCTGGGAAGGGACTGGATGCACTGCTCCTTTCCTCTCCTTTAACTGACTTTGATAACATTTTGTGCATGCCAAGCTTCCTAACCAATAAGACTATTTGCAGTATCTTGAAAGTTTCTATGAAGTAAAATCACAGAATGCTAGGGGTTGGAAGGGACCTCCAAAGATCATACAGTCCAACCCCCCTGCCAAAGCAGGACCAAAAGCTAGGGCAGAGTGTGAGATGGATTTGGAGTAGTTTTCAGAAGTTTTCTATATATTTTTATATTTTTTTTTAATCCTAAAGGAACTGTGAAAGACTAGATGCCATTTTTCATGTTTTTTTTTCATAAAACTGCTATTTCCCTGCCAATTGGGGTGCCTGGTATTGACTTGATGTGAGGAAAAAGGCTCCAGATGCTTATTTTCAGGGCTGGACCCCATTAGAGCCTGGGATTTGTCCCTAGGATCCTGCCCCAGTAACACTGCAGAGTCACAGCTTTCTGCCACTATCCTGGACCAGTCCTCCACACCTCAGGCCTGAACATGCAGCCATCACTCACTAAATTAGACCTAATCAGATTACTTGTATAAGTAAACACAGCTCACATGACCACTGCAGGATCAGGCCTTAAGCTCTGTGGCTGTTTACATCCACACATACACACTCAAGACACACTCCCACAATGCTGTATTAAAGAGTTTAATATAAAAACAATCCACTTTTCTGTGTTTGTAAGTATTTATTAGTAACCAGTAAAGACACTGGTTAAAGAATTAAAGTACCTTGATATTCAAAAGTAGAAGCTTAGGAACTTGGAGTCAAGGTTATTCAAACATCTAAAAGCTTTGACTTGCTCAGAATAACTAGCCATCCTGCGGGATGGGTCAAGCAATGTAAGACAGAAAGATAATGCCCCAGAAACACCGTAATTTGGCTTATAACTAAGAACAGCATATAGAACTTGAGATCAACTGCTAAAACCCAAGAAGAAAACCCCAGTTGGACCAGAGCAGCTTTCCAGAGGAGCAGAGGTGCTACCAACCCAGCAAAGCTGCAGGGAAAGAGCAGCACAGGCTTCGCTTGCCTTTGCACCACACCCTGTTGTCTTCTTGACAGCAAGAAGGGACAAGTGACAAGCTGACAGCTGCATCTGCTTGCCTGAAAAATTATCCCAGATAAAAACAGGGTGTCTTCTTGGCAGAGTTTTTCATGTTGTAACTTGTATTTTGTAGAGCAGGATTTTTTTTTTTTATTTTTTTTTGTACTAGAGAGAGGGTATTAACTGCAAGAGTCAGCTAAACTGTCAACTAGAGAAAGAAATCTGCTGACCTGTATCTTAAAACACATTTATCCATTCACTGCACATATCACTGGAAAACTGCTCTACTCCCTGAGGTCAGAATTTTTTTATTATTATTTTTTTTAATCTTTAAACATTGTAGACAAGCCCTTTTTCTGTAAATACCCACAAACCACTTTCTTTCCAAAGTCGTAACTACAAGGTAGCTTTTCAAAATTTCACCTATAGCCAGATAGACTGCAATACAATATACATTTGTCTCGTACAAGCAAACTTAAAAAAAATCATTCATTACTTGAGAGGCCACATTGTACTTTATGACAATATATACTGTATGACTGCTCTTCGTTTTAGAAGAACTTTCTGTTTCAAAGCTGAAAAATAACTGCATATAATTTTAATTTACTAAATGCATACTTTGAATTTGTTTTTCCAGTTGAGCTGAGACAACTAAGACCTTGTGGGTTGGTGACAGGCGTGGGTGTCAGAAGACCTGGATTCCCCACCTGGCACTGCTGCCTCTGAGAAAATCACTTCAGGATAGATCCAGTCAAGAACTTACATCTACAGACAGATACGCCACAATCTAAACTTCATGTATGTGCCTTCTATATGCAGAGTCCAAGCAGGTATCTAAACTCTGCCTGCAGCACATGGGTATATGGTGAGACACCTCAGGATAAAACCAATTAAGGAAGAACCTGAAGAGTCTTAATTCTCATCCTCACCATAAGTAACGACCAATGCTGGAGGCATCCCCCTCATGAAGGACAGTATGTAACATCCTCGCTCCTGAGAATTATGTGCTTTTTATCCAACAGTTGCTTAAAATAAAGTGCTGCAAGTTAAGAACGCATTTTTCAAGTAGATACAAATTTAAATGTTTTTAAGGATGGGGTGAGCACATGCTAAATCTCCAGCTTCCTAACAGTATGCTCTGAACACTAGGTAAAAAGGTTGCCACCACCTGAAATGTAACAACCACAGGTAGGTTTCGTGTGGGACTGGTCACACCAGTGTGTATCCAGACATGCTCTGAGCACACCTATCTAAGTGGGACCTCTTCAAGGGTGCTTGCCTGCTTGCCACACTGTAGTAAGACATGGATAAGACCAGGGTAACTCTGGACTATGCAGTTAACCACAACATTTCAGGGAGGTAACTTTTCAAGATAACAAGCTTGTTGAGTATGATTACACCCGGGACTGTAATTAAAACAGACGCCCTAGTTCAAAGGTCTCTTTGGTTAGTAAAGCTAACCAAAATCCCTGCCTTTCACTGTGCCTCTTTAAGAGTCCCTCATTTGTAAACTGAGGATAAGAATGCACAGATTTCTCTGTGTGGATGAAACAGGCTGTACAAAAGCAGAGCTATACAAAGGCAATTTTGTTTTTGATAAATATCTCATGCTAAGTACGACTTTTAAAAAAAGCAGCTCAATTTAATTCCAATGCAGCATCTATTTTTATCCCTGGATCTAAATATGAGGCAGACAGCTTGCCTCTACCAATTTATATTCCTCCCAAAAATTCATTCAGCTTGGATCAAATCCCATTTCCTTTAAATGTATAAATCCCCGTATCATCTGGAGAACTTGACTATCACAGGGAGTGCTTCTATAAAAAAGCTTTAAAATATGTTGTAAAGCCACAGCAATGATGCACTTGTGTAACAACTGAACTGTAACCAATGCTGACTCTAAAGCAAGTTCATGAACTTCAGCTGTGATATATCCAGTGCACTGTTTTGTTCAGACTCCCATTTTAATGGACCAGGAATTTCAACAGATGTAGCACTGTGGCAGCCCAGCTGAAAAAAAACTTCTGCTCAACAGCTCGACCTAGATGCTTTGGCTAGCCCCAGCCTTTGCCAATCCAGCTACCTTCCCTATGATTCCCCTCTCTTCCCCCAAAATGCAATTTTATACCACTATTTCCAGACCTTTACTTTGGTCAGTACATATAGACGTGTACGTCTATAAGACAAGCCTGTGTAACACAAGCCTGAAGACAGTGAACACTGGCACCCAACACACTTCTTCCCCAACCAAGTGCTGTATGAAGTGGCAAGTTTTTAACCCATGGGCAAAACTTAAATAGTTTACTGCAAAGCCTTCTTATCTCATAAGTAACAAGAAAGGTCTATCAGACTTTTTTAAGACTATTTTGTGTGTTCCCTCTCTTGAATAAGCAGCCAAACCCAGCCACACAAGCTAGCTTTTAATTACAGATTTTCTCATAAAATGCCATGAAGGCAACCCTAACAGAAGGCTGTTGGACTCTCTGATGGGAAAGTTCATTAAATGGGCACTTCTAAGATTTCTTATGAAAGCAGACAAATGTATCTATGTTAGGTCTATTCCTTCCAACACGCAAGTGCTCACTCTCTCATTGGGAAGGGTTTCCTCACAGAGTAACAGGAGGCCTAGCCAGGCTGGGAAGCTCTCCCTTTCAGACCAGCTTCTCCAAGCTGCTTTTGGAGTCATCTGTACACATGCTTGTAGCAGAGCAAGGATGGGACATGAAAGTGCAACATTAAAATAAGGATGCAGTTAGGTTTATTTTCAAGGCTCCAAATCAGATGCAAGTCTTTAAGAAAGATCCAGCTAAAAGGAACTCTGTCATGAGCAAATACCTTTAACAGGGTTAAGTCAATGCAAACATGTTGATAATTCCTTTCTTTCATTTCTTGAAGCTTTTAAAAAACAAATACATGTAATCCATCCTTTAATTCCCCAGGTAATCTGCATGATTTAGCCATATAGAAAACCTTTCTAATGGCACCAAAATGCAACAGCCATTACAGATTATATTTGTTAACAGGCTGTCACTGGGGTGTGCTCAAAATTATTATCACCACTGAGTTAATTTAAATTTCTGCAAGTGTGTTATACAGCTCCATTTAGTGGTGACAAGATGTCTTAAACTTAACTATTTATTTGCTTCCTTTTGCATGTTCAATGCTGGCATTAAAATAATTCTCCCTGGTTTTTCTCGAGCTTTTTTATGGATACTTTTTATTTCTTAGACAACTGGAGACACCTAATATAAAAACATGAATGGAGTTTTTATTTTTTTTAATTTTCTCCTAGGACACTTAACTATTAAACTTAAAGCTATCTAAAAAGCTGTGAACAAGCATGTACAACACTCCAATCCAAGAGAGGAAGGAGAAAGAAAAGCAAAAAGGCAAAGAACTGAAGGTCTGATATTCCTTGTGTTGGAAGTTGTTTTACTCAGCACTGAAACAGCTGAACCAGACAGTAACAGTTCACATTTCTTCTCTCCACTAAATGCAGATCTGAAATGGGGTGAGGTTCAGTAATCTTTCAGCTAAATCCTCCTACTGATACCGACTTGCATCATAAAACATTAAGAAAACACATGAATCTAGTTAACAAAAAAACCCAGTATTATTAGTATTATTTTGAAACAATTTTTTGTCTTATTTTAACCCTTACACTAGAATTCTTTCACTTATCATGTGTATCATGCACTCAATCTTCATATAATCACCCTGAAGGTTTTCTGCACTCAGCACTGCACTATATAACTAAACCTTCAAATAGGGAATCTAAAAGTTTCCAAGCAGCACAAGAGCCATTTTCAAACACATGCGGTGTAGGCTCCCAGTCAAATTCTGCTTAAGTTCCACTTGAATACTCACTTTTTTAAAATCCTGATTAGAAAGGGCAGTTGGGAGTATGCAACTTGGCCAATATCGTCAACATGTGTGCTGTGAATTAATGAAGGAACAGTAAAATGAGCAGGATATATGGGCAGAACTTCTGGTACTAACTGGACTATTGAAACTAAAATAATGAGAAATAATTTTCTTTTTCTTTTTTATTTTGCAGCTTAAAGACCTTTCCGGAACATATGGTCTACCCCGAGCATTAATGGTCTTTTACTTCATTAAGGTTTCTAGTTGGTAGGGAGCTCACATCTTGACATGTCTCTGAAACTGAACCAGACCTATTGTTAATATGAAGTGGTAACCCCCTATTCTGCAGCTCTTTAATGAAACGTAAGATTATTTTAAGTCTATAATCTTCTCAGCAGGATTATCAACTAGTAGGGCTGACCCTAATATTGCTCATCTGAACAGTGATCTGGCAGATGCACTGAGAAAACAAAGGCTAAACACATACCTGTCTGGAGGGTCTTGCAGCAAGACATAATAGAGGCTTTATGAGTAACTACTTAAATCCGGTTTTATTTGACAATGCTAACCAGATGTCTTCTGGAAAACAAATCAAGTGTTCCAATCACTGCTGCTTAAATACATTCCTTGATTTTGGCCAACAAAGCTAAACAGAAGCTATAGTCAGCCAAATCTAGCTCTTCTGAAGATGAGATAATAAATGAATCATCGCAGACATTGGAACAACGAGCCCTATATTATGTACATAGCTTGAATCAACACAATTAGCCTGGGGAAAAAGAGACCAAAAGTACAGGCAGTTGTGCCAGAAGTCTCCACAGCTTTAGTCTGAAAAGGAGCATGGAAGTTGTCATACAGGCTGTTCCCACAATTTACAGGTACACCTTCCTTGGCACATATTTGACACCTTGCTATCTGCTGGAAAGGACAGCCAGCCCAGGCAGTTACCAGCAGTGTGTGACAAGTCACCATTCCTCATCTGAAACCTGAACTGCGCAGAGAGAGCACCCACAAGATCCTTCAGGAGCTGGCTATTTCCTGACAGCCAGGTATCATTTCAGCCTGGCTGTGTCTGCCTTTTAACAGAGTTGTTTTACCCTTCCCTTTATGCCTGTCAACTCACAACTCATGGGCAAGTGACATCATGCAACAGAGGAGCTATAGATGCCCTTCTATACCTCCCATCACTCCAAACAACTTACATCCACATTAGAGGGAGAATATAGGATAGTCTGAAAACTTCAAAAGCAAAATAGAATTCAGGTGTGACAGGAAATTTTTTCATGTTCCTTCATTTCATCACAGTTTGCAAGATCATCTGAGGCCAGTGTATTTGAAATTACTTTAGGCTTTCCTTTAAGGACACTGGGCCAACACCTGTAGATGCACCACTAATGCTGCAAACCTGTCCAGACACAGACAGGCATGACATGCTCGCAGCAGTTAAGCAAAGAAACACTATAGCAGTGCTGTGTCTCCTCCCCACCTTCATGCCTTATTGTCTAGCATTTCGAGATTACAGCACAGTTCACAATACTGGTATTAGTCTCAACTTACCCCTCTTATCCAAATATTTGCATCATTGCTATGTAAAACTGCTGTTGTATTCTGTGCTCCCAGCTGAAGACCACTGTACTTTACGGGTTTCTTCAGACAACAGTCCTTTAAACACAACCATTCTGCAGAGCAACAAGCCAGATCTGCCAGTGCACCATGTCAGATAGGAGCTGTGTTATGGTGCTACCCTCTAGGCTCTGGTGAAACATCCCATCAACTGCTTGGCTTCATGGACCAAAAAAGCTGCAGGAAACACTGCAGTATGTGGCACTTGTCCCTTCAGCACAGATAATGGTCTGCCTTAACAAAAATGAACCACTGCCAGTCTGAACAACATTAAACTCATAGCTCTGCTACTGTCCAGATCAGACTCTCAGAGCTGGTCCAGTCACTCAGTAGACATTGGCAACATAAGACTAAACAAGTCCAGGAGTCCTTCAGCCTTGGATCAGAGCACACAGTGCAAGGCAGCAGGATTGATTTGGGTATCCTGATGACATGCAGTCTCAGTTCTTCCTCCCCATCCATCTTCTTCATCAACGATTTTCATGACTCTCTCAGGAGAAAACAGTGATGTGGAGCACAGGGTCACAAAAGTCTCCTCAAGGGTCAATACTGTTTCTACCTGAACATCAGCATGCTAGGAAAACCCTTTCCTAAGGTGATCAGGAAAACATGAGGAAGACACCACTTCAGAGAGGCTCTCAGGCCAGTTAGAGCACTTTGGCACCAAGGGTAAGGAAACAGGTACCCTGGATGGCACATGTTTGACATAAAGCATGTCACCCTGTCTGTTTCACCAGGTATCCCCTAGGTCCCTTCTGCTTCCCCAAAGGGAAAGTCTGTTTAATCCATCAGAAACAAAACATTAAAATTATGGGATCTTCCATCACAGCCAAAGAACTGCATAATTTTGTAAATGTTTAAGTTATATTGCAATGGTACCATGATTCTGAAGTGCAGCTCAATTTGCTCTTCTGCTACAGCAACCAGATTAAGCCACTGAGAGCTTTAATCTAAAATGTAGCAATTCATCCTGGGTTAAAAATGTTCAAGCCACTGATTTTAGTTAATAACAACTTTAGATTTTAAATAAAAGTTACATAAAGCCACTTCAGTTCTCAAGGACAGTTCTACTGTGCGTAACAAACGTCACAGGCGCTTAATTTTCTAATCCAAATTACAGGAGAATATTGCTTTCTAAAAGTCCAGGTGGCACCTAAGAACCTAAATTCTAAAGAAGGATAAAGAATTTTACCTCAGTTACGAACAAATTTGAAAGAAAGATCTCACCATTTATATTTGAAAGTAGCTTTGTAAAGAAAAAGCCCTTCATTTCAAAAGGGCAAAATCTAGTTCATAGCTACAAAAATCTAAACAATCTCCCCAATGCAAAATCTACTGTCATATGCTGCATTCACTGCCACAGTGTGATAGGCAGTGGAGACTGTGATATACAGAATCACAGAATGGTTTGGGTTCAAAGAGACCTTAAAGATCACCCAGTCCCAATGCCACTGCCATGGGCAAGGACACCTCCCACCAGACCAGGTTGTTCCAAGCCCCGTCCAATCTGGCCTTGAACACTTCCAGGGATGGGGCATCAACGATCTCCCTGGGCAACTGGTTCCAGTGTCTTATCAGCCACACAGTAAAGAATTTCTTCCTAACGTCTAACCTAAATCTCCCCTTTTTCAGTTTAAAGCCATTCCCTCCCATTCCATCACTCCATGACCTTGCAAAAAGTCCCTCCCCAGCTTTCCTGTAGCCCCTTCAGGTACTGGAAGGCACCCTAAGGTCTCCCCGGAGCCTTCTCTGCTTCAGGCTGAAGAACACCAACTGTCAGCCTGTCTTCATAGAAGACGTGCTCCAGCACAAACAAAGTAAAATAATTAATGCATAAAAATAAGAAACAATCTCCTTTTCCTCCAAATACAACACGACTTCCTGTAAAGATATGCAGAGATCACCAGAGTATTTGATTTCTCTCAAGACAGGTTAAGTATCATACATTTTAATATCTTTATCCCTAACCTTTTACTCTTAAACCAATTTAAAAATATGCAGTGATAATAGCTTCTCTGCTCCTTAAGTAGTCCTTAAAAATTTATTATAGACAACAAACAGCCTCCTTTCTAGTTCATTAGATTATTTTTTTAGCAAGACTCCTGCTGGCAAAAATTTGCTGAGCTGTTAAAATTGTACCAGAATTTGACCTTGAATTATCTTAAAAGCTACCTAGGATTTTGGCTGGTTAACACTAGATGAGTGAAAAGACCTTGACAGAAAGGAGTACCTTGCTTGAAATATTTTGAAAGACTTCATACATTCAATATCTTTACTGGTCGTTTAAATTACTGTTGTGCTCTACATGTGTATTACTATTTATTACTTAAATTTTATACTTCTCCATTCACTAGGACAACACTGAATGCAAGAACAAATTAATAGTCTGCAACCAATTCATTATGTACCAGCAGTGTCAGATCTCATAATCCAAAGAGGAACAGGACAGGAGAACTTTCAAACAGGTGTGTTTTAATGGTCTGAACTATAGCTACTTGTTTACCCCTCAGGATCACATTATCTGGTTAGAAGTGATCACCAGAGGTCATCTCTTCCTTCACTACTTCCTCTAAAGATAGGAGCAAATACACAAACACTATTCAGAAATCATTTGTCTCTCCACTGTTCTTAAAATCTCCAATGATTTCATAGCTTCAAAATTTTATTTCAGTGCTTCCATATCCTTACTGCAAGGAAGCTACCTTTATTATCAGACCCAAGTACTTCTCCACTGCCATGCTCATCCACTACTTCATCTCCAACATACCAAAAAGAAAAAAACAGTTTTGTTCTACTCCTTTCCAGATTGGGCAAACACCTTGTCATCCAACATCCCTCATTCCCCACCACTGAGGTCACATACAGCTGTTCTGCTGCCCCATGCTCCCCCTCAACCAATGCATTTGAAACACCAAAATGATGTCCAAATGTAGGCTTCATCACGAGACCAAGAAATGCAGAATTAAAGTTCCTATGATAGCCCAACAGTGTTTCCCATGAGACTACTTTTTCTCAAAGTCTTCTATGCTATAATCACATGGCACTGAATTTACTTCCCATTAAAACTCACCTCTGGCTATGTAACTTTTAAAACACTCCTCCAAATGTGATCAGCAGCACTATCATCTCCCTCATTTCACAGTGTTGGCTGAAGCAGCAGCAGAGTAAAACTGGTAAAACTTCAGCCAGTAGCTCTTCCTACTCTGAGCTCTTACAGGCAAAAGTGAAATTACTGAAAATAGTGTAGAATTCAGGCTGCAGCTATTCAGGACAGCTACAGGCCACAGCAAGGAGTTATTTTAAAGCTACTCATAGGGAATAAAAATTACGCAGGAAAAGAGCCTGAGGTAACATACATACATACATAGACAAATAAAAGAAAAAGCAGAGTTTTCTTGACTATGCCAGCAGCCTGAGGTCTGGTGAAGGTATCACACTCTCTTCTGTCTCTCGGTCACTATCTTGAAAGCATTAAACTTAAATCCAGTTCACCACCAAGGAGTCCTTAATCATGTGCACAAGCTGGTTTATTTAACACAAACAGCTAACTGGTAAGTTGTTGTAGTGTTGAATAGCTTTTATTCTATAAAGAGCAGCAGCTCTAGAGAAAAATCCCCCCAGACAGAAATACCTTCAGGTGTGTAAGCTGGGGGAAGCAGCATATAATACTTGGTTTCACACAAATACAATAGATTCCAAGCTTTTGAAATAGAAGATGAAACAGCAGTAAACACCATTCTGGTAAAACACAAGAAAATCAGAGCAACTATTTTAGCCTGTGCAGTTTTCTTTGATAATGGTCCCAAACAGAGAACAGAAGGAGAGAAGAATGAGCAGTTAAAGTTTACAAAAAGCTAACCACAAAAGCAGCATTCTTTTTACTCTAAAGCGCTCAAATATTTTTCTTTTCTAAAGAACTGGTAAGTGTGCCTGCAAGGGAACAGTAAACATTTCAAGGCTTGAGGGCTGAACAAATGCATTAATCTAATAAGTATAGAGGACACACAAGCTATCTGCTGAGCCATGCATGAGCTAATAACACTGGCTGTCAAGACTCCCCTATATCAAAAGGCACCTAGTAAGTGAAGGTGAAAATCAATTAACTGGAGAAATAGCAAGAGAAATAAAATACAGCTGCCAAGCACTTACCTATTCAGACACAAAAAATGACATTTTCTTCACTTTTATAGAGTAGAAATGTCATGTTAAAGAAGCAAAAATTACCATGTTATTTTAAAACAGGTTATCTCTGCAAAGTATCAAGTACCTGCAGTTCCCACTGAAAAAAAAAAGGGACCTGACATCAGAGAATGGGTTGGAATGGACCCTTAATATCATCTAGTTCCAAGCCCTCCAACCCCTCTACCATGCACAGGAACACCTCCAACTAGACCAGGCTGCTCAAAGCCCCATCCAGCCTATCCTTGAACACTTCCAGGGATAAGACATCTATGACTTTGCTGGGCAACCTGCTCCAGTGTCTCACCACCCTCACAGTAAATGAGTCAGCTCTTTGCAGGGTAACTCCCTTTGTTAAATAGCAAACATAACGTAGGTTAACCATTTCCAGAACACAGCTATTAAGCTGTAATTTTAAACTTTCCTTATGGCTCAGGGACAGATGTTCTGCAGTCATCTCTGCTGGCTGCCTGCCTCTGTCCTCAGGGCTGCACTAACACAACACAATGTCAGACTGTACAGGTATACCCCAAATGAAGGTATTAGGGGTAAAAACTGGTCCTTAAAAATCCACTGCACCCTTCTACAAGAAAGAACTTTCACTACTTGAAAGAGTCCTTGCGAGTACCCTGTTCTTCGTTTCCCTTCTCTGCCCTCAATGCCTTTTTCAGCTTCTCGTGAGTAGCCACATCCCTGGAAATGACACTGTACAACAGCAAAAGAAACGGCCCAATGAAATACCTCTTATGTGGCTCTTACACTAAAGTACAAATGGAATAACTCAAGACTTACTGAAACAGGAGGTACCATTTTGGAAATGCTCCAAAGACCAAACTGAAATGGCCAAAAGAAACCAGGCTTTCCCCTTTTCCGTTCTAGAGTGCTCTACCTGGCAACAGCAAAAGCATTTTTGCTTTGTTCCTTCATATGAGTGGGTAAATCCCACTAATGTTACTGATATGGTGCAGGCAGAAAACCAAGTAAGATTATTCCAAAGCCTGCAATTCAGATACGTTGGCAAAGACTGTGGCAAAAACTACTGTTCCTTTAGAACATGTCAGTGTCTGCAGCAGCATCTTACCTCTCAGTACTGACTTGAGGTTCAGCTTGGCTTGTCGGTGCAGGTCCTCCACACAAGGTGGTCTTGAGGAGGGCAGGAAAACATTTTCCTGCTGGTGCCATGGAGCAGTGTAGTGCACAGTCCATCTACTCTCTTCATCTAGGTTGGAAACAGCTGCAGAGAAAATGAGAAGAAAATGAAATGCTATTGTAGATAGCTATACCATGAAACCCCATACATAAGTTTGTCACACATCATCTTGAAACAAAAAGACTTGTTTTCCACTGTAGCCCCAATAAAATGCTCACTTGAACCTTACTTCCATGACAGTTAAAAACCTTCCTCTCATTTTTAGTCTAAATTTAGTCTCATGTATTATGTAGAAACATCTTTACTTCTTCCTGTGTTTATTCTTGCTATTGTATTTACGGTGAAGCTGCAACTCTGTTTGCCCCCCTCTAGATCCCAGTCTTCAAACACAAGATCAGTTTCCCAATCCCCTGGTCCCACCTGGCACTGCAGAATAGCTTCCTCCTGCTCACGGGTGACCCCGGGAATATGACAGTCGCCATGACAGGTTCATTTGTATCAGGAAACAACCTTCTATGACCTCACGCTCCCTCAAACCAGGAACAAAAATTGCAATGAAGCCAACATACTAGCTACTTTCCACCGCCATGACACAATGTTGCTTTGGACAACAGCAACTCCCTGGGCAAACACTATTGTGTTCACAACACAGCAGCACTGAAGAGGGACTGCTCTGGCCACCACTTCTCTGCCAGTACACACACGAAAATAAAATACTGACATTACTCAAGTTCAAAGTTGCCTACAGGCAGTCTAGTAATGAATGTGCCAAAGCACATATTGCTGAGATTTGTTTATCACTTATGCTTCCCGAGAGACAGCCATTACCTTTTTGTTTATAGTTTATCACCAATAAAAACTTCTACAGTTGAACGGCCTTATCCCTCCACCTTGTAATAACAGGAAGAGGGCAGCTGAGGGTCATATTTTACGATCCCCCAGGCACCCTTTGGCCTTCAGCCAGCGTGCTGCACATCCTTGCTTTTAGCTCTCCGAAACAGAAAAAGCCACTGCAGCCGTGCTGTCTCCCAAAGCACCCGCCCTCCTGGCACAGCCCAGCCACGCTGGCCTCCCGACCAGCTCCACACCTTCCCTCGCCGCCCAGCTCCTTCCTGCGCTGCCTGCAGCAGCGCTCCCTTAAGTTTGAACGATGCCTCCGTGGTAGCAGAGGAGTTGTGTAAACTAAGAAGCAAAACGAAGGCAACGGCCTCCTGTCATCTGAAAAAAATATTACTCTTTCCTTAACACCACTATGTATCTGCCAGCATCATTTCAGATGGAAATAATCAGCACTCATTAAAGAAAATAAGCCACGCCTTTCACTTCAAAACCTATCTACAGCCTAATGCTCAATGCTTGTCTTGTCCTAGAAGGACTTCGGGCAGAGAGGAGGTTCTTAACTGCCCTTCCTCATTTTTTTTAGACTAGCATCTGACCTTGAAAAATGTCTTTTGAAGACTTTTCATTGGTCTCATCATCTCTGAGGTGGCATGGTCCTGCATCCCCGCCCCTCTCGCAGATATAATGGCTACAACAAGGCAGATACATGTTCAGTCTGTGCCTGCTTTTCCCATCCTTGCTAACTAGAGGTCAAACCTAACTCATCACAAACAGACAAGTCACCACCTAGCTGGTAAGATTACAGCATCAATCATTTCAGTATTAGAGAAAAAGTGACAGACATAGCCAATTACATGCTGGAAAAGCACCTGCACCTTTCGCCACCCCCTAGCTAGGTAGGCAGGTACGGAGGGGAGGAAGGCTGGGGAAAGAAAAGGAGGAGGAATACACCAGCCTCCAAGGCGGTGGCATCCCCATCATACCGACATTAACGTTTGCTGCTCATCAGAGAAATGGTCATCACGAGTAGTCAGCGGAAGTGCTGCGCACATTTGGCAACTACTGTCCATAGCGTGATTTGTTAATTTTCATTAACTACATGGAGAATCGTGACCTGAAAAGTCATGCTGAAAAGAGAGGACCTTTAAAAAATGCAGCTTGGCTCAGAACAAGCCTTGGTGATACATGTCCACAGCTAGACACGCGCTCAGCAGCTGCACAAGCAGAGATGTTGGACAGAAGCGGGGACGAGGCCCCACCACACAGGAGGACACCTGTGCCCGACAGCCTGTGACACCGGCACACTCAGCCTTGTCACCGAGCTGCTTCACACCAAGAAGTCTGGCTCCTTCAAAACCACGGCCACAAAGAACTTCAAAAACAACACCGTATCCCAAAACAGAGGTCCTAAAGTACTTCATCAGGCTACCTGCGCACATTACAAAATACTCAAGAGAGAATAGCGTGAGATAAACTTAAAGAAGAGGTGTAGGAAAAGCAGGAGCAAAGCCCAAGGGAACTGCACTTCCCTGCAGGACTCGGCTGCCACCCGAAAGAACAGCCAGCACAGCGCGCACAGCTACTTACTCTTTCTCTTGAAAAGTTTCATGAGAGATTTAAGCTTTGTGTTGATGAAAACCACCATTTTCAAGGTGTTGAATTACGATCCTGGAATTTAAATCCCATAAAAAGGAGGAGCCGCAGAAAGGTGACTGTTATCCAGACCGAGCCTGTTCAAACTCTGTGAACCAAATTTCTCTTCTCCAGGCTTCTCCCCTCTGCCCTTCTGTCCTGAAATCACAACTTCAAATCTGCCTAGACCTTCCTGATGCGCGAAACTATTTACAATTCCTTAGCTTGAATTTCTCCTCCTTACATGTAGCCTCGTGAGCTGAAAACAGCCAGTTTCCACATGCAAAATAGGAGGAAAAAAAAAAAAAAAAGTTGTTATTCACGTTTGCAGAGGACCAAAAATCAGGCTTTCCTGCTGCCCGTGCTTTTACTGCTCGGTTCTTCTCATCCTTTCCTCGGCTCTCCAAGTTTGGCTACTCCAGAAGGACGGAGTTAGCAGGTGCTTTCCCTCCTCCCACCGCTCCAGGCTGCTCTCCCAGCGGAGCGAAGGGCGATGCCGGCACCTTCCCCCGCCCTTTGCACCTCCCCGGTGCCCGGCGGCTGCGGGAGGAGGAACCGCTGCCCCGCGGCACCCCCGCCCAGCCCCCCGGCAGCCCTCCCCACTCGCAGCCTCCTTCCAGTTGCAAATGAGGGTTGCATTTTCGTGCAAATCAGGATGCCCTGCTTTCCCACCGCTCCCATCCTCCTCCCCTTCTCCCCTTTCTCCCCACACCTCCCCCGCCTCGTTGTTTTTTTTACCCTCTCGCTCCCACTTTTTTAAGGACCCAAGAGCTTCCCTTCAGCTGGCTGCAACACGCAGTCTGCTCTGCATTCATTGCCTGCCCTTCCTTCCAGATCCACTGCTCCTCCCGTAGTCATTGCCCCTGCTCGGGACATCAGCCCGCTAATATTATATATTGAATTTCATTCAGCAGCACTCCTAATTTTTTCTTATTAGCGTCACTCAGACCAGATACATGGAAAACAAAATCGAGTTATTTCTGGCTAACAGAGAACCTGTTATACATCAAACAAAACTTGTGCAGAAACGAAACAGCACAGATTTTTGAGATGCACATTATATTCTCACGTCTTAATAAATAAATAATTTTTTAAAAATAAATAAATAAATAAAACACATCTATCTGTACAGAGCTCCACAGCCATCCTTCCTAGGAACGAACTGCAATTTTGCAGAAGTTAAAGACAAAATGCTAAGGACCAATTCAATGTGCTCAGCAGGGCATGCCCTTCGCACAATGTCCAGGCTCAAGAAGCAAGCCCTCTCTCACAAAGCAAGCTTAGGAAAGCCCCTCGGGTTAACAATGAAAAGGATTTTTTCCTCAGGAAAAAGAAAAATGCCAGCAGCGGGGGGCTGAGGCTGACCCTAAAGCTGCAGCAGGATCCGGCCTTAGGAGTGCAGTATGTAAAAAGCAGATGCTCCACAGGAGCTTCATTCCGAGTTTCACCAAATGGCTGAGACTCAGCACTGTGCAGAACAGACCATTAACTAAGTGCCTCCACCATTGTCTGAAGACTTTATAATCAGCATTTTATTAGTATTTTCCAAACCCAGAAATTTTACAATTACAACACGGGCTTGACACTGAAACTGTCGTTAGCAGGTCTCTCTAGCAGCTGCTAGTCCAAAAGACATTTTGACTGGCTCAGCTATGCCCATGGCAGGGAAAACCATGGTGCCATGGCATCAAAGGTGCGGAAGGCAACTCTGCTTTAGCACTGATTTCCATCAAAGACCTTACACACACAAAAAACCAAACCAAAACAACAAACGACCCCAGCATGAAACTCTCAACAATGCAACAATCTGGTGTTGTTTTTCTTAAAAATCACACATATAATATTACCTCCATTAGGAATTTACCATCACCATACATCACTAAAAACACTTTAAAAGTGCACTTGCTGGACACACTCTGGAGGCAACTGCAGAATGACTAACTGCAGTAGCACTGCCATCAGAGAGCAAACCCAGAAAGTGGTAACTCCCTTTTCAGTGTGGTGGTGATCTTTTTTTTAAGATGTAGAAAGTGGATGACAATTTCAATCAAGCATGTGAAAGAGACTGGGCTACTAGAAGTGAGACAGATTGTCCCCGAGCTCTTTATAGCAGCTCAGAGGCTTGCAAGCCCTGCAAAGCAAGACTTTGTTCTCTTTTCATAGTCAAGTCCCTGTGTATCAACATGATCTTGGGTACTTTGGACGGCTCAGGAAAGCCTTCCCTGTTTCACTATGGGCACTGTGTGCCAAGGCCAGTGCTGTTTTTTGTTATCGGATCCTCAACCCACCCTGAAGCATTTCTCCTGCCTGAGAATGAGGCTTGATCACTGTGTCTTCAAACCTTGATCTCCAGTATGTAGGCAGCTATTCAAACCGAATAACAATGTATACAAAACGATGTCTCCCTTTCATCCTATCGGGACTTCGCTTTCACCTTCCCTCAGGTCATGCTGATGAAGAGGTCAGACATGAAAAAAGGCTATCATAAAGGGGATACCCCCAAAGGAAACATCAGTTGGCTGCTTGTATCAGCAGCTCAGAATCTGCACTAGGTCAACAACCACCAAAAACTCTTTCCCACTTGAGACAAACCCATTGGCTTCCATGAAATTCAGCATGTTTTCTCAATCCAGGTTTTTCAAAACACTTTTCCTGTCACAAATTGTCCCTGCAATTGGTTCTAATGGCAGTTGTCTTAGAGTTAAAAGTGTGAAATAAGAGTGCTCCTCTGCAGCCTGCCTCTCTACATTGAGAAGGGAAAGATGGGGTACTTTGAGAAAATTTATATTGTAGTCACTAGACAAACAGATAAAGGACCTTAGCCTCCAACCTTGCCAATTCAGCAGACAAAATTGCAAAATATCCCCACTAACCCACCAAACAAAAAACTCACATAAAATTACCTCAAATAGAAAAAAATTTGAAGTTTGTTGAAGCTGGACAAACCCAGCATGAACAGTAGGTATGCACATATCGTGGTATCAGTTCTTTAAAAGCAAATTACTCAGAGGCAGGTAGCAAACTGGGGAGACCTTGCTCTCTGGCACACCTCCTACTGCACCTTGGACAACTTAGTATTAACGCACCTCCTCAGCTCCCACATCCTTAACAAGCAGGGATCACAGTCACTTGCCACTACACAAGGATATCATCACAAGGAATACAGCAAATATTTTTAGTTCACACAAAAATAGTTTTTAATCCCTGAGTGGTTAAATTAATTTTAGTTTCTAGTAGAGGCCATGTACATCCAGAAGAGAACTGAACTGGAGTGGCTGCCTGTGCACGGTATGCCTGAAATTCTGCGGCCATTCCTTCACTCCTCTCCCTGCTCTCCCCTCTTTAGGGGGGCTTTCCAGCTGACCTGCTCTGCAACAGCCATCTGGGACAGCCACCCATCCACATTCATGGCAACATAAAAAAAATCAGCGCCTGTGAAACAATCTGCAAATACTTCCACGGAAATATTACAACCCAGCCCATGGGGGAGGAGGATTCTCCTGTTCAGTCCCCATTCAGAACCCAGTGCCCTGAACCTTGCACCAGTGCACAAGATCAGTGGAAGAAGCTGAGGCTTTATAAAAAGGCAAATGTTGAAAAGGCACATTGTACTTGGGTTGTTCATAACCACAGCCTGAGCGGCTGCCCAGCAGCAGATGTTTGCCAGGGATGCTAACAAATAGGTAAGAATCAACTGCTCTTCTTCCTGCTGCTGCTCATCAGCTTACGGACACCTGCTGCACAAAATTTAGGAAATACTAACTAAAAAAGAAAACCAAATTAAAAAAAAACAAAAAACAAAGTCAAACCCCAAACAATGGACCAAAGCACAAGAATAGTTAAAGCAACCCATTCTTGCTCCCTCACATAAATCAAGATATAGAAAGTTCATCAAAAGAATAATGCATCAAACTACAAACACGTGTCGTCATCTTAAAACCTAAACTTGAAGATACAAGCCTTAGGGACTTCATTCAGGCAGTGAAAAAATCCTTCATTAAACAACTGTGTAGCATTGATGGCATTTTAAGTGGAAACAAAAAATAAAACCATACAACCGTGTTGGGAACTGCATTGCAAGCGCTCTTCCAGTGAGTCTCTGCTCAATAGCAAAAGGGAAAGTAGAAGGTTGGCAAGGAGATCTACTCAAAACAATTAAATCTATGCCTTTGCTTTTCACAGACATGTCAGTTGCTTGCTCAAAATAAGTTTCCACTGTGCCACCCTCCAGCAGCTTGCATGAGGACGCACAGGGAAGAAGCTGTTGGAGGGCAGTTGTTTCCAGTATGTCTGCAGGGATGGGTTTGTGTAGGACATGCTTGGGATTGCTCCCTGACACCCCCCTCCGCCCCCTCTGAGCAGCTGCGATGCCCTGAGAGGAGCAGCTATGGGGCGGAACCCCAGGACAGCCCCCCAGGCCGTGCAGAGGCACTCAAGTGTCCGCAGGGCAAGTCTAAACCTGAGGAGGGTTATGAACCCCTTCCAGGAGTGACCAGGCAGGTCACAAGGCTCCTGCCTGGCTTAGACCAACACCACCTGTCCTTTAAAGTTGCACCTTTACTTCTAGGCACGACTTCCATCACTAAGAAACATCAAGCACCTGAGACAAGAGACGCTGAATCACAGAACAGTTTGGGTTGGAAAAGACCTTAAACATCATCTAGTTCCAACCCCCCTGCATGGGCAGGGACACATTCCCCTAGACCAGGTTGCTCAAAGACCCATCCAACCTGGCCTTGAACACTTCGAAGTGGGAGGAACTCGCAACTTCCATGAGCAACCTGTGCCAGGGTTTCACCACCCTGTCTCAAGTGTTTTTAAAACTCACACCCAAGCCTTATGCCTATTCTGGCCATCTTCACCCATGCCATCAACCACTTGCTGCTGTTTACACTGAGGTGAAGCCACTCCGACAAACCACAGGAGTCAGTTTGTGATCGGAAGGGGTTTCTCCCTCCCACCAGAGCCAGTCCCGGCTGGCCCTCTCCCGGCATCTTCCTAGAGAACAAAAGTGCTCCCTCCACAAAGGCCGTCCCAGGCGGCACCGCTCTCAGCTGCCTCCTGTCTCCAGCCCAGCTCACTCACAATGGCCCCTTTCAAGGCAACCTCGGCCCTGGTGAAGCCCAATACTTCCCCTGCTACTGGGAAATTACAATTCATTGAACCTGGGACCAGGAGGAAGAAGAGGAGAATGCACAGGGGAGAGATAACAAAAGGAGGAAAAGTATTTTATCCCAAAGTCACCACAACAAAAAGCCAACAAGGGCCTGTGCCTCAGCAAACTGGCAGGGGAGAAGGCACAGAGCCTGTCTGGGCACAGGTACTGCTTTTAAGAGGGTCCCTCAGCAGTGCCCGCCTGTCTCATAGAGATTATGGCTGGAGGCTCTGGGAAAAGGGCTGCCTGGGGAGGGCAGGGGGAGAGGAAGACAAGAAGGAGAAGAAGCACAACCTAAGCCAGAGAGGACAGAAAAGCAGCAGACTGATTGATCTGATGATCCTATTTAGGTCACAGCACAATAAAGCTAATTCATTCCTTTGACAATTCAAAACATCTTTCCACAGGATCCTCTATCATGCAAACACATCACCAGTGAGAAAAGGGCTGCCTGCAGACAAAGCAGCAGTTTCTTTGGGTTAGAGCATCTCCTCACACACTGTAACCTGAGGCAGGAGAAGAGAAAACATCTAGTGAGTGCACAATTTTGATTCACGGTTTGGTTTTAAATTGCAGGGCACCATTCTTTTTCCTTTGGCTATTCTTGAATCCCCCCAAGCTAAGAAAACATATACTCCCAGATGGGTACTTCTCTCTCTTTCTAGGAAGAACCTTTTAAAATTCCACCAGGAAATGCTCATTTCAAATTCTAAATACACCTCAATGCTCTTCCAATGCTACAGCTTATCCTGAAGAACCTATCAAAAACGGCTACAGCAAAAAAGTTAGTCTTTGCAAAATCTTTACTCTTATTTGTCCTGATAATGCACCATCAAGCAGATGCTTCTCCTCTGGATTAGTGATGAAAAAAATACCAGGCAGACAAGTTTGCCTAAGTCTTCTAATTGATTCATCCTGTAAGACTTAGAGCAAAATCTACAAAACCAGACTGCAGAAATGCCATTTCTGAACTTCTGTCCTGAACTGTCTCCCCATTCAGCCTGTAATTCCATCTTTGGCAGCTGTGCACTTGTGGATCCACACTAATACCCAGCAGACATCTTCAGCTAATCTAAGCCTGCATTCTCCTTACAGGTGCCCTGAAGGGGACACACTCCTCCTCCCTCATTTCACTTATTTAAAGGTCAGAAAAAGAATTCTTGTAGCATATCTCCATCTCCCCACCCAACATTGTTCTTCAGGATACTGTTATTTATATATGGATTATCCTGGTATAAGGAGTTGGCAGCTCTTTTATTCTTTCTACTGACTCCCTTCATAAACTTTAGGTAAGTCTCATTTAAGCTCGGACACATCTTCTCTTAAAATTAGGCCGGTATGTCCCCTAGTTTTTAAAGAGCTTTTCAAACTACAAATGAAAAGAAAAAAATAAGGGCCTTGGAAAATACCAACCTTCATGTGATCACATAACTGTTCATGCCAAAATCAAACACCAAGTGATCACTTACTGTCTCACAAAGCAAGATGGAAAAAAAAGGTTTGTTTCTTAGGTTAGAAACTTTAAAAAATGGATTTCAGCAGTTGTGACATTTGGTATTGTCCTTAAAGCCCTAAGATCCGAAAACCCGATTATGTTCCAGCTAAATAATGGCACAAACTGCTCTGAAAAACAATATTCTCCAACTAAAGTAAGGTATCCAGCCTATTAACAGTCACCCAATAATTATACTGCTGCAGGATTCAGCGATCTGTTTTAAGCTGCTACAGCAACAACTGAACCAACATCTGCACCACAGCATCTCCAGATCACGTCTTTGGCTGGCCATGGGTGTGTGGATCTCAAGTGTGATAAAATACCAATAGATTTTGAAAACAAATTGTAAGACGACCTTTGTGTCAGCAGCATCTTCTTATAAAGGCTCTCAATAAAGTCATCAAAATGAAAGGATAGTCTTTCATACTGCTAAATGGTTGAACTTTCAAAATTTGTAATGTGGATGCCAACTTTAGAATTTTATTACTACCTGTTTGATTTAAAGTGTCAGAGATGCAAACAACCATGTATCCCTGCAGCTGCATTTTTAAACTATACACAATGATCCAAATTCAACTTTGGGTCACAGATTTGTCCAGAGGACTGTTAATTACTGACAGCTTGGGCTATTACAGAATTGGAACAGGACAGCATTTTACATTGCAAGCTATTGAGGATAGAGAAGCCCAGTGTACAAACAGTCAGGAAGCATCAAGTGGAACAACTTAACACCAGCTCCAGGACAGGTCTGAGACTTGCAGCACAAGAGCAAATTCACACATAAAGAAGGAGGTGGGAGATCAATAATGTGCTCAGTGTGAATAAAGTTTACAGCCTCAGAAAAAGTCAATAAAACTGCAGCTACATTTTCACAAAATCATTTATGTTTGAAGAACACAGTTGAAAATGTAGCCATTAGAAGTATCTGACACACCCACAATGTCTAATATTCTGTACAGAGCAAGCTCCCTGCTCCAGGAATGAAGAAATTAAAACATTGTGTTCAAGTAAGCTTTGAAAATAACTCTTTTTTGTGTCAGGGCAATTAGCCCTCTTTGGTTGAATTAAACCTAACAGGACAAAGTTAGCAGCACACACAGGAAAAAACTCGTGCTCACCTTCAGCTACTGGACATAAAAGTGTCTTTTTCTCTGATGCTATTAATTATTTAATCTAACACTGCCACCACCATCTGCTTGGGGACCTGCCTGCACCCACCAAACAGCAGCCCTCTGTCCCTGGCCTAGCCGTGACATCATGTTTGTGGCAAATGTCTGACAAACAAAAGGACAGCCAGGCCAATTAAAAGTGGATGTTGAGAACAACCACGGGGGATTATTCAGTTATGACAGGTGCCAAACCTTCTTTGGAGATGCTACCCTGCTACAAGTTTAATTAGCCCTCCCTGGAACACATCATGAACTGCAGAGACATTGTTTTCTAAACCTCTGTCAATGCTTTTGGGCAATGAAAACCATACTCCACAGCTCCTGTGTGAGACTTCACTGTTCCTAAACTCCTTGTCCAAGTGCCCAAAGGACAGTGGACAAACGAGAGCACTCAACTAAATGAGGAAAAGTTGTCCTATAGTCATCCCGGCTCAGATACAAAATTAGATGAGACCTTCAGGATGAGACCTTGAGCATGAGCAACACATGACCACAGACCCTTGCAGAGAGGGTAGTTGAGCACTCCCAGGGAAAAGGCATCACATTTGGATAATTTGACTTTCAACCACAATATTTACAAGCTTTAATCTCTTCTTCAGAAGCCTCATGTCCAGTGACACCAGTTTATGCTCAGATGATGAGGACAAGTCCTTGCCAGTAACCTGCACAGTCATCAGCATATTGAAAAACAGTTTCCAAATAAAATCCAGGAGCTCCCGCCTAACAGCCATGCCCAGTGCTCTGGGGAAATCAGCCTTTAAATTAGCAATAGTCAGGCCACAGCCCACGTGCTTGTGTTCAGAAGACATGGGGAGGCTCATTAAGAACCCTTCTGCTGTGACTGGCATAACAGCACCATGGCAGTTCGCATTTATTCTCTTCCAGGTACTCCAGGTCAGAATTGGTTAGTTCACAAGTCACGTGGTTTCTCTAACTGCGGTAATGGTAGGAGCTGCTTGCAATCCCAAATTCAAGCTGTGTCTTTCCAATCATGCATCATCCCTATAATCCAGATCCCACCGCAGTATATTACAGCATCAATTCAGATGTAATTGTGATCAGCCACTTAAAGCATTCTTCTGACAAAAAAAAACAACACAAAAAACTCCTCTGCCCCAATTTCTGCTTAGGCATAAGAATGCCACCATTAGTGTTAATTTTGTACTGCACATTCTTAGAATAGATCAGATCCAATCTACCTTTCAATAGCTTCTTACTCGTTTCTTAATTGTGCATTTATTGTGCCTCCTTTTGTACCCTCCAATAGTTGGAACATAGTTGGTTTTTTTAAACGATACGTTAATTAAAAAAAAGGCTGCTCTCCTCCCCCTCTTGTAAAATAATCCAGTTCTTCCAATCTCAGTTCTTCTGAGACATTTAGGAAGCACAAGCAAAATGCCATCTGTTGGCAATGAGATGGGACTAAGCTTTTAATGTTCAAATACTCACTTTAGAAAACCCAAGCAGGCAAATTTATTCAGCTGACAAGACTGAGTTTTCTAGATCATTGCATATTCCAGGTCCAGTCCTGTACTTCCTTTTACATAACTAGAAATCTTTCAATTTGATCTGCCATAAACTCATTGCTTCCTTTCTAAGAAAGCAATGAGCTGCCCTTGGGTTTTCCTCCTATCAAACCTGCTGCCTCTTCATTGATTTAAAACTTCAAGCATAAGGCTTTGCTGACCTTGCTTAAGAGCTACAGGGAAGAGGAGAAAGAAAATACACTCATGGTAGACCTTGGGTGTTTTTGGTCTTGTTTCAGTAAACTTCCTTTGCATGTATCATATGATGTGTCCCTTCTGGGGGTGGCCACCTGCAGACCAGCAGCTTCCTGGCAGCAGGAGACAGCCACCCCACAGCCCTGCTGAAGGAGATGCTCTATAGATGGTGATAATGTCACGCTCTGGGGTGAAAGGAGAGAAGACACCTTGTGTGTACTCCGAGCCTACACCTGCTGCCCCACAGAACCACCATGCATCTGCTGAGAGTGGCTGCTGCCTTCACACAGAAAAAAAAAAAAAAAAAAAAAAAGTTGGGAGCAGCTTTCTAAAGTCTCACTTTCAGGAAGAGCATCACTCAACATCCTACACGGTAATGTGATGTCAGATACACGCAGGTGCCAGTCCACTACTGTTTGCTTTTTGCTGTAGGTATTTTACCCCACCAGTGTCAAGGTTTTTTTTTTCTTTTTCCACTCTAAGAAGCCCAGATCTGCTCAAGACTCACCACTGTTATGTAAAAAAGACTATAAACTTGCAGCAAAAATCCATTAAATATAAAAATCAGCAAGCTTTGTAATTCTCTTGGCTTGTCCAGTCTTGCTTCCACAGCAAGCAATTCCAGGCAGCGCGGATGCATCCATCGGCACAGCAGGCAGACAAAGGCAGACAGCCACGTGCCAGTAAGGCTGCCTTCTGCAAATTACCAAACAAATTCAGTATCAACTTGCTGGTAACAGTAGTAATGTCATAAACACAGAGTCAATATGCAAGGCACAGCCCTTTCTACTCAAATCCCTCTCACTTTTGAATGCAGTAATTTAGCATGGGGAAAAAAAAAACAGACTCCTTCTAAAAACTGTATTGAATCAGCAAGCTCCATGCACTCTATCATTCTGAGATTCGTCATTTGAAGATACACCTCCGCCAGTTCATTTTCTCTTTTCCACCACTACGTCTGCACTGTCTCCCATATGGTTAACATGAATGTGGCAATTAATATGCGATTAATAAAATGCTGCGATCAACTGCTTTTGTTCACAGCAGCAGCTGGTCTGCATGTTAGAGTGTAATTAGACAAATTAAGATGTAGCGCTTTTGTTTGCGGATGAACTGACAGCATCACTCATGCTTAAATGTCACTAAGTCTATTGGCATTTGGGATTACTTTAAACATCTCTCATTTTAATTAACACTACAAGGTATCAATAAGCCAGGTTTATACATTGCCAGCTGCAATTCCAGCAAAGCACAGGTTTGCTTTACCTCCAAGACGTTTGCACAAGCCAACCAAGAGTTAAGGAGAGAAGTGATGCCCTCCAGAGAATGAGCAAGCTTTTACATAAAAATCTCACAGCCTTAGTACTGACTGAGTGGCTCTGCCTGGAGGAAAAAGCAGAGCTGATCTGTAACTGCATCCAAGCAGAGGTTTGAAAATCTTGAGGATCAAGCAGCATGCTTAGTTTTCAATGATTTGTCATTGGATTAGGGTAGGGATACAAGAGAGGGCTAAGAATCTATTGTCATCTATCAGCCTTTAATACCATTTCCTTTAAAAGGCATTAGTTTGGCCTATGCAGGAGCCATACAGAGGAGAAGTGGTTTCAGGCACAGTCATGAGTTCTTTGGGAGATGAGAACAGGAACAAAACCCTCGTGTCCTGGCAGGACAGGGGGCCAGTGACCAGAGCACCAGCTCCACACACCAGCAAACCTACAAAGCCCAGATCCCCCAGCGGGCAGAGGTGCTGAGGATGGGGCAGTGATGCTCTGCCAGCCTGGTCCCCCCCCACCAGATCTCACCACAGGAGCCAGACCCCTTCACCAGTGCAGAGTCCCCCGGTGGGAGCCCATGTCCTGGGCTGGAGTGCCTTTTTCTGGTTGTCGTTCACCAGTGGTATGCTGCAAAGCCCATATTACTCCCTCTGAGCACAACAGAGAGGCCATCATACCCACCACATAAATGGCAATATACTGTTTTAATAACTGCATTACCACCTACCACAGGCTCTGTAAAAGCGGCACTGCAGGTTACCTACATTCATGCCATACCCAAAGCATCAAACATGATATTTGAGAAATCCAAGTATTCATAAGGCAACACACCATTATACCTTTCCAAGGGGTCACTATTAAAGTTTCTGGCTTCCCAACATTGTGAGAAACAAAAAAAGGACACTGTGTGAGGAGCAGTTGGCACAGGAAAAATAAGGGAGTGGCAAGGAAGCCTTTGAAGATTTTCACATATAGTAGCAATTAAGAAGACAAGCCAAGTAACCAGGAGGATTTCTGCTACAGGAGCATCGCAAACATCTCAAACGCCACAGAAGCTATCTACCACCACAACCCAGTAGGTGCAGGCACACAAACTGATGCAGGAGATGGGTGGAAGCCACCCACTCGGAAAGTCCTGAAAAGACAGGATGATGGGAATATCTGCCTTGTTATTTGAATAATTTGCTCCTCTACTCCTTCAGCACAAGAAAATGCACTGCAGCTATATAACCTGGTTACCTTTTATCACTTATCCCGACCTGCTGGCTGAGGGGAGGGGCTTACTGGGATGCAGTAAGAAACATAGCATAGTGAAATGGATTTTGAAAATGCTGCCATAATCCATTCCTAATGGCTAGTGTGATTCCATTAGCCAGGAGTCACACTGCCTGATAAAAGCATCCCCCTTAAAACGCTTGTTCCTTTTCTCTGGAGTTTCACCCTTTTGTTTCTTTTATCTGATCTGAGTCTGATTTTCTTATAGCTCTCAAAACCGTTGACTGATTTCACTACACTACATAAAGCAACTTCAGTAAGACCTGCAAACACACCCCACCATCCATAAACCCCAGGAGTTTTAGACAAATTAAGCACTGAAAAGCCTATTCAGTCTACCATTAACCACCATCCTCAGCTACAGGCTTTCCAATCTCACCTGTTTGACATGTCGATTTGCACTTACGTTGCTCCACCTCCTTAATTACTGCAGATGATCCCTGCTCCAATTGCTGAAAACACGACACAAAAGATGTCTCTGAACTTTCTGTTTTTTTCAGACTCTTCCAGAGGCACTTGAGCAAAGTTAATGAGCTCCGTATCAAAACCTCCCCGCCTCTTCCTTGTGCTCCTGAGTGCCACACACGACTTCTTATCTGCCTGCAAGCAGGGAGGAAAGCCGGAAACATCCACCACCAGCACCTCCTTGCTACAGGGAGCGCAAGCTCACACCCAGCAGCGAGCAGCCAGACTGGCAAAGCATTTTCTTTTGGCAAGGCAACACAGCAAGGCCTTCATACTCATCTTATTGATTCACTTATGTGTTTTACAACATCCCAACACACTCATGTCTTTTTACCCAGCGTATTCCAAGTTCTTCTTTATCCCTCCCTTGATCCGCAACGCTCTTGTGCCGGACTCTCAAACCGGTTTATGAGACCCACAGCAACAGCACAGGAGACCAAGAGCTGGACCTCCAGGGCCCATCCAATAAAGGACCATCAAGGAAGGCCTATTCTCTACAGCACATGCAGGGAATGTGCACCAAAAAGAGCCAAACACGCAAGACACATGCAGAAACGCACACAGAGGAGGTGCAAGGTTTGGGTAGCTTGTTTTGGCCAAATGAACAAAACTTCAAGGAAAATTCAGCCATAAGACAAGTCTTCAGTAAGAATACTGAGAGAAACGGAGGAAAAATCCCTCCACAAAAAAAAATTATATTCGAGTTACTTTTTCTTTTCAAAACAAACCAGTTCCCAGCTTCATCTGATGCAATCCGATATGTCAGCTGTCATGGTACGAGCTGGATGCAGCAGATAAAGCTGAGAAGGAGGATGGTAATTGAGTTGCATGAGGCTCTGTAAGCAGCCATCCCAGCCATTCACTGCCACAGACTGAGCCCTTCTGTCACTAAGGGCACCAAAGGCCACAAAGGCTTCCTCAGTGCTGCACACTGCCCAGGATCTGCAGAGATGGAAAGCGATTCAGTCTTTGTTTTACACCGCTAAATGAGAAGGCAAAGGATGAATCCTCTCCAGAGTTGCAAGGATTTGGGCATTTTTTTAATATAACATCCTTTAATTGGGATTTTTTCACTGCTATGGGAACAGAAACCTGGAAAAAAATCTGTAACAAATAGTGGATGATAAAACACCCAGTTTGGTTCAGAACATCCTATTAATTTATAAATAGACTAAACTATTACTCTTCCAAATTTTTTTATGTTTTTCACAAAACACACATCACACAAAAAGGTCTAAGCTTTAGACATAAGACAGAGCTATTGTTCTTAGAAATAGTAATGAACGAAAAAGAAGAAAGCATTCTTTCATGAGCTCGCAGGCAACAAAACACTGAGGAGAAAAAAATCCCAATAACTGAAGCTACTGTTTAACAAACATTAAAAGTAATCTGATACTGTCACTGGCTCCTGCCCACATCTGTAAAAGAAAGAAAAAACCTCCAAAATTCTCACCTAAACTTTATAGCCACAAAAAACTGGCAGACACCACAGTTTAGCCAGGTGAGCAACAGCATACCATTTCTTTAAACTCTGTGAATGTGACAAAATATGAAGCATCAATGGGAACCACAAGAGGCAGATGATGCTCTGTCCCAGAGGAGGTGACAGCTTCCCACGGCAGCAGTCACTTCCCCCAACAGCCTGACGCCAACTCAGTAAGCATTCAAACCAAACCAAGCCAAGTCCTCCCCATTTCTGCCAGACCTGGTCACTGGAGGTTCTCAGCTGAACTTTGCTGCAGGAAAACTGACTATCACTCAGCATCACTGGAGTTGGGTCTGATATTGTGAATGAGCACGTGATGGTGACAGTCCCTCCAGCACTGTCACATACCATGTCCCTTGCAGGCAGTTAAAGGATGCACTGCTGCACTCTGGTTGATTTCAATCCTATGTTGTCTATTTGTAGCCAATCTGACAGTGAAGAACAGCAGAGGAACAACATCACAGATTATCAAATGAGGCTAAGCTAGTAACACAAAACTTCCACTTCATGCTATCACTAATTAACAGTTTAATCAGACCGATTACTACAGCTTAAAAAGCCCCAAGCTCTAACACAGTCACTTGATTGTAACAGCTGCTACAATTGCTCCACAAATATTTTGACTATTGAATATTTTGCAGCAGAAATGTAAGGTGAGCAGGTGCTCTCAGGACTGCAACTGCAGACCATCAACACCCCCTTGTCAAGGATGCTCCCCCAGTCTGCGATAAAGTTCAATAATTTCACTGTTTAGTTTTTTTTTTAACAACCCTAACACAACCAGGGGCATTTTCTACAGAGCACATCAGCACTGTGAAAACTCTGGAAGCATAGTTCTCATGACGCTCGATAAGGACCCCAAAGGGAGACCTTTATCAACAGAGATAAAGCTGGGCCAATAATCCCCTGCTGTGCTCTGCAGTTATCACTTGACCTGGCCCCAGAAAGCACTTCCACTCTTACACACTTTTGTTCCTTAAAATAAACATTAACAGAGTTTAAAAGCAACACAGTCTCCCTATCACAAAGAGAAACAGTACCTGTCCCACAAATAACGCTTTTAATTGATGGCTTAATTGCGGTGCCATTTTTTGTTTGTTTCTACAGACTGGGAATGAGTAAGAAGGAAAAGGAGCCAGCAAGGCAGAGCTGGTGTCCCCCATGCACATGCCTGTCCTACACTAGGACACTGATGCAGAAGCACAAGCAGTTTTCCTGGGAAAAGTCAGGGCAGAAAGCAGATTAACTTATTTTTCCATTCACCATTTCAAGGATTTAACATTAAATACTGAAACTTCAATGGTTTGTAATTTGAAAAGAACAAACAAAATGTTCTAGCAGACATCAATGAAATTCAACATAAAGGAACTGACAACAAACAGAGTCTGAAACAAGTACAAGTGTATAGTTAGGAAACAGAAATTGCATTTAGAAGCTTTAATAGGTCACAAGTCAAACTATTTGCTTATTTATATGTAATCAACAATATATATTTGCAAATAAACACAAACAAATGCACACAATTTTTAAAATATTTAAGAGAATTACAATAGAATTCTCCATTAGGAATATGTTGAAGCAACAAGCAAAAATGAATGTACCTGGACAGGGAGAACAGATGCTCTCACTGCATATATAAGAACTATTTAACACCGTTCAGATATGCAAAAGTTTCCCAGGTTCTTCTTTGCACACCTGTTTACAAAACTTCAGAAGTCATTAAGTTCTCATCCAAGAAGACACTGGACAGTGCCTTAAAGTGACTTGGCTATTTAAAGGCAAAAAAAAAAACAAACCAAAAAATCCTTGTGTTTAATTTCTAAGCTTTTTAAATTCAAAGAAGATTTAAGATAATTATGTATTTACTATCCCTTTATAATACTGTACTAATAAAAACATTCCTTAAAGTACTGCTCTGTCCCCCATTCCTTTGTCTCTACTTGTCATCTGAAAAGTTTTATCATTTCAATTCAAGTGCATTTTAGAGAGGAGATGGTCACTTTCCCTCACAGACAGAACAAACAGAAAAAGGAGACAGGCTGCAGGGAGGCAGAAGGGATTTTTGAGTGCCCTACCTGTGCCTCCCAGTCCCATTTCCACACTGCGGAGGAGCAGAATGGATGCTGCTGATGCCCTGACCTCAGCTGCCAGAGCAACACCTCCAAGAGAACTTACAGCTTAAACGTCACGACTTGGCAGGGATGCACTAACACATCACCCAGCAAGAGAAACAAAATCACTCCCCCGTGGCTCGCTGGGGCTGAGAAGGGCCACGCTCTCCTCCCTGAGAGAATCCCTGGAGCTGCTCCCTTGCACCTCTGGGCAGCCACAGCCTCCTCAGTTTTCCCCAGGTCCTACCGTGCAGAGACCGTATCATTTTACACAAAGGAATCATTCTCATTTTCTCCTCTAAACGAACCAGCATTGACCCTGGGCTCTAAAATACAAGAAATTCAACAGATGAGCTGGATTCTTCTTTCCCCACGTTTTAAGAAATTGCTTACTCATTAAATAAGGCCTGAAAAACCCCTGCGGGCCATCACACTCCTCCTAAAGGAGGGGACATCAAACTAAACTTGCTTAGCTCTAGATGAAGAATACTGCAATACAGACAACAAAAATACATGTCATTTCACTAATCAATGTTAGCGTCGTGTGGCTAGACCGTCATCTTCCCATTGCTGGTAATAACTACCTCATTGTCAGATGATCAGCATGAAACTAATGAGGAAAAGAAAAATCAATACAGTTGCAAAAATGTTCATGTACTGTTGTGGGGTTTTTTTAAAGGCCTGGTGCAAGACAGCCAGCCAGCTGGCTTTTCCTGCAAAAGCTTTCTTTGTCTTGTGAAATTTCTCCCCGATCAACCTTAAATACACTTTCCTGAGCAACCATTCCACAAACAGCTGGGTGCCTTTGCTTAGGTGGTCAGAAAAAAAGGGAAGGCAAGCAATAAGGTTAAAACCAAAACAGCTGAACATTATCACTGTCTGTCCTATTCTCTTCCTACTTCCCATCTGTATTTGCCAGTGAAACTTGAAACTACACAGATTAAAGAGTCAGCACAATTCAGGAATTCTTTCTTTTTACCTTCAGAAGGAAAATAACCTTAAACCTGGGATTATTCAAAGGCAAATTTAAAAAAAAAAAAAAGTACTCAGCAACTGTACTAAACAACTTTCAGTCCGTTAAACCTTTTTCTTATTTTTTCTGGCCTTTTCATCCACTTATTGTTTCTATAGCTTTCAATTAAGAGTGCCACATCAACAGCTCTACTCATCTAAAACAATCATTTTGCTGAAAAGGAGCGTTATTGAAGTGAAAGTGAGTGCTCAAGACCTCTCAAACACAGACATATCACATGCACAAAGACAGTGTCATCCTGCATCAACTTAGCAGTGCCAAGGGATGCAACATTTACATACACTCTCCTGACGTGGAAATACATTATTTTCATTAGAGAACTGTTCCCAATGCCTTTATCTTACAGAAGAGCAGGAGAAACACGAGTATTTTCCTCTCTTATACATGTGTTTTACACATGTATTTCCTCAATAATGACAACACAATACTGAACGACCGAAACAACTAATGAAAAGGAACCGATCTTTCTTACTTGGCCAGAAGGCATTGTCTTCTTTGCTTAGTAACTTTTTCTTGAGGTGCCCGGGCAGCTTGGTGTGAGTGTTTCCCATTTTGCTGGAATAGAGCGGGAGAAGTTCCTCCTCCTCCTCCTCCTCATCGTTGCAGCTGGGCTGCCACTTGCTCCTGCCGAGGCACCCGACCATGGGGTCGGCGGGCAGGCAGTGCACATAGGCGATCATTGTGAGATGAGATGCTGCTCTCAAGGATGTCCCCGCTGTCCCCAGTGGCTAGTGTGGAGCAGAAGGGAGTGGCCTGCTCATAACCCTTGTACGGACGCATTCAAAAGGCTGCGAAGGAAAATATTTTCTCCTCCTCTTAGCTTAGGCAAGCTAAGCTATTCGGTTATGCTAGGAACCACTTCGAATAAGGTTCTGTCAGCCCGTAAAAAAAGAAGGAAAACAAAAAAAATCAACCACCTGGCTAAGCAGCTCCCTCCGGCTGCAGGACACCCGGCCCCTGCCTGGTCCCCCAGCCACAGGCAGGGAAATAGGGGCTGCACCGAGCCGGGAAACCCAGTCACCTGCCACACATTCCAGACTTCTCCCTTCCTGCTTCCACTCCAGTCTGCTGCTTCTCTTAAGCCTTATCCCTGATTATTCATCACCCTCTGAACAACAGGTACTATGGCCATACACAGATGGCCATATCTGAGAAGCTTATTTAAAGCGAACTTACTGTAATTGCTGTGACACTTACGGCTTGAGAACCGTAACTTGGCAGGAATCTGCCAGGAACACCTGCCTTCTCCTAGAATGCAAAAACAAGAAAAATACAGAGACTAAAGAAAAAAGAGCAAAGTTGCATGGTTTCAGTACTCAGATTTTAGTAAGGAAACTCTCTTTTTCAAAGTCAGAATCATAATGATTATCACCAAAAGAAGAAGGTGTCTTCCAGGTTAGACTACTAGTGGATTGATGCTGAATACAATGCACAAGGAGTTAGCAGTCTGCACTCAGTTTGTACTGCATAAATACATAAATCCTCACAATGCCTCTAGAGGGTAGGTATTATACCTATTTAAAGATGAAGACATAGTCTCAAAGGGATTTAGTAACCTGCCCACAGAGTAGAAAAGCCAGGATTAGAATTGAGGTATTCTCAGTTCTTTAGCCTCCCCTGCAAGCCATTATTCATGGCACTTCTCCCAACCACTGCACTACTAACCAAGTTTCCATGCTGGTAATCATATCAACCCTAGTCTTGCATCCCCTACACTGTTTTTCTCCAGAATCCAGGAAATGTGCCCTTCCTGGGATATTGAATTGGCTGAAACAGCACAGACAGATTGGGACAGCAAGAAAAACAGCACATAAAGAGACACATGCACCCTGCGAAAACTGCTGTCATCAGCAACTTTTTAAAGTTTGCTTTTTATTTTATATTGTTTGAAAGCTTACACAGGATAATATCTGGTTTTAAAAATGGGAAGATATGAAAACCCTAAGTAAAGTACAACAAAGACCAATTCTTCATCTGTTTCCTTAACTGTTCTTTACAAATGCTTTGGTTGCATCCCACAACATTCATCAAAGTCCCTGCTCCATATGTAGAAACACAATTGTCGGGTAAGTAATTCTGCATTTTAGAAAAGGCTTTATCTGCTGTTTGCTTCATATCTACAATAAACTTTTGGACAGAAAATAATCACTGTCTAACAAAACACAATCAGATCAGACACACATTTTCTCTTTCTCCTTGAGGCACACACTCCTGCTGCCTGCACTGGGTGTACATACCAGCTGCCCCCAGGCACTGCACCAGTGTGGCATCAGCATTCAAACATGCAAAACACCACCCTGCATAAACTGTCTGCAATGCTGACTCAAAGTGCTGGCAAAGTGTAGAAAGTTAGCAAGAAACTAGCCTGTTTAGTATTTGGTTCTTTTGTTTAATATCCTGTTACTTTGCACAACAACCTGGGGAACTAATTTTCACTAGATGATGTTTTATACACACTTTGCACGGCTGAATCTCAGCAAACTTGCAAATGGGTGAAAAAAGGTCTTACAATTAAATTTGTCAGGTAACTAATAACCAGGAAGGAAACATGCCCTGCACACAATTTAATACATTTGACAACGATTTCAAGTATCTGCAAAAATATGGATGGAATGGGGAAAATGTGCCAACAGCATGGGCAATAGCTGTCAGCATCGCTAGCTCATTGGTAGGTATAGCAGAAACTCACCAGCATTAACTGAATGCTGGCAGCCAGGCGTTTGAGGCAAACCCAGACTTACAAAGTCAAGTACATTTATTCATCAGACTATGAGAGAGACAAACTGTGACTAACACCAGCTGAGCTCCACTCACTCATCAACCACACTGATATTCTTGCATCCGCCCGAATAAATTAATGTCTAGACAGTCCTCCTGGGTGGGATGAAGCTCTGAGAGTGCTGTTTGTGAACCAGTTCATGAAGAGACTCCATTAATGCCTCCCTAATGGGACAGTATCTCTGTAACCCACTCGTCTAGCCACTGTGCCTGCTGTCTCACCCTTTCAATTCCCTGTGATTATCAGGATCTCGGGAAGTCACCCTTACAGATGTGATGCACAGAACTTCCAAGAATCAACAGGTTTCTGAAAAAAGAGTACACTGGCGCTTGTATTTCTTTCTCCTGCAGACAGGAACAGTATCTTTTATTAGACAAGAATAGAGTTGGATATCTTACATGTTTTTTATCTTAACTCAAAATCACGTTGTCAAATTATATTTCAAAAGTATATCAGCTAATGTTTGCATGCATCTTTGTATCTCTCTGCAATCACCTTACTTGACATAGCAGCTCAGTGTAGATCTGCACATCAAACCAGTATTACTAGGCAACATGCAGCACAAATGCAGGAGCAAGAAGAGAGGGGACACAGACAAAATTCAGTGTTCAGCAGACTCAGTGTAACATATTGGCCTAGAGTCCCCATGACATTTACCATGCACTTCTCTAGACTACAGACATACTCAATTAGCCATGTTTCCAATGCACGCTCACGAAGTAAGGCTGATGCACAATAATGGGATCATGGCTGAAATCCAGTTTAACAAGTACATTTACCATATGGTAAGCATTCATGTCCCCTTGAAGAGTAAATCTTTTCTTCTCTGAAGCCTGGAAGACCTCAGTAAGATACACAAGAAAAGATTTGGTGATGGTTATAGTCTCAGCTATTAGGAAACACAAAACTGTGAAGAGTTTGGAAGAGCCTGTACCATCTCATGCAAGGAAAGACATTGTGTACATTGCCTCTTCCTCTCCCAGATTCTCTCAAAAAACCTATAAAAAGAAACTATTATTTTATACTGTGTCTATGCAGAGCAATAATCTCTCAAATTTTGATAAAGTCAAAATTTCAACCAACATTCTACCACAAAACTTCTGATTAAACTTCACTTACTCTACTGCAGCTACAGCACTGTTTTATTTTTTCAAAGACATAGAAGTGAGACTGTTCATTTTTCTCAGCCTTGGGCTATCATTTATATAAAGATTTTGCCAAATAGCATTTTATTTCCTTTATTATTGTGGTTTCATGCCTTTTAAAAATTTAACTATTAGTCATGCAAGTATTAATGTTCTGAGCAGACTGTTAAACAGGCATATTAATCTTTATCAACATCCTTCATTTTTGCTAAACCACCCCTTTACAGTCAGGGGCTATGCTTAAATAATTAGGCACAAAATTGATTACATCATACTGGAAACAATATTTGGTTTAAAGAAAAAAGATCACCAGGAATTTGACTGACTCTCAAAACTAACTTGGTGATTACAAGAAACAAAATATAAAAACCCCAAACAACCAAAGAAAATGTTAGCCCTTTTACTAGCTAAGCACTTACGCTCCTGAGCTCTGAGAACAGCAATGATACTGATGACTTATTACACACAGGAGTTTAAAAAGCATATAGGATATACCTAATGGGAATTCAGGGGATTTGGCATGGCAAAGTATGGTCATGTCAGTCCTACTCTGGTATTAAGATAATCTTTATAAATGTGCTACATAGGAAATTGTATCAGCTTTTATGTACAATTTGTAGATCCTCTGGATAGAAGGAAAATGGTAATATTCATAATGTAGTGAAGCAATGGCACTTTTATGAACACCATGCAAAACAAAATGATCAAACAAAGTAATTTCTGATGCAAGCCCAACAGCCACATTGTATATTAAAGAGAACTTGCAAAAATCCACAGAGACAGTCTTTGCCCTAATTAGACAGCAATTCTATATTTAGATGGGCTCATGTACTCCGGGATTTTTGGCTGATCAGCTGGAGGCTTTACATTGTACTTGAACAGTTATTTTTAAAACAAACAAAACAAATAATTTATATGTTAAATGTATTTAATAGGAGCCATACAGCATTAACTAAGCCTCAAAATAGTACTCCCAGAAAGTATCCTCACTTCACAGATGGACAACTTGCAACACAGAAAGGAGGGCATGGCTGTCACGGGGGAACACCCCAGCATTCTTGGGAGCTGGCAGTGGCCAGATGGGACAGGTGATGTCCCGCTCTCCTGGCCCATGCGTGTACTTTCCCTCCTCCCTGTCACTGATTTAGTGTCTCTGAAGTCTTAACTCATGTGCTTTAAACACACATACAGCAGACAAAAGCTAAAGAATTTCAAAACTAAGGGAAAAAAACCCACCTATTGTAATTGGCTTTTTAATTGAGTATGAATCTCAAACAGGAAGCGAACAGCAGGTATCAGCTTTAAAGTAAGCCCAACATTTGATGAGATGGTACAATATTGACCAACGCCAGGACAGAGAGGAGATGAAAGGGCTCTGGGCAGGGCAGCAGACACCAATGCCAGGAATCACACCAAGTCTCACCATGCTGCAAAAAGATCTCTTCATTTGGCCATCTTCACATTCTCCAGCATTAGGTATATCCTCTACTACTTTAATGGATTTGTTTTTACCATATGCTTGTGATCACATGATATCTATCAAGCTTTCAACTTTTTTTTAAAGGACACAAGTAATATAGCATGTGCAGCTTAAAGAGCTCACCTAGCTTGACAGTTAAATGCAGTCCTAGCAAATACGCTTTTTAAAAAGCTACAGGAAGTGTTGCTGGCAATGGGGTGCCTAACAAACTGGATGCAAACCCCTGAAGACTGGGGCATTTGGCTAATTTAACTCCTGGTACCTGAATGGCCAGTCCTAGGTTCCAAGCATCATTCTTAGGCAAACCTCAGCCCACTTCAGGGACAATGAATTTGCCAACCATTTGATACAGCAGGCATCCATAAAACACAATAGAAAAAAAACCAAAAATGACAACAAACTAAAATGACTGTGAGGAATCAATGCCTTGGTGAAAAGCAGAAATTCTTTATAAACCCTCCTGACTAGCTTCTTGCTTGCTGGCACTCCAGCAGCTACAGCCATACTAGCAGAACAGCTCCTCTGGTTTCATGTTCCCTGTAAGCTCAGATTAACACCTTCCCCTTAAAAGCACGCAAAGATTGCTGCACATACTTTTGGTATCTTTGTTTCCATCAACAGCCTTTTTCTGTCTCTTGCTGTACAAACCTCTTGTGCTGACAGTGGGGGAGAGTCTTTTCTTACTATCTGGAACAGCCTCCTTGTATCTTGCCACTGCATCAACCTTGAACATATCCATTACCCTGACTGCTATATCTTAATTTAATTTTTCCTTTGCTGTTATGTAATAGCCCTCTGTAATTATTTTTAATCCAGTAAGTCTTTTGATATGTAGCACATATACAAGGCACTAGAGGAGAAAACACACTTTGCATTGCATTATTGGCAGTCCCTGGGCACTTCAAAAAATACACTTTTGTGTTCTGATTATTCATCTTTACTTTCAATTAGGAAGCCTTCTTAACAGCAATAAGCAGTGTCCTGTGTTTGATATTAACTCTTGATCACTGCTCCACAATATTTAAAGCAAGAAAGTAAATAAAGCCAGCTGTATAAGCAGCAGGTAACTCAGAAAAGCTTTTCTATGCCTTTCTGGTTTAGTTCTGTTATACGGAAATAATTTTATTTTAGTTGGTGCATTCTGTGAACCCGATCACCTTTGGGAAGGGGGTAACACACATTTGGGTCAGAAGCCATGAGCGTCAGCGACACAGAAGCAATCAGATATTACTGCTGGAAGTTGAATCAGAAGCTATTCTTGCTGCCTTACTCAAGGGTTTGGGTCCCACACATCTGGTGACCCTTCTGAAACCACGGAGCAAAAGACGATGCTGCCAAAAGCAGGGGTAGAAGGCGGCTTCCAGTCTGGAGCCACAACGGATGTCAGCGCTGGTTAACGCTGGTACACCCACGCACTCTGGAAGCAAAGGAGTCACATATCTACCAGCTTATTTTACAACTCATTAAATGGCAATTCAGAGAGTTAGGCAGGTTTCGTTGTTTCAGGTCTGCTCATTAAACTCATTACCATGGTAACAGGAAGAGAAATAAGTCATCTCCCCACTCCTATTCTCTCTTACAATTCCTTTAACAGATTTAAAAGCCTGAAGAGAGAAGCACCTTCCCACACAGAGCAGCAGTGACCTCTGCACGACCCAAGCAGCTCATAGAAGGGTACACAGGCAGTGGGATTTTCAGAATTAAAACCAAAGCAATGCACACTACTTGACAAAAGCCCCCATCAAAAAGCAGCCTTCAGTCAGATGGCTACAGCATCCAAGCCCTCCACCTTCTGGAGAGGATGCTCTCTGCTGAGGCTGCCTTCTGCTCACGTACACCATCGCTGGTGCCAAAAAACGCAGTGCCACCTCCTGGACACCCACATCCCCGGGCAGGCCTGCTTCGGACAGGTGTGTCATGGAAAGCCAGTAGGGCTTTCAAGATTAAAACAACAAAAATTGTCAGATTAATTCAAATAGTGTTCATTATTTTTAGTGGGTATTTCTGAAAACGTTTTGTTTTTACGTGGCCAGAGCACTCTGATGAGTGCCCTGTCAAGAACTGCCTTTGAGCTCCACATAGAAAAAAAAAAGCAATTAAATTTTACTAACAGATCACTGATTCAGTTAATCTGAGATGTTAAAAGATGAGCTGATCTGTTGTTCACTCATTTTAGACAGAAACAGCTAGGTAACACCCACCCCTGCAAGGTCAGGACTTCCCACTCTGTAGGGCACAACATTCAACACGGAAGAGAATCAGTGAAGTGCTGCTGGGCACAGGCATCCATCCATTCACTCTTCTTCAGACCACAGAGCAGCAGCTATTACATTAGATACAAATGCATTACTATATAATGCAACAATATTAAAACATCGATGAAGGAGAAAGAACAACAAACTTAACTGTCACAAAAATAAGAAATTCAGTTGTCATGTTTTTAATTTTTCAGCCTGAAAGGCTCTTTCTGCTTATTGGCACACATTTCAGCCATGGGTTAGCTCAACTCAGGGATGCCCCTTTTGGCATGACTCTGGCCACCTCCACATCCCATCCCACCAGTATGCACTGCAGGTACAGGGACCTCACAACTACTCCAGATCCCCCTCTCTTCTGTCATACTTGCCAGTGTAGACACAGCTTCCCACAACCACTGCTGTGCACTTACAATAAAAGTTTTATTATTTTCAAAAGCACAACCAATGAAAAAAGTAACCTTGTAATACACTTCTGTGTCAGCAGCTTAAGGAAAGGTTCTACCTCAGCAAAAGGAAGTACATTAAAAGAACTAAAACATACTTTATATCAAATATCACATTAACTTGGAATGGTTCAATACAAAATTTTTAGTCTGAAGTGTCACATTTACTTGAAAATCATACTTACGCAATATAAGCCAGTAAGCACTACCTTCTTAGGAATCATGGCTAAACACAGCCCACCTACTTTCCAACAGATCACATAAAGTTTTTTTAAAAAGAGTAAGTAAACTCTTGAGTTTACAGATCCCTACAGAGGAATGTATCAAATTCCATTAGAAAGAGTAATGACAAAAATATGCACCCATTGCCATGGAAAAGATTAAGCTAATGAGGAGCAGTATAAAGTAACAGTATTTCAATCCAGAACAAAATTATGTCGACAGAATAAAGTTCCCACTATCTGCTCTTTTCTGGCAGGGTTTGCATGGGGAAGGGCACCTATCCACTGGGTGCTACATAAATGAGGGCTCCTGGATGCCAGGAACTACAAAAACCTTGCTGTGATCTTGAATTCCTCTGAGGTACAAAATTGGGGCAGCAAAAAGCAAACGTGACCGACCAAAGAAGGGTGTATTTGTGTATTTAGATGGTGGAAAGCTTTCCTCCTACTCATTTAGCACAAACCTCCCTGCAAATGAAGCCTCCAGGCAAGAGCATTCAACTAGCCAACCTTAATAACGAAGGAAGGAAGGAAGGAAGGAAGGAAGGAAGGAAGGAAGGAAGGAAGGAAGGAAGGAAGGAAGGAAGGAAGGAAGGAAGGAAGGAAGGAAGGAAGGAAGGAAGGAAGGAAGGAAGGAAGGAAGGAAGGAAGGAAGGAAGGAAGGAAGGAAGGAAGGAAGGAAGGAAGGAAGGAAGGAAGGAAGGAAGGAAGGAAGGAAGGAAGGAAGGAAGGAAGGAAGGAAGGAAGGAAGGAAGGAAGGAAGGAAGGAAGGAAGGAAGGAAGGAAGGAAGGAAGGAAGGAAGGAAGGAAGGAAGGAAGGAAGGAAGGAAGGAAGGAAGGAAGGAAGGAAGGAAGGAAGGAAGGAAGGAAGGAAGGAAGGAAGGAAGGAAGGAAGGAAGGAAGGAAGGAACCTCGGTTTTCCTCATTACTGAAGCATCATCCTTCTTTATCCCACATAAGCATATTAAAGATACAGTAATTCTCTCAAGGCTAAAAGACAAACAAAGTAATCCAAGAATTTGTGACTGAGGTGCAGATGGAAAGTACATTCCCCTCCTAAAAGGCAGGATCTGCTATTGCTGAAGATGCTTTTGTTTCAGCACCACAAGTCCTTGTCTTCACTATGGGATGTGGCTAAAATTTCTGGTTTATCTTTCCGTTTTAGCAGCTATTGATGGGTTTAAATTACAATGGGGATGAATTAAAAATCAGAAATCGAAAGGGGCTAAAGGCGCTGTGCTGCAAAGTGCAGATTTCCAGCAGGTCTCTGGATTAGGAGGGTTCACAGGTCAAGAAAGACCTTACAATAAGTAGCCTACAGTGAGACATGGCTGTATGTACGTAACTACAGCGTGTCATAAGAAAAGAGCAAGAGTAAACTGAAGGGTGTCAGCAAGCCCCTGTGAGAGCAAGAAATCTGTAAGACCAAACTTCTAAGGAGAGCGCAGGCACACCCAGCACTAGAAATGGTCAGGAAAAGCCTAGTGGTTCTGAGCAGGCTGAGCTTGTGGGGAGATTCCCACCTCAGCGGTACCTGCAGCTCAGTCTGAAGGGAAGGATGGGGTGAGCAGAGCAGACCTGCAAGCCAGTGTGGTACTATGAAGACCTGCAGGACACCCTGCTCATCATCTTGCCTTTCCCTGTAGCCACAGCCTCCACTGAAGCAGAACAGAGTAAAGAGAAACTTCATAAACTGAAATTACATATTTAAAGGGATGGTCTTCAAAGGAGGGCCAACAGGAGCACTTAGACATGGATGTCTACAACATAAACACAGGAAAAATGCAACCCTATCCCCAAGCGTCCACACAGCCCAATGGCCCTCTGCACAAGCCTTCCTTACCAGTTCCAGAAATTCTGGCTTAACTCTCCCCAAACTTATCAAGAACCATCTTAAAAACACTTCTTTGTCCACATTATCCTGTTTGGACATCTGTTCCACAACTTCCCGCCTCAGATGGTTTGGGATCTTTTCATGTCTGACTTCAATTATTTCAGAACACACTCACAACCATTCATCTTGTGCCAATACTCTCCTTGGACCACAACAGGTTTCCTCCCTCCTTGTGGTAATCGCCTCCCAAGCTACCAACTAGTCTAAATAAGCCATGCTTTGTAATTCCTCTGCATATGACCAATAATTAAGTTTAAAATATTTAAAAGTCTAAAGGTCCAGATTAGTTACACACGAGCTTCAAATGCCGAAAACATTTTCTGAATTTTTTTTTAACTACAGCTAGAAAACAAAAATTGGATGCTCTAGAGGACTGGAACGCTGGGATAGTATCAAAGAAAGATGCCTGGGGTAATTATAGACTGTTTGCCAGCAATTAACCACAGGCAAGATCACAGCTGTGACAGGACTCTGAATAAAAGAATTAATAAAATTTCCATCTCTTCATACCAGGCAATGTGCTTTCGCAGCGAATGCATCTCCCATTTGACAAAGGTTTATGGCATTTCCCCAGAAGTAACAGTGGCCTTTTGCACAAATGCTGGGAGGGGTGAGGGAGGGAGGGGGTAGTGGGAGAAGCCAGTGTAGAAGGGTGACAAGCATAGACAGTACAAATCTGGTAACACAATCTTTACTATGCTTAAACCACTGAAAAATGTATGAAGGTATTTATAGGTTCCAAATATGTGCATGCTGTTACAAAGACCACTTCAACATTAAATTCTTTCAGTGCTTATGAATCCAATCTGCTGTGCATGCTACTTTTCACATCTCTTTTAATACTGTCTACCCTGCATGCTTTTACTGTTTAAAATTAAGCATCAGCTTCTTGCTGCAACTGGACAGAAATTCATTGCCCTCTACTACTGCTTTGCACAGCAATCACCATCTGCATTGTACTCACAGCCCTCCAGATGATGGAGGTGGTCAACAGATATTCTTTAAAAGCAAACATCAGCAGGTCAAGGAAAACAGCAGATGATCTTTCTACCTATGATTCATTTACCAACAGGCCCTCTTTGGGATTGCAGCACTGTGTGAATTGTGCAAACAGCTCCTGCTGCAGCCTGCAGTAAAGAACTAAATGTGGAGCAGAACGGCAGTGTATGTTAAACTCTCACATGAAAGCAAAAACAGAATGTAAGAAAAAGCTGTGTGTAAAACTGTCACAGTTGTGACAGCAGATGAGTCCACTTTCTTAGGAGCCTTAAAGACTGAATACCACCTGAGTAAACTAGTGGACTACAAGCATCAAGTATCTGTCTGTGTGTATTTATGTTTCACTGTGTTCGAAAAGCACAAGATGAACTCAAGTACTGAAAGCTAGGCATGTACAGAAGTCTATCCTGACTTCCACATTTCCAATAAACAGCTAGAGATTTACTGAATAAGAGGTTCAATATGAACTGAATTCACAGATGAATCTATATTACTTGCCTTGTCACCATGCCACTGAAGGGTGAAAGCCTCATGTGTCCTGGGAAAGGCTAGTGTACCTGCGGGAGGAGATTTTTATCTAATGCCTGGTTATGCTCACCCAGCTTCACTCACTGCCACTGGCCTTCTTTAAAATTCAATGGAAAAAACAGGCACCCACACCCTGTTCTATGACCAAAAAAAGCAAAGCAAAACCACAGCAAACAATAGGCATTCATTTTGCAGGTTCTGTGCCTGTGCCATTTGGTGGTCTCGGAGGCGGTCAAATGAAACAGATCCAAGGATGGGAACAACATGCTTACACAACATGGTGAGCAAATGTATTTATGGGCAATCTCTGTCTTGCAGAAACAAGAGCTGGGGTACAACACTCTCCCCCGATGGGTCAGTGTGGCAGACTCTCTAAGGCTTCCATGCGCCCCACTGCTGCAAACAGAGCCAAGAAACAAGCAGGGTAGGCAGCACACATACAGCTCAGGCACCCTGGCACTTGGCTGCCTTTGGAAACTCACTTTGCTTTTCTACATACTGCCTCTTCCAATCTATTTAGATTGTAAAATCATCCAAGCAGAAAGTGTTTTACCAGGTGCTGAAGTACAACATCATCTAACAGGGCCATAGCTGTAGGTGGAACAGCTGAATTATATACTTGAGAAGAAAAAAAAAGTAGAAGTACATGGGAACCTTCGATATTTCTGAGCACCTGGCTAACTTCAGCAAGAATGTTATTTTCCAGACCAAAGGTCTTCCTCTAGTCATGTTCAATTTCCTTCTGGACTTCCATGCATAGTCTGAAGTGATTCCCATTCACTGCTGCCTGATGGAGAGAGGCCGGTTGGTGCCAAATTCTGTTAGCCATGCTCTACCACAGACATCTCCCTCCCCACCTCTGGACCTCTCCTTCCTTCAGCACAAGATAATACAGTTGTCATGTAACTAGCAAAACCTTCAAACTTTAAGCAGTATTCAACACTAAAATCCCCGTAATGACTAAGTAAAAACTGGAGATTTTTTCATAGCATGTGAGTACACCATGTTTGACAGAGCTCTCTGTGGCTTTTCTGGCACGTTAGGAATTCACACAGGTGTAACTGGGAACACTTCCATTCTGCCGACAGGGAACAATTAGTAGATGCCAGCTGCATCCAAGATGAACTGGGCAGCCATTCACTGGAGTGGGGATAGGAAAACTGGTAGCAAAGAAAAGGAGACTGGAAAAAGCACAACAGAAAGAGTAACTCCATAAGATACAGAAGAAACGAAGAAAAATAACAGAGCTCTTCTTTCAGATGTAGATTTTTTTTAACTCAGAATCATATGCTTGATACTTAATTCTCACTTGTTTGTTCAAACTGCCTCTATATTTCCAAGAATTGTAGATAATAAATGCCCTCAATTTTATTCTCCCTATTAAAATACTGCACGATATAAAAAAAAAAGACAAAAAGAATAAGTCTGACTCACAAGTCCCATTGTGATTACACAAAACTCCTAAGACAAAGAAGTGAGAGGAACAAATGCCCCACAATCAATCCTAGGCTTAAACTAAACTCATTAAATTCTGCCACAAATCTTTGCTGTTGGATTCCTTCATTTAGATTACTACACATCACCTCCCTCATTTTGGCCACACAAAAAAGCAAAACTTTAAACAGAAAAAAAAAAAAAAGGAAAAAACAACTTGCACAAATTTTTGCTTGCCTAGTTTGACTTGGAAAAATGCATTTGTTTAAAGACATCAGAGAAAATCTGTTTCTGATTTCAAACACTGGATATTTTATGAGAACATTGCCAAGAAAGGAATCCAAGGAATGTCCTTACATGCACAGAACACACGAGACAACTGGTGAGCAGCCCTGTGATCTTTTACAAAAAAGTAAATAAAAAAAAATAATAATCTGCATTTCTAGCATGGAACCATTCTCCAGGGAGCAAGCAGCACATGCCTGGGATTTTTCATGGATAGCTTCTATCATAACTTCTTGCTATTATTAGTATAAAAGACTTCCCTCTTCAAATCCACAGCTGTAAGACAAGCAAGGACGGAAAATACTTCCCCAGTGCAGGCAAGCTGTAAGCACACATGCTTTACAGTGTTTCTTGGCACTATACTCCTTCTACAAAAGCTATGAAGGAAAGGCAAACTCCAGGCAATACTACAGAAACATGAGCTCATCTTTCAGCACATGGCAATGAACTGGCTCATGACCCTTCTAGAAATTAATTATTTTATAAGAAAATTTATTTACATCTTCTAGTGCTGAAAGCCTCTAATACCTATCTAACCAGTGACAGGACAAGGGGTAACAGTTTCAAACTGAAAGAGGGTAGATAGATTAAGACATTAGGAAGAAATTCTTTACTGTGAGGGTGGTGAGACACTGGAACGGGTTGCTCAGAGAAGCTGCGGCTGCTCCATCCCTGAAGTGTTCAAGGCCAGGTTGGATGGGACTTTGAGCGACCTGGTCTAGTGGGAAGTGGTCCTGCCCATGGCAGAGAGGTTGGAACTAGATGATCTTTAAGGTCCCTTTCAACTCAAACTATTCTAGGATTTTGTGATTCCATTTGTACCTCTTCAGTCCAAAAGATCAATAACAAGCACCCAGCATCAAGCACACAGCATTGCCTCTGCTGCAGATACCCAATTTCAGTCAAACACCAACAAAACTCATGTTTCACATGATGAGGGACACCTCAAAGGCTGTGCCAAAGCACTGAGCGCTGCCCGTGGGCCAGTGAGGTGCAGGGGCCACCCGGAATCCCAGCACTGGGGAGTTTGGTCACCCCATGAGAAGGACACGTCACGTTGGCCACCATGCAGGAGCTGCTCTGACCACCTCAGTTCTCCAGGTGTCTCAAGGGGCAGCCTGGAAGAGCTGACAGCATGGACTAACATGCAGTAAACAGAAATAGCAACCTGAAGAAAGAAAAAAGTCAGAGGCAGCAGGCCCCTAGAGCTTGTGGGGACTGAATTTGAGAGGTGGGGTTTCATCACCAATATGATGTGCACCTGGCACATCCACACCTACTGAACACACCGACTCAGTCCTTATGCAAACCAGGGACTAATTCCTCTGGACAAGACTGCTCACCAGATCAGAATGACAAAAACCACCCTGGGAGCTGGCAGCCAAGACATCCTCAACAACTGCACCACTTCTTCCTGAGCCCTCAGAGTCCAAACAAACCAGTATGTGACAGGCAAATGTCCTGGGCAGTTTCAAAGACAAACAAAGCCTCTTGCCTATACAGGTTACCACCAAGTCACTAAAAGGACCGTTGTTTAACAACTTCTCCCGTTCACATGTTGAGGTTAAAGAAAAATAAATCAATGATAACACCTTAGGTGATTAGCTCAGGATGGTGATTTTCAATGCATAATAATGCAATACACACTAACTTCTGCTTCTCAATCTAGGGAGAAGTCTTCTATAAACTAATAAAACAGTGCAAAGCACACTGACTTACAGACAACAGTATGCAAGTGCATACAAACAGGAAAAAAAAAAAAGATTACAATCAAAATACATTGCTACGCAACAAATCTATCCACTGCTTTGAAGCACTGCCTTAAGATGGGGGTTTATGTATCATAACTAGCAACTCTTCTTATTCAGAATTAAAACCTGAAAAAATTGAAAACACTTTTTCCCATACATTCAACTAAAGATTCATTAAAAAGCAAGTGTAGCTCAGCTTTATTAAGCAAGACAACAATATTTTGCTTTGGTACAAACTCATTTGCTGCACATATGACATCTATGAAAATGAAGCAAGGAGTAAAGTTTTCAATCAGGTGCTCTAGACTACAGAAGCCTCAGTCTTCTTAGCTGCCTGGTCACCCACCTCACCCAAAAACCTTTTACCTATTACAATCTTTACTTAAACAACAACTTGTATCCTGTATCTCTAAGTTAATGCTTAAAAAATAAGTTTCATCCTTCATTGTTTCTAAACGTCAGTGATCTGTTGGACTATGATAAGTTGAAAATGTCTTGTACAGTTAAAAAATATAAATAGTGCAGGTTTTTTCATTTTGTACACTGCAACAACTTCATTTCACTCACTACATAGCAGCTGTGTTGTGCAATTCACTAAGGTTTTCCCTAGAAACTGATTCACTACTAAGAACTGTGCAGGAAAGGATCTTCTTCCTGCCTTTTAAAGTTATTGCTGGTAACTGTACCAACACCCTTAGTGGGGACTTTGCACAAATAGAAGTCACTCATAGAGTAAAATCTGTACATTTTGAAGCCGCATAGAGAGAAGAACAGAATATTCTCAGCAAGTATTGGTAAGCACTCAAGTATTTAACTTAATCACTATAACTTCCTAGTCAAAGTATCTTTCTACTACTCATAAGCCTTTCCCAACAACAGCTCTTTGGTGTCATCTTTGAACGGGTGTACTTCAATAAGAAGAGTAGCAATAACATCCATTTTTAATAAAAACAGAAATATGGACGTCAGAACAAAAATAACAGCTTTCCCTAACTGTGGTTTTCAGACCCACATGCTTAGGAAGTCAAATTAAAAAGACGAAATAAAAATCATTTTGGACATAGATAGTTTTCCCTACAGCTCCACACTGTCTCTACACGCGAGGAAGCATCCCTGGGCAGCACAAGCAGGAGCTTCTCCTGAGCATCTGCAACACGAGGCACGACCAACCCCTCCGCTCCTCTCCGGGCGCATCACGACGTTTCACCCAAACGGGGGCAAAACTGAATAAAGGCAAATAAACTTCTGTGGCAGCATCACCATGTCATCAGTAAAGATGCTCCACACACAAGACACCAGCACCAGAGCCGGGGCGATGCCAGCAGCCCCTTCCACACCCCCCGGCACCCCCGGCCAGCCCGGCCTTTTGTCTGCCGAGCTCTCGGGCACCTTCCCACAGGGATCACGCCGGAACAAAAGGCACAACAAATCCATACGCTCTCCCAGCAACGCGCTGAACAGACTACTGTTTGTCGGCTTGTTTTGTTTCCAAAAATCCCTCCCCCAGACGAAAAGGTCCAGCGCCGGCACCAGCTCCCTCGCCGCCCGGCACCCTCACCTTTCAGGCAGAACATCCTGCGGCCGGTCCCGGCGAGGCGCTGGGGCCGAACCCCCGCCGAGCGGCAGCCCCTCCTGCCCGCCCCGGCTGCCCCCGGCCCGGCCCATCCCGCCCGGCGCGGCTGGCGGAGCGAGGAGAGCGGGGCCCGGGCCGGCTCCCCACGGCCCGGCCGCCCAATCCGCGGGGTCCGGGCGCTGACACCTCCCCCCGGCCCTCACCCCCCCGGCCCCGGCAACGCGGCTGCGATGGGAGCCGAGCGGACGGAAGGGGCTGCCGCGGATCTGCGGCCCGACCCTGCAGCCCCCGGCCGAAGGGCAAGTGCTTTGGCTCATCCCTCGGGATTTGTCACTGCTGTGGATTCAGGTCGTGGGGCGTCCATTGGTCACTTAGAGAAATACATCTCTTTATCCCGCTCTACTGTTCATTATGTATTTCTAACGCTGCTCTTTGTGATCCCCCCCCCTTCTTTTTCTATTTCATCTATTCATAGAGGTTTAACTACTAAACAATAATCTTGCAAGTGTGTCTGAAACAACTCTTTACCCGACTGCTGGCTAGAGACAGGGCCCCACGCGGCCCAGCTTTCTGTAGAAAGACTGAGATTGTTGGAAAAACGCAAACACGGTGTCGTACCATGCTGCATCTTAACTGACTTACAATTTAAGACAAATACTATGGTTTGCCAAGTCAGGGCCAGCATGTATTCCCTCTCACTAACATCTCAGTTCTGGGGGTACTATATTTCCCCAATGCACTAGTCATTTTCAGCAGTTCAAGTGGGAAAATGCCTTTTTTTTAATAGAATCATAGAGCCATTTGGGTTGGAAGGGACCTTTAAGTGTCATCTAGCCCAACCCCCCTGCAGTGAGCAGGGATAACTTCAACTAGATCAGGTTGCTCAAGAGCACTGTCCAACCTGGCCTGGAATGTTTCCAGGAATAGGGCACCTACAACCTTTCTAGGCAACCTGTTTCATTGTCTCATTGCCCTTGGATCTTGCTTGCATCTAGGCTCTTTCAGTTTAACACCATTAACCCTTGTCTTATTGTTAAAGGACCTTATAAAAAATCAGTCCCTCCCCAGCTTTCCTGGGGTACTGGAAGGCCACTATAAGGTCTCCCCAGAGCCTTCTCTTCTTCAGGGAGAGCCCCAACCCTCTCAGCCTGTCTTCATAGCAGAGGTGCTCCAGCCCTCTGATGATCTTCTCTGGACCCTTTCCAACAGCTTCATGTCCTTCTTATGTTGGTTGCCCCTGAACTGGACAGAGTACTTCAGGTACTGGAGTACAGGAGAGTGGAGCAGAGGAGAGTCACCTCCATCAACCTGGTGGCCACGTTTCTTCTGATGTAGCTCAGGATACAGTTGGCTTTCTGAGCTGCAAGCGCACACTGGCAGCTCACGTCCAGCTTTTCGTTCACCAATAACAATATATAAACATTCCTTACTGTGCACCTAAATACTTCTTTGCCAGCTCAACACCAGAGATGATGTGGCTAAAAAGATTTCTTATATCCTATTTCTGCAGAGGAGACATTAAAAAGTAGGAGCACACAACCTTGCTTACAACCTTGTAAGCATTTTATTTTTAGAAGTGTCACAGATAGCACTGTACCAGTGATATTTGGGTCTAAATGCAGTTTTGTGGACTAACTCTTATAGAGCCTAGCCTTGCACAGGAAAGAAATACATGAAAAAGGGAGCAAGGTAAGGGTCAGGGTAACATACTGTGCTGAATTACCAAGAATTGCAACTGTCTCCAAATGCACAAGTCCTAAAATCCTCCATATAAAGCCAAAAGAAAATTAAAACCACATGCAAACACATTATCTTTGTGTGGAGCTCCAGAAAACCCCTTGTCCGGACACCTTGAAAATGGCAGTTTAGAACCCAGATGAAGCAGCACTAATAAGATGCTGAATACCATTTGCTGTGATTAGATCTTAAAGAATCACATTTCAAGTACCTGTCATCATGTAAGAAAAGTTACTTCATTTTAGAGTGAACACTGCAAGAAAAGTTACTTCATTTTAGAGTGAACACTTCTGTGGCAGAAAAGCGGAGACATTACAGTGGAATAGGTCAAAATTCAGAAACAGCATTTATATAGCTTAGCTTTCCTTTTCTCTTAAATCCTGCTAAAAAGGGTACAGACTAATGTACATGCATGTGCTCTTCAGAGGGCTCCAGGAATAAACACTTCATGGAGGCAAAATAAACAAAACCACATCGTGGCTTGGGAAAGGTTACTTAGATACCAGAGAGATTTTATGGTCCAATCTTGTTAAATCTACTCATTAATTACCTAGAAGGGGAAGTAAGCAGTGCATCAGTGATAGTCACTGGGGACCGAGAGCAGCTGCAAACACACCGCTGGGGACTGAGATTCAACATGACAGATTCTAGGGGAATCACAAACCCAAGTAGAAGAATACAAAAAGACAAATCCAGCAGCTGATTCGGCACATGGGCAGTGGGAAAGACCGTCAATAAAACAAGGAAGAGGAAGCCAACTATGAAACAATAATATTGTCTGAGAAATCAAACACTGCTTAGAGGTAACGTGGTGTTAAAGTGCTGAAAAGTCACAAGTTGCTCTGGGCCATAACACCAGCAGCATGTGCTTCCCTGGGAGGGGTTTCGGCCAGCATTCCTTCCTCAGGGGATACCCTCTGACCTGTTCACCAGCTCCTTCTCCCACCCTCACCAGGAGGAAAGTCAAGGAGCCCCAGCATCCTGATGCCCACTGGGAAAGTGCAAATGCTAAAAAAAATAATAATAAATAAATGAAATAAAAGTTCACTAAGGGAAACAGAATTGCCAGATCACAGACAGGCATAAAGCAGTCCAGCATCTATTTCCACTCCCTTTTTTAGTGTGTTAGGACTCAGCAAGTGCTCCAAAGACAAGCATGCAGCTTTGTAAGCAGCAAAACTAAGGAGGTATAGAATCCCACTGAGTGCCTCAAAAGTGGTGGACCTCAATGTCTGGGAAGGTGGGAGGTCCAAGTAATACTCTTCTCTTGTCTAGGTGTTTGCAGCAACCAGACAGGTGCCTGGACCCTCTCTGGCAGCTGTGGCACTTTGAGGACATCACACCTGGTCCTGACTCAGAGTACCATCAGAAAACCCATTCTCCAACTGTCTATGTCTCACTGTTACTTGTGACACCAGGGAACCAGATCTCCCCATTGTAACACAGTGAACTCTATGGAAATTACATGGAAATATCTTCCATCAGGCAAATTACAAAGTATACCAACTATGTAAAGCATTACATGTCAAGCTGCATATGAGGAGACAGCTACAAGTGTGAAGCACTGCCACCAGGAACATATCCTACCACATCTATGCCATGAAGGGAGAAGCCGAGGAGATAATGTCACCTGTCACAGAGACACTGCTCCTATTGCCTGCATACTAGACAGACTGGTTCCACAGAGGAGATGCCAACTGACATTGAGAATTGTGCATTAATAAGACTGGCCTTGTTGTTTCAAATAGAAATACTTTAAACTTACGAAGTCAGGAATGTTGACACACCAAATTGTGTGTTTCATTCTCTCCCTTACTCTCCAGTCATTGAAATTCCTATCAGCTCTCTGAGAAAAACTAGAAGAAATACATCAGTGTAATTTTTCCTTTGTTGAAAACATAACAACCACTAGCACAAATTCTCTTAGCTGCCCTAACCTCAAAATGTAACAGGATGGAGGGAAATAAATTGAGGAAAAATATGTATATACTTGCACCATTTCTTTATACTAAAGATTGTATCATTAAAATGAGCATGGAAGAAAACGCAGCTCAGACCTGCCCAACTCACAGAAAAAAGATGAGGGTTTAGGCTGTTTCTCTATTGCTTCACATGTAGCTGCACAGAAAAGCACATCCCAGTTTGACTGCCAGCTAGCAGGGCTGTTGGACATCTAATTATATCCTTTTTCCTTTTAGAACCAAAGTGATCTGCAGAGATGTAGAAGTTTCTGATACCCTGGATGGGTGCCAACTATCAAGATACATATTTTTTTCCCTAAAGCCTGAATCATTGACACGTTTCTCTTTCAAACTGCACATAAAACACACAAACAAACAAACCAACCAACAAAACCCAAACCCCACCCTGAAAAGCTATCCAAAGAAAGGAGCTGGAGTAAAAATAAAATGTTCAACTTGAAGGTTGTCACAGCCCAACACTGCTTACTCTGCAGTCAGCTCAAGCACTAAGGAAAGCAGACCCAGAGCCTGCCAGGCCCTGTGGTCCCACTGGTGATAAGGAAGGGAGATAAACAGAGGTCAGGTCAGCCCCAGCCTATCTTTAAAGGGGCAGCATCAACTCGGAAACCCAGCACTGGCTGAAAAGATATTAACCATTATTTTGATAAGTAAAACCAAATATTCTTGAGCTCCAAAGCAAGGGAAAACATTTTGCTATTATCTTCTTGCAGTTGATAGCATGTATTACATTACCCATTCCACTTCAGGAATTTTTCACTGATTAGGGTGGGGTTTCCTCATACAGTGAGGAAGTGAAGAAATATTTTTTAAATGATTGCAGAAGATTAAATTAATTTGGGGGAAGTCACAGCAAACATAATGAAGCAAGCAACTTGCTTCAATGACCAGGCTGGAAGTATGTCCTTTAAGGCAGAACCTGCTGTGAATAATTAGAATAACCCTGTCATTGATTCTAAAACCTCAACTTGATAAATATTCACCATAGCAGAAGGACGTGTCCTGTCCTGCAAAAAGTAAGGCAGGCAGATGACTCTATGGTAAACGGACCTTCTCAAATTATCAGTGAAACAACTAGTATAGAGCAGCTCATGCACTCTCAGATTCACAGCTACAGGGTCATCTTGTACCTTTCAAGGCTGGCACAAGAAACAGAATTTTCCAAGTATTCAAACATAGAAGAAAAATTAACTTGAAGCACTTTTAAGCAACAGGGATGAACAGAACCAATACGAACATTTGAACAACCCTCTTCCTAGAACAACTTAATACCGTAAAACAACCCTCTTCCAATAAAGCCTCTGAAACCATTTGAATTTGTTTTTCTAGGGAATTAAACCTAAAGCACTGACCTCTTACTTGAAGCAGGGATATAGTTCTACTTCAGTCATACGTAAAACTCAGGAGCCAAAGTAAAATCCTTTATCTATGTGTATGTGTTTTTCATTGAGAGATGATTTTCAAAGAAACAGCTTTATTTCTATTCCTGCCTTAGCTATAGCTATACTGGTGGAGTTTTCAATTAGATACTACAGGAATCATTTGTGAAATTGAGTTATCGTTTCTCATTATTACAAAAAAACCCCACGTTATTCTGTAATAAACCCAGCAGTGTCTGCAGGTGCAATGTGCTTGCAGTAAAATTAATAAAATAAATTGTTTTAGGAATGGGCTGTCTCCTGCCTTAAGTGAGGAAGAAAACAAATACAATGAAGTAATTAATTAGGTGGTCTTATCTTTTGTTTGCCTTACTCTTCAGATATAGGGCACAGAAAGGGCAAAACCTTTTTAAGAGCTGCTGTAGGTCAAGAAAGGAATCTGTAACCAACTTCTCCAGATTCATTCAGGAATTTCTTTGCCACAGATGTCAAACAAAGAGGGCATTCCTGGTTGTGCAGGAAGGACCAAAGTGTATAGAGGCTTACCACAGGACAAGGAGAAAACTAATTATACCCAAACAGTGACTGGGGGTCCCATATTTAAAGAGAGGCTAGAGTAGAAAATCTGAAAAAAAAAGCCTCAAAAAAAGCAACAGGCAATACAGTAATTTCAATCTGCTGCAAAGAGACCTGATCCTAAAAAATTAAGTAATTGTTTTGCATGGGTTATGTGCTAAATTATCTATGATTAATGGATGCAACAGGGCATTATCAATAATGTTTACTATTAAAACAAAACAAAAAAGCCCTTCTGGTCACCTGTGAATCACTCCAGAAAGTCACTGCAGGTGCACCACAAGTTGACGTGGGCTTGCTCCTTCAGACTGACACTATCAGTATTTCACTAGCTCCAGTAACAACCAGCTACTCAGGAATGCTCTGAGGCTGCCTTTGGGTAACCAGGAATATCAAAATCACAGGCAGCAGGAAGGACAGAGGGAACTACCCCGTTACCATCCTGGTTTTAGGCTAAAAGGCAAATTACACTCTAAAGGCTAAGAGGAACAAAGACAACTGCACCGTTATAAATTGTCCCACATGGAGAAGAAAATAACAGGTTTTCACCAAATATGCACAATTACAGTACGATGTCACCAGATACAGAGCAGTCAATGGTCTTCTTTTGAAAAACTCCCCAAGGCCAACACACACCAGGCAAACACAAGGAAACAAACAGAAAAATCAGTGGCTCTTGTGACTGAAGGGGTATAACCAAGCAGACACACTATCACTACTAGCAGGGAGCTGACTTCATGCACATTGTCAAAATGCTTTCCTAAGGGACCAGAAATAGTTCACTTCAATACTCAGCTAAAATCCACGGTACTTTAAGCAGTTGTCTTCTGATTTACAGTTACAGGCCAAAATACACCCAAGTCCTTTAAAAACTAACGTATAAGTATTTGCAATTTGTCATTCAATGTCCTTGGGCTGCAAACTGAACCAGCACTCTCATCAGTAACCATTCACAGAGCAGGGTGAAACAGCAGCTCATGGGTTATTACAGCTTCACCTGTGCATTGCAATGGGAAATATTCCTAAATCCTCACCTGTTCCAGCTCCTTCCTCACTACAAACCTGAGCCAGTCCTGAAGCTTTTTCTGCCATCATCCCTGGGATAGAAACACGACTGCTTCTTCAGTGAGGCTCCAGCGTGTGCGTGTGAAGCATCAGCACAGAGCAGGGAGACCAAAATGAGTTATTTCTCATTTGGCCTGATTAATTTAATAGATTTGTTGCCTTCCTCACAGTCCCAGCTGTGGGGGGAATAACAATCTGCTGGAGGTCGTGGAAGAGCTGCAGGTCCCTTGGTGGTAGGGCCAGCTCTCCATCACAGCCAATCAGTACCCTGGTGGCAGGGGTTGTGCTGCTGAGTGCAGGGGACCTTCTCCCTTTGCATAAGCAAGTCAAGTTAGTCACAAGTCAAACTTATAATTTCAGATCTGATTCCCCCACTGCAGGTCACCGTGACTTCATTTTCATTCTGAAATGAAAATGCCATACTTATCGTATGTGACATGACATGCATTACTCAAGGTTAATAAAATTGGGTTAATAACTCCTGGATGAAAGTTTCCATGTAAGCATACAGTATGCTGTAATCAGTCACCCTTACTCATCAGCTCTTCAGCAGTCTTGACTATAAGGGAGAAAAACAGATACAAAAGACTCCATGGAAATTACAAGCAAGTACAGACAAATTTCAGTTTCTAAAAGGCAACAGCCTCCACTATTCATTAGTCTCTATACCTACTTCAGGCATTGAAATTAGGCATGAAGACAGAACTGGAATTAAGAGTCTGTTTTTTCCATAGGTCCCTTTTTTAATTAAAATAGTCACTAGTGAAGTGTCTACAAGAGTGTGATTCAGAGTATTAAGCCAAATATGTAAACTGTGAGCACCCCCGCTGCATTAGGGAGCAAACACCTGCATGTGCAAAATGAAACAAAGCCACAGGGAAGTAAGAAAATTCACCTATGCAAGCAAAAGGGAAGAGAGGCAGCAGTTAGTGGGGTGTTTGCTTTGGCAACTTCTGAGCAACTTTACTGAAAACCTTCTACACATTTCTCACATCTTTCACTTTGAGTGGATGGGTGAATGATGCACCAGTTGCAATGCATTTAATTCACAGTTCATAATTCCCTTAGGTACGGTGCAAGTTCACTGGGACACAACATCCAGGGAATCCATCTGCTTCAGGGAGATGAAGTGCCAAGCAGAAGCTGCCATGCCATATATAAGGGAAACTAGAAGGAGCAGAGGCTGTACATACTAATTACCTTTCCTTAGGATGGAAAATATGCCATGCGTTTGTGTGTTGAACATACACGCTCACACTGAAAATACACCCTGAATAGATAACATAAGCACCTAAGCCTTTTAACAGACCACTTAAGCTCAGGCTTTGGAACAACAAGCTAGCCAAAGTTACAGTGAAGTTTCCATTTCAGTTCCCCAGAATAAGACAACAAAAGGATTTCTACCTTCAAGCGGGAAAGAGACACTAGTAGATAAATAGGTAAATGTCAGTAAAAACTAGAATTTAATTTCTTTATTCAGATTCTGCAGCTAAAAGACAAGGAAAATATGTATTTTGCAGATTAAATTACAAACTGTCAAATCCACCCTTTTAAATTGTTGCAAATATTGTAATAGAAGCTAAATACACTCTTGCAAAATTCATTAACTTTAGTCATTGAACCACATTCTTAACCTTTAACTTCACTTTCTTTTCATTTGTAATGGAGATTGGAGAAAACAAGTAGCTGTAACATTTGCAAAGTCCTGCCAGAATGGTGAGCTATGACCAGGCCAGAGACAAAGCTCCCCTCAGTTTTAGGGGACAATTCACAAGCAGTTGGCTAACAGCTACATGGAAACAGAAATTTTCATGTATTCTCTTGCTTGATGAGCAGTGCACAGGAAAGCACATACAGCACATTGTTTCAGCTCAAGCAGTGCATACAATGTCTTGCTGGAAAATATCCAGTCTACTTTATAAAATACAGCTAGCTAAGAGTAACATGTGAAGGTCAGAAGACTCAGTTTTGACCCTCTACTGAGAAGGGAAACGTTTGCCCCAAGTTTTCAGCTTAAGGATTAGCTGGACTTTGGAGGGAGCTAAAACTATCCTGGGAACAAGTATATAAAGTGTATAAAAGTATAAAGAAGTGTAGACATCATGAAATAAAACATGAAACCATTCATAAAGGTCAAAATTATACACTCTCAGAAGGAAAATCACAGCACCCTGTGCATTTCGTTATTGCTGCAAAGCAGCAAGCAGAGGACACGCTATTCTGTGGGGAGCACTGGTCTAGCTACAGTGCTAACCCAAACATCAACTAAAGCTAAACTGAAAGACAAAGTGGGCTGAGATGCCCTTGTAACTTTGGAAAAACATGGTTAAGTCAGGTGCTACTCAATTTGTTTGCACTTCCCAAGACTGTGGTCTTCTGCAGGGACCAGCCAAGAAAACTTTTACTGGAGCTACTCCACAGGTGAAATTCCTGGGGTACTACAGAAGGTAAAAACAGTCAAAAGCAGTCAGGGTGTCACTTTGCAGAAGCACAGAGCTACCCAGAAGGACATAGCATTTGCCCTGGGAGCAGTGACCTGGGGAGCTTCACGGTTCTCAGGTAGCAATGGTTAACTTCCCCTTCATCTGAAAAAAACACACGTCTGAGACAGCAACTCTCAAATGTTCATTCCCCACAGTAATGCTGTACAAGTGTGTTCTTCCCTTCAACTTCATTATAATAAAAAAATTCCATGATCCCCTGAGAGTTTTAAGACCCTTAAAGAGTAAACACACATTTGGGAGAGGTCATGTCTTTTGGAATAGAACGCATAGGCAGTGAAACCAGCCACAAATGTTTCTAAAAATCTACTCAGAAATGTCCAGACTGCAGTTCTCCAGCCACTGCTGCCTGGAGAGGAACAGACTCACTGGGATACTGGCCAGGAAGTAATTTAGCAAAAGTCTGAAGTCATAGGAAATTATTTTGTCTTGTTTTTATTTTCACCTGGAAGGTTTTGATCAGATGGCAAAAACAATTCTATATTTTATTTTTTAATAAAATTTATTTGTACTATAAAAATAGCTAAGGAGAGAAATTTGGCATGGATTTTATAGAATGAATAGCAATGGTGGCTGGATCCATGTTTTTTTGATAAAGGAAAAGTAGATATGTGGGTTTAAGCAAATGATTCTGTGATATGTATTAACATTTCTTACTTAATTTGCTCTGGTAGTTTACAAATTTTTGCTTAGCAAACCCACTTTCAGAGTCCCATCTATGGCAATGTTTACCGGAAGACATGGGAAAGAAGGAGAAGTTTTTATTAAATTTGCATTTATATACAAACATGCAAAAGTTGCTACTTGAAGTTATAGTTAGATGCAGGACTTTCAACTGTCTCCAGCTGTTTTACCAGCATGAACAGTTTCAATTGCCACTGTATATCATTAAAATTTTATGGAATCCTCTATCGTGCCACGATACAAACATGCTAAGACAAATAGTATATGGCTTGGTAATTTATTTAGTGTCTGCTTCAGCTGAGAACAGCTTCCATAAATGCACAACATTTAACAGTTTCAACCACACATCATTCATCAGCCTTAAACAGCAAAATGCAAACTTGACCATGTAGACAAATGATTACAAATGTGTATAACCACATTAAATTTCATCTTTGCTTATAGAACCCATAACGTAAAAGGAAAAGATGTGGCAAGACAAAATTGGTCTTTGTATCAAATCTCTAATTTTTTCCCCTTAAATGTTTAGATTTGTATGTGCGTGCTCATAAGTACAAAAGTGTATGTCTATAAAACATTCATTTCTTTTTTAAAAAGTCTTCTAGAAAAAGGTATATAAAACACATAGTATTTGTTTTGGAGTCCACTCTCTTATGCAAATACTTCTTAAGGTTTCCATAAACTATTATTTATAGACTTGCCCAAAGCTTCAAGGAGCCTTTTCACAGACATATGCACCCCAACACTACAATCCATCACATATTATTGCTTCTGCAAATGCTAACAGCTCCCCTTAGGTTTATGGGCCCTTATCTGCTTAGTAACTGACATGACTTTCGCCCTCTTGAACACAAGATTGTGTGCAAAAAACATACAGGGAAAAGCCCCATTATATACATTAGAATAGTAACAGCAAGTCTGGATTCAGTAATCTTGCTTATCCCTGCCAGTTCTTGGTACTCTTACATCTTGTTCTTAAGCAAAATGTGGCTACTGCTTGGTACCCAAAATCCCCTCATGAACAGTATTCCTAACTTTAAAAAATAGAATTTAACTGTTCATTTGGACTATTGAAAAAGACTGAGCTGATGCTCTGAAAACCAACCTTTGTGCTGCAGTTAGACAATGTCAGAGTTGCAAATCCCTACAATGAGTTTCTGCTGGAAGCACTGAAAACATAAACTCCTCAGTATTACAGAAACCCAAGGTCTGAAGTCCTGACTGTCTCTGGAACATGAAGAAAAATTCATCTGATAGTATCAAACTTACACAATATATCAAATGTTTAAACTGACCACAGGTAGCATAGGCCTAGCTAAAGAACATCATTTTTGCTGACGTAATAAGGCAGCACCAATATTGCTACTGTGACAGAAGAAATTAATTGTTCAGTTTACAGAAATTTAAGGCCTTGGTAACTGTGGCTTCTCAGACTGTGACAGAAAGTGGGTGGTTAGGAAATTAGCTGACAACTTTAGTATCTCTAAGGTAAGAGCTGTCATCAGGACACCAGGATGACGTCCACCAGACACTCCACAAGGACATCAAAGGCTATGCTCACAAATAGTTACTTATGAATTTAAAGGACTTCTAGCATTAAAAGAAAGTTGCCCATTTAGCCTGGTTTTGCTAGGATACGTGGGTATGCCACACATGACATGGCCAGCATATAAGACAAGGCGATGGCTGCCACCTTTTGAACAGGGTTTAACCAGTCTTTAAAAGACCACGGTTATTGGAGAAATTAGGTTTCTCTGACAAAGGAGTCTGAAGTTCAAAGTTTTTCAGGTAGAACAGCCTGCAGTAAAAAGCAGCCAGGGCTTTTTGACTTTCTTGCAATGCGGAAAGGTTGGAAAGCAAGTAAGTGAAACAGGGGCAGTGGGTGAAAAATCAGAGCAATAAGAAGGAAGAGGAGCTGGGGGAAGAGAGGGAAACCTCCACATTGGTTAACAGAAGCTCCTTTTCATGTATTGCCACCAGCAGCCCCATCTGGCTGCTAATTGTGCTTCTCCAGCACCGGCCAGAAGATCGTTGTTGGAAGGAAGTAACAGGAGAAATAAAGTCACTATCTTGGGCATATTTAACTGGCCTGGAGAAACATCTTCCCTTTCTCTGAATCCCTGCCAGCATGGCAGGGAGATTGGCAAGGCCAGCTGTGAAGGCAGCACTTCTCAGAGCTGCTGTCACAAGCTCTTCTTTTCCAACCCTCAAAATTAATGGGAAGAAAGAAAGAAACAAAAACGTTAGCAAAACTTGGTAAGATGTTCTGATGCTGAAATGTGACTAATCTCCTTTTCTGCAAAGGTAAGGTAAATATGCTGAGATCCATACCATAAACTGACTGGTGCTATCTTAATTCAAAATGAACTTGCTATGGCATACTCACTCTGAACAGTGCAGGCCCACATGAATGACTGCTATAGATGTCCATATGGTGGCAACCCTTTGCAACACACACAAGCTCCTTCGCTTCAGTTTGAAAGAAAAACTTTTTTGAGAATGTCTTTTTTAAAGGAAAAAACACTCTGAAAACACCTGGGTCAGGAGCAGCACATTGCCTGTTTTACAGGCTGTCTGCTGCACCTTCAGCACACAGAAGCATATCAAAACATGTTGAGCAGGCCCCAAACCAGGACCTGCTTGGTCTTCGAGGAACAGTGAGTCTTAGGCTCAGCCACTGCAAAAAAATGAAGCTGCCCCCTGAGTTCTCACTGAGCATACCGGAAGTAAGCCGTGCTATGAGAAGAAAAGCAGATGAAAACTAGAACACCTACCACTAAAGAGCTGAAACAAAAATCTGATTGTTGCTACATCTGTCTCTTCAAAGCAGCTGTCCTAGCAGCAGGTGTCATTGCACAAGTGTTTTTCTTGTGCTGTTAACCAGGCTGTTATCCCTCATGCGAAGAAGTTAGGGAGTGCTCACAAAACTGCTTCATGGGTCCCCAGGATCCTGCTCAGCAGAACAAGACAGCTTTGTTGACCAAGGTGGCAGCAGAGCAGCTCCATGACCCAGAAGACCAGCATCTGCCACTCCAGCACCTTCCACAAGAGGGACGCCCCCAGTCAGCAGCACCCCTCAACAAAGGTACCAAGGTACCACTGCTCCAACACCCCACAAGCACCTACTCCAAGCATGCTCAGCTCCATCAGCTCAGTCTGTAACAGGCTGGATGAATTAATCAACTGTGGCCATGCTGGCCTGCCCTCTGCCTTGGAGCAACCATCAGGAATGCTGGGAACAGAAACGGGAGTGGTTACACAAGAGACATAATACAGTTGGAGCACACATAGAGAATAAAAAATATTGTATTAACCCCTCCCCATGCCCCACTGTCCCCCATTACAGAATAACAGAAACTTCTGTTACCGCAAAAGGTAAGAAACTGGAACAAAAAAATTCAGATTGAAGAACAGAAACAGGAATAAGGTTCTCATTTCAAAAGTCCTTCAGCTGAATGGGAGGAACGGGGCTGAGTGAGATATGTTTCAAACAGCAAACCTTTAGTATCAACTCTTAACTGCCTTTTTTAGCAAATGCTTTATCAGATGTGAAGCCTAATTGGTTCCAAAAAACGCTGTGCACTACTGTGTAGCTTTTAAAAACGGAGACTGAAGCAGCAGCCCCTGACTTGACTTCCACACAAACACAGCTCAGCTGTGCAGGACATCAGGGTGTGCCCCACGTTCATCGTTAGCATTTACTTCTTGTTTTTCTTGCTCATTTTAAACTGACGAATCCAACCAATCCCTCTGCTTGCTGCTGTTTGCAAGTTCGCGTTCGCAGCCAATGCAGATTAGCCACTTTGCTGGTAAAACACCAGGCAACACATGCTGCCTTGTGCCAGTCACCTAGCAGCCCCGTGGGAATGCAATATGAGCCGGGAAGACCAATGAAGCGGCAAAAGAATAAGGGGTTTAAAAAGACAGGAAGAGAAACAGCTCAGAAAGAAAAACAACAATTCCCTCATTTTGAATTTCTGTTAACACTCCTGCCTTTACAAATACAGTTAAGCAAAGGAAAAGGGAGGAGTGCCTGTGATTTGTCAGGCTTACCTTTTTACCAGTTTCCTTGAGGAAGAACTGGAGACAAAACTATTTTTGATTAATTAAATGTTAATAGGTTTTGAGCTAATTTAAAATAAACATTTTGCGTTTTTTTCCTATATAAAATCAGCCATCCTTCTAGCCGGTTGTGCATCCCGTCTTTCTAGTCTGTGTTAATTTTAAGAGATGTGGTTAACTTGAGCACCAAGGACAATATTGTTCTGAGCCCTCAGTTTTACAAAGGCTGGCAGCAGTAATGCAACAGTCCAGTGGAGCAAGCTATTTGAGAACACAAGTATTCATTTATCACACATTTTGCCTTTGAATGCAAACCCAAGATGATGACTCAGCCAGGTTCCAATACCCAAACTGCTCTGGTACCATGCATGCCTGAATTGCAGCCAGACACATTTCTCCTGCCTGAGTATATAATCCAAACTCCCTTCAGCCCTGGCATCCCCTGGCAGCTTGTCAGCTCCTTCCAAGCTGAGTATCCCAGTCAGACAGAACTGTAGAGTTAGACTTATCATCCAGGCAGATTTTACAAGTCCAGTCAAATCGTACCCTGTGAAGGGGAAGTAAGTCCTGCATAATCCTTGCCTCCCTCCACCTTCCTTTCAAAAATGACGTATTGTCATCTCCGCTAGAGGCAGGCAGGGAGGCTTTCATAGCTTGCTGCCCAATTACGGGAGGAATTCTGCCCTCCCCCTTCAGCCTGTACAATGGGCTCTTTATATACATCACTCAGAAAAATTAATACACTACTAAGCCATCAGTAAAGCTTCCTTTCCCATCTTTGCCTTGTGGTGGGAGTGAGAGCTGAGGAAGGCAGCATGAGAAACTTTATGGAAGCCATGTAGTGAGCAGCAGCAGGGCTGTGTGGTTCTTCTGATCCACAGCACCTGAGAACCCACAGACATCACAAGTCTACCAGACATTGCTGTGTAATATCAACATGCCAACAATCACAAGGAAAAATTAGCTACCGGTTGCAAATGCAAACTCCCTTTGTAGACTTTTTCAGCAGCAAAAGGGGTTAAACAACAATCTTCAAAGCAAAGATTAAAGTCATCTTCTAGCGTGCTGGGAGCAAAGCACAACTTTATACATCCTGTGTTAATGTTTCTGCATCCAAACCATTTACTGAAGTCACAATTTATCCTGACTTGGAACTGAAATTCTGGTCAAATAGCTGTTAAATCCTCCCAGAAATGAAAAGAAATAAAAATCCCTTTGAAGTTCAAATGCCCTTGAAGAGCCTTTCTGCTCTTAGAGAAGTGACCTTACAGCAGAATTGAGTCCAACCTTACACCTTCCATTAACAAACCAGGGCTCTGGCAGCCCTAGAGAAATTACAACCAAATCACTTCATCAAGTATTTTTAACCACACACACTACTGCCTACCAGCCAATAAATGCACTGGTAGTAGCAGCTCACCATCTCTGAGAATCACAGAATTGTTTTGGTTGGAAAAGACCTTTAAGATTATCCAGTCCAACCATTAACCCAGCACTTCCAAGTCCACTACTAAACCATGTCCCCAGGCACCACATCTACACGGCTTTTAAACACTTCCTTAAAATTTAAGCAAAATTCTGAAAGTTATTTTGATTTATGGTAAATATGAGGTATGCCTGAATAAGTACTTGACAAACTCAGTTTTTAAAAAATCAACACAAAATTAAAAGTCCTTTTTAAAAGTTTCATACAAAATATACTCCAGGTTTGAGTATTTCAGGGATTCCTTCAGAGCTGCCTATCTTGCATCCTACATCTCCTTCCTGCTCTCTGGGGAGCATTTCCCATCACCATACAACCATCTCCTTTATTTTGCATTTGGGACCTCTTTCCAATCTGCCCTCATAAAACAAAATACACTTAAAATTTTCCAGCAGAACCACGAGGCAATTATCCAAAAATCATCCAGTCTGTTACAAGTGGGATCTTACATGGCTTTTGGTACCACTGAGAGAGGAGAGATTCCTGCAGCACCTGCCCAAAGGACCTACCACGAGTGACTATTGGCTACAAGAAGCGTAAACAAGACTTACCTACACACCACACAGGCAGTACCTTTATGTTGTCCAGGTGGGAAATTAAAGGTTTTCCCAGTTGATTACTACAAGCTTTCACAGTTTTAACCCAAGAAAAACCTGGCAAGGCAAGAGCTGCACTTAGGCTCTTGTGCTGCTCCCCTCCTCCTACCCCACCTGCAGCTCCCGGCTCCCAGTGGGACCCAGCAGCTGGACAACAGCACGGATCAGGGGCTGACACAGTAGCAGCAATCACAAGGGTTAAAGAGAAAGGGAGTCACCTTTTCTCTGCTGGCTCCTGTAGGTCCAGTTCTCATCATCCTCGTCTACCTGCTGCACACACATGGAGGAGAGTTCACCATCGCTGCGAAACAATCTCTTTGTCTGCCTTGACAAGGAGGAGAAATTTATCCAGCTTACAGCACGCGAGAGGGAGCCTGGGTTTTGTTTGAGTTTGAAAGATCTTGAAACACACTCCTTTTTCATTTTTCTTTAAGCCAGCTACTGGCCACAGTTCCAAGCAGACCTTTCTGAAGCTGCCCCTGTCCCCTTTCACAGTGGTTTTCATGGGAGGCTACACAATTTCAATACGACTTCCGTCCAGGTTTCTTCTCACTGCATTTATGCCAGCACCAGTATGGAGGTAGGTCACCGTGCCAGCGTAGCTCCCCTGAAGCCGTTTTGATACAGCGTGTAGGGAGCTGCCAAAGAAAACAAAAGGGAGAAAAGCAGCAGAAAGTGGCACCTTGCAGCAGCTCAGGGAAGCATGTAACGGCTGAGCAGAATATAGCACTAAAGCACGTATTTTCCCCATTCTCCACTCAACAGCAAAAACTGTAGCTCCACTCCTTTCCCTGGCATCACTTCCCAGGAGTGTGCAGGCAATTCAGTCCTCTCTTCTGGCTCGTCAGAAACACCCCAGGAGAGCAGAAGAGAGGGCAGAGATCACGCTCCAGCATGGCACAGCTCAAGAGGGACGATGGACTGACCATGCTTCTGCCTTCTCATCCTGGCTGCCCTGCTCTCCCCTAGCGAAAAGCCTGGCGAAGGAGCTCCAGGAAGGCTCTCCTAACAATAAAACAGACTGCGTGGCTATCGCTTAGGATTAGAGTGAAATACGATAGGCTCGCTCTCCTAAAAGCACGACCGCAGAAGCAAAACTCCTCCTTTCCTCAGCCAGTTTGGTGGCAGCTCAAACTTCTGAACCCTGTGTGCAGAAATAGAAATGCACTTGTGCACTTCTGTGGACTTGGAGAGAGGAAAAATAAAATTCTGGAGCTTGTAAACACCACAAACATCCTGAACTGAACTTCAGCACATCTTCTGCTGAAAACTTTAGTCCCTGTTTACCTTGTGGTACGTTTAAATGACACAAAACAAAAACAAATGCAGAGACACAAACAACCTGTGCATGAGCAGACATTTTCAGTGACCAGACTCCTGCTGGTGCGACTACAACTCACAAAACAGGTTTCACTCCGGGCTATGCCATGTTCTGCCACCTTCTCTTTAAACTAGCAGCTGGAAAAAAAACACTCCATGGTGTGAGGCTTTTAAAAAATCAGGCACTACTGAAAGCTGCTGCAATGTCAATTGCTTGTCCTGCATGCCAACACCAATTGCTTCCAAGAGGGAGTAAGCCTGAAAAGTGGAGAGGCAAACACAGCATTTTAAAGCAGACAAAAGCTGGCAATACCAAGGCACCCCAATACTTTTTGACAGGATTTGTCACCAAGATGCAAGTTGACAAAAAACACGTTTGTGTCTTGCAGCGAAAGAATAGGATTGAATGTACAAGATGCCCAATTAAATCAACTCAGTGAATCCCCAAGAAAATGCTGGTAGTAAGGAGCCCAGGAAAACAAACAAACAAACAAACAAACAAACAAAAAAACACCACCCAAAAACATGCTACCTATCTGAAGAACAAACATTAGTGCCTGAACATCCTGATGGCTGCAGATGATTTAGCCAAAGGATAAGCAGCTTAAGAAAACAAAGGTACAGTGTTTCAGCTCTCAAGATGTCAGTTTTATGCTATTGCAGAACATGGCAACCCCCTGGCAGATGCTCCCACAGCCCTCTGGATTCTGCTGCATAGCCTCTTCAAAACCATTAAAAACAAAGGCTCCAGCTTTTTCTGAAACTTATGGTTCTCTGACTCATAATAAGAGGATAAGGTTTAACCCACTGACTGGGAGGCAAAAAGCTAAGTACTGTATCAGATTACCCTATGAATCAACCAGGCACACCAAAGTGACCTTTGGCTCCTACAGCACAGCACAATGGGTTGGCCAACTGTCTCCTGTAAATTATTTAATAGGCTGCATTTAAACTGAGCTGGCCCAGTGAGGTAATGCTTCTGTACATACACAGGTCTTCCACTACTTCCCAAAGTCAGTCGTGATGTAGTGGGTTTGGGGAGGAGGGATTGGGGGGTTTAAGTGAATGGGAGCACACACTGCTAACATTTGCTGTTTCAGCTACGTATCAAGTCTATTTTGGAGTTTTTAATCTTAAAAATACACCTTTTTTTTTTTTTTTAAATTTCCTCTGACAAGACAAGATGCTTGGGTACAGTTTGAGGGTTGGTTTTGTTTTTATTCTTTAGACCTCTCACTTAGAAGAAGACTTCAGGGATGTGGGGTGACATACCCCTAGAGATCCAACAAGTGGTATATCCACTTTGAGACAGTCAATGTTAAAACAGGCAGGATTTAGGTAAAAATCAAGGACCATGCTCTAAGTCAACTTACTGTTTCTTTTGAGAAAGAGCAAACATTTGGAATTACCAGTACTGCAAAGTACAGAGAACTGTAAACTACCACAGCTATTACCAGCTAAATTAAACAGAGCCAGATGTATAAAAACCCTGGTAGGAACTGCAGAATCACCGTCATCTCCTCTACATTGTGCTACTTCGAAACAGAAGATTAGAGAAAGCAACAGGAAGGAAAACCTTTCAGGTTAACCCAAAATACCAGGGTATATCCCACAGACGTGCCCAGAGTCTTGGCAGCAATCTGATCTTAGGAATTTTCCTGACCTGTCTGGAACTCTTTCTTTATATCATGGTGCAGACTCACAGCTTGATGATTCCATGGTGAAAATACTGCCATGGGTGATTGACTGCAACATTTCCACCTGTACTGTAAATAGGAAGTGATGCAATGCTTTGCCACAGCATTACCATCCTTTTTATTTGCAGGGGGCAGAAAGCTTAACATCAGTATACATTGTTGCACATGTGGATTGACAGTAAATTTCCCAAGATGAAGAGAAAACAGCAATGCCATTTGGAAAACAATACACGTTGAGGCATTAACACCAATGGAGATGCAGGTTAATCCATGCTTTAAATCAGTAGCCAAGCACAAGGTCAAGGAGTTGGAAATTTTTGCATCTGACACACTTTAAAGGATTAAATTTAACTTTGTAAAACACTACAAAGCCATTTAAGAAAAACGCTTCTAATAAGCTTAGATAATTTTCTAACCTATTTTTGCCCTTATGAAGTCATCATACAAGTAAGTAGGCTCCATACTTTCCTGGTTACACATGTAAAGACTATGGTATTATTTTTGGTTTGTCTCAGTAAAAGAACATGAAAGAATCACAGAAGAAGAAACCCAGGGTTTGAAGGAGAAAGCTAAATTGGCTCCTTTCCCCCAGCCTTTTTATTTTTAGAGGTGAACAAGAGGAAATATGTGTAGCCTCACAAGCCATCAGGTTTTTTACAATATATCATAACCTGATTGTCAAAGAATTCTCTAAAAGTTGTTAAGCAAACACACAGACATGGCTCACAGCCACTGCATTCCCCTAAGGCTAGCAAACACAAAGAAATGTTGCACAGAAAAGGTTTCGGTTCAGTGTAAAAGACCAACAAAACAGAAAGAGAAAAAACAACCCCCAAACCCCACAGATGTGCTCTGGTTTTGGTTGGGCTATGTTTTTTGGCACAATTCACATGTTAGTTTAATTCCTACATTTCCGAGTCTATAATTTCTGATGACTCAACCAGACAGTAATGAGGGTGATTCACAAGCACAGCTTCCTGGGGCAGCTGCTGCTCCAACAGCCCAGAGGACACCTCTCTCAGGCTTCCTGGGTGTTTTCCTTCAGATAGTAACAACTCATCACTAGCCAGTCATAAAGCCATTTGGATTAAGCACATTCAAAAGCCCATTGAAAAACACCTTGCCTGCAGACTCAGTCCTTTGGTATGCAGCTCTTGCTGCAGCCAGAGAAAGGTGTGGGGTGCCCAGCAGCCCCAGAAGACCCTCCATCCCAGAAACTGCCTCAATACCACTGGATCAGCTACGTATGGTCACTTCCCCAGCATCGCTCATAATCTCTGGGCAGAGGTGTGGGAATTTCAGTAGCTATCCAAAGCTTGTGAACCTGACCTCCACAAGAGGACTTGATGTACAGCACACCTCTTCTCACAGGTATCCTATACAATGCTCACTTCGCAAACTGCTTCGGCATTATGGGGGAGCATGAAACTTCAAGATAAGATTGTGTTCCTTTTTGCTCAAAGCACACGCAGCAAGCAGCTCTTTCCTTTCCAATGTGAGTGGACCTGAGGGGGAAGAAAAATTGTGAAGGAGGAAGAGGATAAAAAATGAAGTTTCTTGCCCAGGATCACAGAAAAGATAAGCAGCAAAGCTAGGAAAAGAAAGTAGGTCTCCTGGCTACCAGCCTCACTACCTATCTAAGTAGGCCCTGTCTTGCACAAAAAGCAGCACCTATTATTTGCTTCTGTTACACCCATTATAGAGCCTTTGAATGCTATAACTACCAATGAAAGTTTCCTTTTTGTTTTATTACCCGCTTTATCCCATTGGGTTGTTTTTTCCAACATAAAAATATACCATAAATGACAACCTAAGAGAGAAGGGAGTTCTGCACTGTAGGACTACTTCAAACATCCCATCCATGTTTCCAACTTTATTAGGTTCATGGAAATGAATAAGTCATACTGCAGACAACCATAGAGAATGAAACAGTTTTTGGACAGTCTGTATGATGTACCTGACACCGGCCTCTCTCCCTTCAACTTCTGTACCCTGGATGGATTCAGTGCATCAAGGCAGGCAATATTTTCTCTGATTTAGTAGCTGTACTTAACCTCAGAAAGGAAATTTCCTAAAACCAAGGGGACAGTTTCTACAAAGCAGTAGACTAACTTGGGCCTGGTTCTTCCCTCTACACCAGCTGCTCTGGGGGGTAACTCCCACCCAGCCAACCAAATGGTGAGAGAGGAACCAAGCAAGGAATACAAAAAAGGTGCTCAGACAGTTTGGTAATTAGTAAAAAAGGTATTCGTAAGAGGGGCAGATCCACCACCAGAATCACCTAGAAGCAGATGCTGCTTTTCTTTAAAATAGTTTGATATCTAAAGAGCTGGCAAGTTGACTGTAAGACACGTACCTGCTTCAAGCAGCTACAAATACATTCACAAGCTTTTGGTTTTATTAATCAAAACAATTCCAGAACTGATGGGAAACCAAAATTTCAGAGGAAATCCACTTGCAAGTATATAAGAAGTTAGGCAACCACTGACTGCAGGAGCAGTTTACAATACTGAGCTTTGCTAGGGAAGAGTATGATGGATATTCTAAGAGATACAAGAGGAAAGAGCTTGAACCACATTAGATTTCAGCCTTGTCTATACACAGATGGATTTTACCTCACAGCAGCTAGTAACTATTTTCCAAATAAAGCAAATTATATTTATTGGTAAAGTAACTTCTTTCAGCACACAGGTGTCAATATGAGGTTTTACATCATCATACAATGTAAGCGGATGAGTAAGAGGACTTTAATTAAGTCCAACAATAAGCAAATGGAATAGACAATTTCAGTTGAAAGTTACCTATGATGATCCTCTAGTCCAACAGCCTGACTGCTTCAGGGCTGACCAAAAGTTAAAGCATGTTATTAAGGGTTTTGTCCAAATGCCTCTTCAACACTGACAGGCCTGAGACACAAACCACCTCTCTAGGAAGCCTGTTCCAGCATTTGATCACCCTCTCAGTACCAAAATTCTTTTCTCATATCCAGTCTAAACCACCCCTAGCACAGCTTTGAGCCAATCCCACATGTCCTATCACTGGACCCCAGAGAGAAGAGCTCAGCACCGCTCTCTCCATTTCCCTTCCTCAGGAAGCTGTAGGAGCCATGAGGTTGCCCCTCAGCCTCCTCTTCTTCAAACTAGACAAATTCAGAGTTCTTAATCACCCCTCATAGGACATTCCTTCCAGTCTTTTCATTAGCTGTGTTGTCCTCTTCTGAACATATTCAAGTACATACTTCTTAAATGGTGGGGCCCAGCACTGAACACAGCACTCAAGGTGAGGCTGCACCAAGTCTGAATATAGCAGGATTATCACCTCCTTTGACCAGCTGGTCATGCTGTGTTTGATGCTGCGTTGGAATTTTGGATGCTTCACAGGTAATCCTCCTCACCAGCTCCACAGCAGAAGGCACCACAACTCCCTGCAACAGGAGCTCTCAGGTACCTTGCCAGGACCTGCAGGAATTGCTGCCCTGAGTAGGTGAAGGGCAAGGGCAGGGGGCAGGCAGGGGGTGTGGGGGGCAGGTGTGTGGGCAGGGCAGCAGGGAGGGCAGCAGGGAGGGCAGCAGGCAGGGCGGCAGGCAGGGCAGGCAGGGCAGCAGGGAGGGCAGCAGGCAGGCAGGGCAGCAGGCAGGTCAGCAGGCAGGGCAGTAGGGAGGGCAGCAGGCAGGCAGGGCAGCAGGCAGGGCGGCAGGCAGGGCAGCGGCAGGCAGGGCAGCGGCAGGCAGGGCAGCAAGGAAGGCAGCAGGCAGGGTAGCAGGCAAGGCAGCAAGCAGGGCAGCAAGGAGGGCAGCAAGGAGGGCAGCAGACAGGCAGGGTAGCAGGCAGGGCAGCAGGCAGGCAGGGCAGCAGGCAGGGCAGCAAGGAGGGCGGCAGGCAGGCAGGGCAGCAGGCAGGGCAGCTGGCAGGCAGGGCAGCAGGCAGGCAGGGCAGCAGGCAGGGCAGCAGGCAGGACAGCAAGCAGGGCAGCAAGGAGGGCAGCAGGCAGGCAGGGCAGCAGGCAGGCAGGGCAGCAGGCAGGCAGGCAGGGCGCACCAGCAGGCGGCAGCAGGGAGCCGGGCGGCGAGGGGCGCTGCTGCCTGCCGGGGCTGCCAGAGCAGGCCAAGGATGTCAACAGCCACACGGGTACAGCGACACACACCTGTGGTTGGGCTTTTAGCAATGTGCTTGCTTACAGAAAGCTGTTGCTATCTCCACTTAAAGTGTCATTAACATTTTTAGTCTGTCTTGACTTCGGCATGACAACTCACTGATTAAGGCAGCTCCGCTGAAAGCTACAAACTTGATTCCTACACAAGTCCTCCCGAGTTGTGGGGTTCTGCTTTCCTAACACAAAATCCTTTAAAGAATCTCTTAACTATAGGGTCACCTCCCCTCCAAAGCTGAGGCTTGGCCAAGAAAGTGTACTCCGCTCACAGCTGTTAGCCAACACAAACCTAGTGTTGATAGCCTGTGAGGTTTAACTATTGAATTTTTAAGGAGGGAATAAGTTTTCTGATTGAGGAACAGATTTATTTTAATATACTTTTTCTCCAGCCACTTGTCTGTTCATTGAATCACCAGAAGTGGTCAATAACAGTTCTGAGCAACACAAGAAGTCACTTCCAGGGGCCAGGAGAGAAACTGGAGAGGTACTACAGAAGTGAGGCAGGACTCAGCATCTTGTCACGCTGCACCTCACTGACCCTTTCTCCACCTGGCACCCACCAGCTCCAACCTGCTGTCCCAGCTGACACAAAGGATGCTCCAAATCAAACCACCCCTCGTGTCTCACCTCCCTATCTCCCAGGAAAGCAGTGTGCGTTTGTAATACCGTGTCTCTACTTCACATATACTCTTCTCTGCTCTTGAACAGTCTGCAATGAACAAATAGTTTTGAACAAATTCTGACTTTATAAATGCAACTTGCATTCCTTCAATCTGAACTGTAAGATCAGCTTATTCTCTGCTGTACTCAGCATATGCTATGTTCATATAAAAAACGGGCTCAAATCACTTTTAATACCGCAACATGCACCTGAAACCTTGCAATATGCCAGCTACATTAGAAATTTAGAAATAGGAGATTTTGATGAAGCACAAGAAACTTCTACTGGATCATCCAAGTTTCCTGTGGAAATGCAGACTGCTGTACTAAAAACAATTGGAAGGCAGTTAAAACCAAGCTGTATTAAATCCCTTTATTAACATGTAATTGAGGGTCATTCTGCCAGCAGGAAAGTGCCCTAGACAACTGAATAAATGTCTATTTCCCACTTCTCTGATTAAGAGGATACCAGGGAAACTGCAGAGGGGATACAGTGTTTGCTTTGAGGTGGAAGCCCTCTGCTGGTTAACATAAACTAATTATGCACTAATCTGAATGTTTTTTTGTAGATAACAGAACCACAAAGAAGAAAGGAGAGAGAGGCTAAAGAAGCAGCAGAGAAGAACCATCAGTAATCTCAAAAATCCTCATTCTTCATCTTATTTACTAGGCACTTAAATGCAAAAGGTGTTTGCTTTGTTTTCTTTTTTCCTGCTTGTATTAACACATTCTTTGACTTATAAAATATGCAGTTTAATAAATCTTCCTAGGTATTTGCAGTAATCAAATGCTAAAAAGGAACTTTAGAACCCAGTGAGACACTTGGGCGTGGACATCCTGAGACAACATAGTTCATACATGTGTTGTAACCTGCTCTCACTGACACGCAAAACACAGGAAGCTATTTCTTCCCATAGATTAGGAATGCTGTTTGCACACATCATCTTGTCTTGAGTCCTATATCTTCAAAACATATTTCAAAGTTACTCACAGCCAAAACAGCAAAATCGTTTGACCTTACTGACATTGTACATATCTCTCTCCTAGGAACCAAACTAAGAATGTACTGTTTCTGTGAACAATGCATAAATCCTGAACTTCAGAGAGGCAGAAGGCTCACTTTTGACTGTGTGTGCACAGCTATAGGATTGCTGTCATACTTTTTCAGTTCATTTTTAAGTTTGCATGCCTGCTTAGCCTTAAACATGGTGAGTGCAGAGAAGCGTGTTGCAACTCTGGACAAAATTTGTAAATTAAACCCAGCCCTGCCACGCCTGGAGGAATGCTGCAATCTCCTCCCTTCCTCACAACAGGCTCTAGGTTAAAAGAAACTTATTTCTAGGCAGAGGATGAGCACAAGGAATGTTGCTGACACACAGACAGTAAGGAAGAAAACAAGAATTTGTGTCTTAGTTACTGTCCTACATAGCTATATTTAATTGCAATTAAAATAGGCCTATGAAAAGCCTGATAAAAATGCAAGAGAAAACTAAAACTCCAAAATAACAAACATATGGCCTAATTATGTGTATGTATTCTGTCTATATGGAGCGCCTGTGAATGTGCTCACACCATATGTACACATCCATGTATTCAGCAGGAGCACCAACTGTGGGCAATGACAAAATTTCCACACACCCCCCCCCGCAATCTCCCCTTCTGCCATATACAGACCTGAAATCAACTTTGATTTTTTTTTTTTTTTGGTGACTCTGAAACATGTTAACATTTTCCCCTATCAATAGCAGTTTTGAGATGGAAAAATATCTGAGAATACAAAAGAATAATACACAGGGTCATTCTCATAGGGTCTATGGTTGCCCTAGCAGACCCTATATAAAACATTTGACATGCAGGAAGGTTTCCTAGTCATCAACTGCCAAAACAAGGTGAAGACAGGAGGGAAAATGAAGGACCAAATTATTCTCAATCGAAGAGAAAACAGAATAAATAAGGACATTCATACCAGAAGCAGGAATAATCTGATGCTGCCTCTCAACCACTAGCATGTGTAATAACCAGCCTCAACAGAACAGCTGGTTAGGCACAATTAAAAAACGAGAGTCAGTTCTTAAATCACTGCTTTTTGCTCACAGCACAGAGAAAACCAAAGTGAGGCTTTGCAATCTTATGTCATTTGTACCACAGCTTCTTGTTAACATATCTAAACAAAACTCATATTCTGGCATACCACTTAGTGAAATACAAGGTGGGAGGGGTAGAAAGTGAAAGAGAAATCAGGTACTATCATAATTACAGGTGTAAAAAATGTTTGGTCATCAGATGGTAATCTATTGAGGAGCCCAGTGAATATCTCCCACAAAACTAACACCCCAAATAATTTTCTCCCAAGGGAGGAAAGAGTTTAGAAAGCATACTTACTGACTTCTCACAGCCAGTGCCAACCACCAATCACTATTTCAGGCAGTTTCATCAGGGCAAAGAAGATTAACACCTTGATAGTAGTTTTTAAATGAAGTCATCCTGACATTTCACTATTCACCAGTGGGCTAAATTACAGGCTTAGTCTTCACCTAGGGCTTTTTCCTGACCACAAGATAATCTGCTTACAATACGCTGCTAGCCTGAAAGCAACACTCCACAATCATGCAGGTTCTTTAAAGCCTTCCTCTTCAGATGCCAGGAAACTGAGTATCAATCCCGATGCATCATTAACTCCCAACATGCATTATTAACACCTTCTTCAGTGCAACTTCTTCTATGGCCAATGCCAAAATACTGCTCCTAGCTATACCTATTTTATTTCTTTTTTGCTAAATTAAGTAAAGCAATTTGCACAACTGGCAACCCATGTGCCTAATCCAGTATTTCACAGTCTTTCACCTTCTCTTTGGCAGCAACAAGGAACATGGCTCAAGCTCCAAAACGGAGCTTGCACACTGCAGTAGGAAGAAGCTGAGCAGCTGGAGACTTCCATGAGAACAGGCCCAGGCCCCAGGGCAGCACAACACAACAGTAATATGTCTTTACATCTTTCAGGAGGTGAGGGGTAAGGCCTCAAAATGAAAGGCAACCCCTTTCTTACTCCGTTCACTGTGTAAGCAAAAGTAAAGTATAAATAAAAAGAACTGTGAAACCAATTTAAATAAAACACATCCCCAAAAGATAATACTCAACATGTTTTAAAAGATAGATGTTTATTGTAAAGAAGTCAAAATGAAGATTTAATTGCTGTGTTTTTCACCTAGTGCTACCTGTAAAGTCAGGCCACCTTCATCAACCTGAACCCTGTTGCACTAAACACAAATGGAACACAAATTACACTGAGAAGTAATAGATGCTTATTATTTCACTTGCAATAAACATTTCTTATTTACAGGCATCTGGCAAACTGCCAGCAGTAGAAACAGATGTCATACATATATTCCTAAAGAAATACAGGTACAGACATATGGGATTACATAGAATATAGATTTATGCAGAAATAGGCATTATCTAACCACGTGCTTTATCACATACCACATTCTTGTTATGCAACCAAGTTTATTCACCCAGAGGAATCTCCTGGCTAATAAGGAGAATGTTTAATATTCATTTATTCATAAAATAAAAATAACAATGGTTTCTAGATGGGAACTACCACCTTCTTCTGATTCACATGCCTCCCATGCTACCTGTTCTAAACTTATCCAGTTGACAAGATTATCAAGATTGAAGAGCCAGTATTTCTCCACGGTACTTTTTTTCCTGATAGAGCAAAGTGGAAAACACACTTGCTTTCTCAGCCAACTTTGGCATAGAGATAATGCCATGCTCTGTGGTTAATTGCTAGCTCTTCTTCCTCCAAGGCACTGTGAGTCATCTCTGCTTTCCACACTGGTGTCTTCCAAACAATTCTGGGTAAAACTGTGCTAGTTCATTCTCACCAAAGACACTGTATGAGAGCACAATTGCACAGAAAAGATCACATATTAAACAATTTTTTTAGAGCATTCCATTAAAAAATGTGCAAGGCAAATATTGCAGTAACTATTAATCAAGTCTAAAAATAAATTAAAACTAACTTAATGAAAGACGCCTTGGCGTTTTCTGGCATTTAAAGCTTTTCCTTCAAGTGCAAGCATGGCCACAGCAGGATTTGCTCCTATCATCCAATGGCACCTTCTCCCAAGCTTAGACAAACAGATGTGAGGAGACGCTTTCAACTGTTGCTTGCAGACAATATTGTTTTTTCATTACGACAAAGCATTACTGAGCTTGGCGGTAGAAACCACCCACTTTCAGGAACTCTCAGTGTAGTTAATATTCCTCTGCTTAACAAAAGATGTCTCAGTCTAAGGCTGTTTCTACAGGCTGTTGTTACAGCACTTGCACCCAACTGACCTTCATTTATGAAGGGCTGCTCTGGTTACAGGATCCTGAGTTGCTCTGTTTAGTTTAGGGCCAGCAAAAGGCAACAGACTGACAGTTCTAAAGATGACCAAAAAAAAAAAAAAAAAAGTTATATTTTGCCTAAAATATATGGTATCTGCCAGCACCAGCATTCTTCAGCAATGATTGGGCCATCCTAAGGAATGCATTTTAGTTGTCAAGGTAGTATGGTGCATGGTTTCTCTTTAAAAAAAAAAAAGGGGGGGGGAGGGGGGGGGGGGGGAGAACGCCACTTTATAGACATTTATGGAACAACTAAACAAGCAGACAAAGCAGCTCCTTTATGGTTCCCAAATTCCATTTTGCTCTAGGGGTCACTGTGAGTATCTCAAAAAAAACTTATGACAGCCCTCAAGTGAGTGCTGGCAGCCCACCCTCCCGGGCAGTCAATGGGCTGTCCCCTCAGGTGAGGTTGTTGCAAAATGCCTTTTCCTTTGCTCTCAGGCAAAGCTGGATAATAAAGTTCCTGCCTTTCCCTGCCCTCCATCCCTTGTTCCTGCGCTGCAGCACAGCAGGGCTCCCACCGTGCAAGCACAGCCGCTCTGGGGACTGCCCGGGACATGGCACCACTGCAACCGCCACCTTTCAGGTTTAATGGGATTCAATCTAAATCACTGCATGAGCCAGCTGATGGGCCCAACACAGCTGTGCCACCACAACTGGAGGGATGACAAGCTGAAGGAGAAAGGTGGACATGAGCATTGAAAGGACAGGAACTTCTTCAGAAAGACACCATGTCAGGTTAACTGGCCATACTCCCAAGACAACATTTCTCCAGGAGGTTCTACAAAGCCTCCAGTTCTCTCCTGGAAAATTCAGGGTATTGACAATTATAAAAGGTTAGAGCAGAGTGTTGTCCTAGTTCCCTAAAAAACTTGTACTTGCAAAAAAATTCCCTTTGATTTTCAGATAGAAGAACTTTTATCTGTTTGCACAAGGGGGTAGCTGGGGGGGTGGCTTTTTGTTTGGTTTGGTTGTTGTTGTTTTTAAATAGTGCTTTATTTTCACTGCATGTGGGAAAATGATGCCTGAAGTCCTTGACAGTTTTCAACACAGCAGAAAATACTAAAGAAGCTCCAGGGTGAGGTCAGGGTTGGGCAAAGAGAGCACTCAGAACATTTATATGAATTATGTCACAAAAAAAAAATAAATTCAAAACACGTTATAAAAACATGTGGAAAATTCATTGCCACAGCATGAAAGGGATATGGCATCCAAGATCACAGGAAGTTCATTACTGGATGCAGATTTTTTATTTTATTTTATTTTTTTTTTTTAGGTTTGGCAATCAGTTTTGCTATGTTGGAAATTCTGTACTGTGCTAAGAAGGTTTCACTATATCCAAAAGCATCTCAGAAATCAGCCAAGACAGGGAAACACTGTTATGTTTTCCCCAGTTCAGAAGAGGATGAAGCCAAGGTAAATAATTCAAGAGAACTGCCTTCTGAAGTAAACTTTTCTTTTAGTTCATGGGTTATTTCTACATTGTCAGCCAACTATAGACATTACAATGTGTTAGGGCAGCCTGTTGAATCTAAGTGGAAATCTATTTCCACCTTCGTTCCAGGGAACCTTATTTCCTTTACAAGTTTTTAACCCCAGGTCCCCTTCCCAAAGCTCTTCCTGGCAGCTTGGCTTTCAACACTGTTTTTTTTTGTTGGAAACCTTCCCCTTCAGACCTTATTGCAGAAATCCACTGCAAGACAGGGCAGAAAATAAATTTCTGTGCTAGAGCAGCAAGCACAGAGAGGAAAAAGGACAAGAAAGAACAAGTCATTCATGTGAGCCAAAGGTAGGTAAGGCATCCCTGGCCCTCCAGTCCTGATGGAAAAGAGACATCACTGCCTTGCAGCTGAGGTGAGGACACAAGCTCACTTCTTAACCAGAATACATACATGCACACACCCCTTGTTGTTAAAACAGCTCAAGATGCAGCCCTCAGCAGCAGGTCCACTAGGCAGACACGCATCCTTTAGGCACTACCAGCTAGTTTTAAGCTTAGAGAGGGCATGTCTTCAGCAGAGAATCATTTGCAGTTGTCCTACAGGTTCTGCCTGTCAAACTGGGCCTGCTGTCTCCTTGCAGGGTGGCTGGCCTCCTTCCTACCTTCTCATCCCACAGCCTCTCCATAATGACTGCTTTCTTCTCCAGTGATGGACACTGTTAGTCAGAGCCACACACTGACACATGAGAAAATATCTTTAACCTCATCAAACATTTCTCCAGTATCGTTCCATCTCCATACATTGCTTCCCAGGATAGTGCAAGTGGGAAACTAAGCAAAGAAGGTTAGGTAGTGCAGAGCAACCACACTGCTGCTCTGCATGGAATGAGGGGAAACACCATGCATGTGCTCCCATTCACCCCACCTTCCATAGCACTGGCAACTTCTGTAAAATTCCAGGTGAATCATATTTGTGCTGATTCTTCCCACATCCCAGTTCTTGGAAGTCACATATCTGGGTGAGAGTCCAATCTTTTATCTTCAAAGAAAAGACAAGATTTCTAAAATTAATTTGAGGGAGAGGGAAATTCACACAACTCCAAACATCATAAAGTTCAAACCTCAAGAGCTACTAAAAAAACCCACAAACAACACAACAACTTTTTATTTTCATACTTTTGTACTTTTTCAAGCAAACTCAAGATCCTGAGCACTTGGGTTAAACTCACTTCTACAGGTGGGAACATCTTTGCCAAATTCTCTGTAGTGGAAGCAGTTACACTGCAGGAATGCAGTTAACACAAGATAATGAGATGCTTTCCTGGGGAGGGTGCTGAATTCTTGCATACAATAATTTTAATGTCACTCCTGTCAAATTGATGCCCCATCAGGGTGGAAGCGGGAAAAATAAAGGCTTTTCATTATTGTATAATTGTGTGCACACCCTTAGCAGTGAAAGCAGTTTACTAAGTAATTGCTCACCAACAAGTAGCTAGAACAAGAAAACTAACAAAAATATTGCAAGATCCCAAGTTTTAGAAAAGAAGCAAGAACTGGAAAAGCAACTGTGTGAAAAAAAAAAAAAGCTTTCGATATGGTATAAACTTTACCCAGTATGAATCAGTAATGCCCTCTCCTCCCAGAAAACGCACAGCCAAACATTAGCACAAGTGACTAAAATTATTTTGCTCAAAAGCTAATAAATGAAACTTAAAATTCTTGTTCTACAATATTTATTTAAAAATTGCTGAAAATTTGATCTTGACTCTTAAAAACTCTTCTCACTGATTACATTCAGATTTTAATCAAACTTTAAAACAACCAAAAAACCAACTTCATCTTTAAAAGATCTCATTCTGAAAAGGATAACTTCTTTTATTTCTTTAAGAGAGAAGTAAGCAATATCTGAGATGACCTGAATGGGATCACCACTAGACTGTCCACCTCCCTTCCCTTTCCTCAGGAGCTCTGTGTAAAAGAAGTCTCTTTCTGAATCACCCAAAACTGGGTGTGTATAAGGTGAGCAGGCAGCTCTGGATGGATGCCTTCACCTAGCTATCAATTACTGTCACAAGATTTATACTTCATCTATTCTCCTCCACCCCTGTTTCATTTTTGCTGGATCAGTAATGAATTTAGGACAAAAACTTGAGACTAAAAATTCAGTCACTGCCATGAACTAAAGCCAGTTGACCAATAAATGAGCTTACCAGTTTTTATATTGCATGGTGTGAAAGATTAAACAGGTTCCTATTGAAAAATTTCTTAGGTCTCCTCCTGTTCCTACTGAGTTTGCAGATCAGCTTCCATAAAAAGCTGCTTTTATCCTCAGAAAAAGCAAGAAGGGACCAAATCTAGTGGGAAGTGTCCCAGCCCATGCAGGGAGGTTGGAACTACATGATCTTTAAGGTCCCTTCCAACCCAAACCATTTTATAATTCTATGATGATTCTAGGAAAACAACACCTAACTCTTCTTATCTAAAGATGAAACATGCCTACCAATTTAGCCAAGTTTAAATATATCTGCTATAGATTGACAGTTTCTTCTTTTGTCCTGTCTTAGAGCAAACTAAGCTAAATACATTAAGAGAGGTGAGAAAGAAGCTGCATTAATGACTAGCTTGATAAATATACTGAGTATACTGAAATTGAATAAACTAAGCCATTATTTGATAGATTTGCCTTGAAAACAAGAGTGGTCAACCCAGATTGCTTTTTCTGTTCTTATTAAATAAACTGACAGTTGGGAAGAGGCATGTACTGCAGAAGTGTCAGTTACTCAAAAGGAATCACAATACCTCCAAGCTGAATAATGTTTACAGCTAGCACTAAATAACAGTCTAGAACATTTACAACAAATGTCAAATGCTTCTGCCGTGCAGAGGAAGACAACGATGAGAGTGCTGGACAACACAGGAGCTTACTAGTGGAGATTTGAATGAAAAAAAAGATAATCAGCAGATGAGAGCTGACATGTCCATCACAAGCATAAATATGGCCCTTTGCCCACAGGAGATGTGCCAGCTTCTTTGACGGGACAAGATTTTACAGCAAGCATAGGGCATCTGGCCACAGGTTTGTTTTGGTTTTGTTGCTGCTTTGGTGTTGGGTCTTTTTCTGAGAACTCCAAACAGTTTTCTTCATATGATATAAAATGATATATTTTTTTCCCACTTTATTGATTCCTTTCACTGCTCAGAAACACAAATCTGTAAGGAAACACCAGCTAAGCATTACTGCCCACAGCTGAACCAGTTTGCTACAGCTACCATTTCCACCATATTTATGTTATTGCTTAATTCCCTCTTCTTCTCCTCGATGTATGGCATTTCTCAATCATCAACACAAAAGACCAAAATAGTGGCCTGGTCATTTGATTGTGTTCTCAGGAAACTTGGGGATAATATTAAATAACGGGAAATTTGGCAAACAAGAGAAAAGACATACAAGGAAAAATAAACTCCATCTAATAGGATTTTATAGTCAAACTAAAAAATGATTTTTTGATCTGATCTCTGGCTTGTTGGCCCTTTGTTAAAGCAGACACACATGTTGAATGTCTATTTAAAAGCAGAATACATTCACTAAGCCATACTGAACTAAAAAACTATTTGTAACTGAGCCCATAAAAGGGAGAAACCTATGGAATGTGTTATGTTCATCTAGCAAAGCTGTTCCCTAGCAATCAGCAGATTCAGGCAGCATATATCAGTCCTGCTCTTAGACACAATAGAGTCTAGTCTGCAATACCAGAGCAAACTAAGACAAACCATTAGAAAGGTCTCCAGAGATTTCAACTTGTTTTCTTCTTCTTTTTTCTTTTTTTTTTGTGCTATCAGACACTGTTGGCAGGAAATCCTGATGGCAAGAAACATCACGTGTTCAAAGTTTACTGCTCTGACTTTCTAGCAAGAGGATGAAATTGAAACACCTCCCTACACATTGCACTTAAAAAAAAGAAAAAAGAAAATAAATAAAAAATTAAATAAAGGAAAATGGCAACAGATGTCTTAATAATAAAGAAAAAAAAGTCTGGAAAAAATTAGCAACTAAAAAAAAGTGGGAAGAGTAATAAAAAAATACTTAAAACCCAAAGTACTAAAGTAGTGAATTTTTATGACTAGAACACTCTAAACTGCAGAGATGTAACTTAAAGTTTGATACACGCTTCCACACAATTTCATGCAGTTCTAAATAAAACCAACCTCTTTAATTATCGACATTCCGAGGCCATAAAGCTGCACAGCCAGTCATCAAAGCAAAACATCTGCGCACTGTCCACACACGCAGCGCGTGCTTATGAAACAGCAAAGAATGATGTCATATCAGCCTGGTTTTTATTATATTCCGTTTTCTACATTTTTAGCAGCACAGCTCTACTTCTGCCTCTAAGGAACAGCCCAACATTGCCTCGCCTTCATTTGGGGCCAATTTACAGGGGAAGCCACTTGCAATGCCCCGTGGTGTGAACATTCCCTGTCAGGGCCTACGGGAGACGCCGCGTGGTTTCATTTACCCACCACAGCTGCAAACAAGACCTTGCCTAGAAATGGACCTGAAGTGACACCGATTTTGTCAGCTTCCCCCTTGTGCCACCAGCGTAGCCAGCAGCCCGCTCCCTGAACACAGCCGGTCTCCAGCAAAAGCGTGCAAGTCCACGCAAAGGAATGCAACACGAAAATAGTTTCTTGTGGAGATAAAATCTGCCCTCCAACAGAGAGCCAAAGCAACCAAAGCTGAAGTTCTCAGACACCTTCTGCCCCTGAGGGCTTAGTGCCCTAAACCCGCTTGATGTGGCAAGGAAGGAACTGTGTGCTGGAGACAAAATATCTGAGGCCATACATGTCATAGCTTCTCTAGGCCAATCGCACTGTGCTCATCAGCCTGCATGCTTCATCCTCCCACCCCTCAGAAGCTTCATTTGCACCAACCTCCTCACCACTGGTTTAAAAATTCTCTCAAACAAGTCTCCATTTTACCATCTGTCAGTGTTTTCTTTGAACTAGCACCCTCCTTAATATTTCCTCCACCCTCCCTTCACCGTTCCCCTCACCTGTTATTTCTCTCAGAGATGATCACTCATGTTACCAACTCATTTGCTAGAGAGAAAGCAGAATTGCTGTTGCAACGGTGCAGAAGCACTAGAAAGCATGGATGTGCTAACAAAGCACTGCACTGCTTATTTCTCCCCCCTTGAGGGAAACTAATGTAAATAAAATGAACAGATTTCTGGTACTAAGGCCTAGAATATTCCTAGAAATTGTCAACCCGACTGGCTTCTAATTTTTTTTTTTGTTTTTGATTTACCATGCTAAAGAGAAAGAAGGTGTTGTCAGGCAGAGCCTACAATTTTATGAACTTGGCAATTCATTTTTCATTTTTAATTATTTGAGAAGGACGAGCACATTTCAATGAGGGCTTTGTAAATGCGGACCCTTGGTAGCTTTGTAGAGGCATACAGAGTACATGTGTTTCTCTCTCTCAAACCAGTTCCAAGAGACGATGGAAAAAAGCCATACTCCTTGATTTGAATGAAGTCACTCCTGCTTCTCTTCCAAAAATTACAACAGCACCATGTAAGAAACTCATCAGTAACTGGAGAATCTTGGACTTCATTATTTAAACCTGGATTTGATGCAATATGAACTCTTTTTTAAAACAACTTTTCACATAAATGCATTAATATAAACTTGGTCATATGTGTATTTTTTCTACACATACCAACACTTCTTGTAATACTCTTGGACCGTGTAACATTGGCTTTACACACTGCATGTAAAAATAGTCTGTCCTCTGACCAAACAATAGTCTCAAGGAACCTCACAGTTTTTAAATTTGAACAGAGTCTAGTAGAAACACGGGATCTGTGTAAGGTCTTCCAAGCGGGAAGCAAGTGCCTCTCCTAACACCACAGAAACCAACCTTGCAGTGTAAGGGCCAACCTCGCCATCCTGCCAGCCAGAGCAGAGCCCTGGGCAGCACAGGGAAAGTCCTGTTCCCTAGCAGGGCCATTGCAGCCGTGCTGCTTGCTTGCCATCTCCTCTCTCCTACCCGTAACTGATCTGATACGGGCACTACCATGGTAGCAGATGCATACAGTACCTGGACAAACTACACAGCCATGCAGCATCATCCTTATCCATGCATGCAGCATGTTAACCAGACATCCATCAGAACTTCCACAAGTGTTTTTCTAGTTCTGAAATTAATACACATTTTAAGAATACCCAAACGTAGTAATTTCCTTCTTTAGAGCTGCCTTTGCATATAAGGTCATCTGAGCCAGCTAAAATTCACAAATACCTCAAAATCTCGTTCTTGAAGAATTGAGGGAAGGGTGAGAAGCGTTTCCTTTTGAGACCCTAAATTGAAGGCCAAAATTCACGTTTAGTCCAAACCAAAATATCAGGAGTTACTTGCAAGACATAAGGAACTTTGATCTGCTTTTGCTGTTCTGTAAAACACATATACACACATGGGAAAAAAAAATGATCTGTGTGCAAGACAGGAGTGCATTCAGTCAGCAACTTATCCCTGCAGGAAATTACTCCCATCAGGTATCTGCTTATATCTGCTTATACATATACAGATACATTTTCCATTCCTTTTATATATTGCACACTGTTTCATTCTATCCAGTGGGTAAAGCCCTACATACACAGCAGATAACAAAAAGGTCCTCCAAAAGGAGATACTACCCCTGGAATGCATAAAATACTCAATGCCATTTAAAAAAATGTTCTTATATATGCTTCAGTTGATACATCTCCATCTGGGGTGACCAAGTGTGAGAACACTGACACTAATCTGATTGTATTGAAAATCACAATTTTGAAAACTTCCATATAAAGGTTCACTTCACTAGTATTGCTTTAAAAGCAAGGAGTTGAGAGTCTTTGCCTTGTTCTTCTATTCACTTTGTTAAAGGAGTTCTTCTAAGCATTTAGTGAACTAAGTTTACTCAGCAGCATTCTCTGTTGTTATTTACGTGTTATTTAAAACATTAGGAAATTAAAAGGACACATACTTGGGTTGGAATTTGTGCACTTGGACTCTGACCTGACTTTCATACACACCAAAAAAAATAAGTGTAAAGCTTTCATCTGTAAACCAAATTGCAGCCTTTATCTGCATAATCATAAATGCTACACATTCATAATAAAAAACCTCAGTAGCTCCTGCTATATTTAATTGTTACCTTCTAAATATAGAGTAATTCCAGGCCTAAAGACTCAGGTCACCAGGTAAAGCTTTGCAGAGCATAAATCAGTCACCACCTATGCTCAAAGCATCTGTTTAATCAAAATTCATTTACTGTGATAGTGAAAAGCGGCCGATTTAGACAGCACAGCCAGATAATTTTGAACCTGTCTGTCCTGTTTTCAAAGGAAGGAGATCACAGTGGAAACTCGGAAGAGTCAGCAGAAACTAGCAAGTTGTCAGCCTGCCAAACAACCTTTTTATCTTTTTGTTTGTTTACTTAATCTTCTTTAAAAATGCATGTTCATTGCAATCGTTATCAATTTCCAATGAAATTCATGTGGCATTGAAAAAATCTGTTTCTGTTTTACTTCTTTGTAACAGTTATAATTACTAGATATATGGGTAGCCAACCACCACCACAAATAAGATCATGTATTTCCCATAATTATAAGGGGAAACATTAAGACCAATACTGTTCCATTTTTTCAATTAATATAGTTACCACTGAGCTCTAATTTGCCTCATCTGTGCCAAAGTGAACAGATAACAACCAGTACATTCATAAAGGGAGGGCATTTCTATTACTGATGCCTAGGGCATAAATGTGTTTGTAGTGAACTTCTTAAAAAACAGCACAACTCCACATACTTCCTTATTTTCTCCCTATTTTCTGCACCGGGTTGGATGAGGCTTTGTGCAGCCTGGTCTAATGTGAGGTGTCCCTGCTCACAGCAAGGAGGTTGGAACCTGATGGTCTTTAAGGTCCCTTCCAACCTTAACCATTCTGTGATTCTATATTTTTAAAAAATAATGTACCAATGATCTACAACTAAATGAAGACATTTGCTTTAAAAAACATGGGAGATGTCCACTTTTCTAAAGCAACTTATATTTTGTAAGACATGATGGCACTGAGCTTTAATGAAATAATAAAGCTGTGTTTTAGAAAGATCTGTTCAAAGTACTTTAAAATACTTAAGTATTCCTATTAAAATACAAATGTGAAAATTTAACTAGAAATGAACATTTCTTTACAACTTCAATACACGTTTCAGTGTGGGCTACCAAAACAAAGATGCAGCAACTAGCACAGCCTCACAGGTTACTGAAATCCAGCATTCTTGAGGAAAGATGGAATCACCCAGATCCCTATGGCACATCATCTGCTTGATGAGGGAGGAATTAGTCAAGAAATGTTATTACATGTAACTATTCATAACAAATTACTTTCTGTAGGGAAGCCAAAACAAATTAAACCAAAGCATTAGAGCAGCAGGAGCTGTATTTCGGCCACAATCCATTGTCTGGCAGCAGCCCTGCTCCAGCTCCTGCTCATAGCCTGCCCTGCACCTGGCAGGGACCGGTGCCACCCCACTGAGCTGATCCTGTGGAAAAATCACCCCACAAAGGCCAGTACATCAACTCAAACCTCGGAGGGCTGTTTTTCATCCCCTCCACCCGTGTCTGGTTGCTCCTGCAATCACACACAGAGGTGTGCCCCCAACAGGCAGCAGTGTCACGATTTTGCTCAAAACATGCCCTACATTTTCTTCACTTTCCAGCTAAGCCAGTCAAGAGCAGAGGAAGACCAACCAGAGGAAGGGTGGGTACCAGGCACTGCTGAGATGTAGCTCGCCCCGCTGCGTGGGCAGTCACCGCCCACCCAGCAGCTCCTGCCACAAGACCCCTGGAGCGGGAGCGGAGACCAGCTGGATAGGGCTAAGAAATGAAGCAGGGGGAAGCCCTGAGGCCCCAGTTTCATGTAGCTTTAGCCAATATAATTGCTTTCTGCCCTCCACTCCTGAGCCGCTTAACCAACAGAAAATCATCATCTTTTTTCTTCTGTTGTTATCTCAAGGGGTTTTTTCCTTGCAGCTTACTGAAGTGTCTTACAAAAAGGGGAGGATGGGATCACAGCAACAGAGGACACACCACTGAGTTCACAGATAGGCTTTCTTAGACTGCTGCCAACTTACAGCCTATGTTAAATAATAACTTTGCAGCAATTCCTACTGTCTTCTTTTAGCTATAACTCAACGTTGCCACAAAACTTTGCAACAGACACACTCTAATTTGAATTTCCTCGTAAAACATACATTAAAGTGAAATTAACAGATGTTGGAAAGATTCCTTGTGTCTTTCAGGACTGCAGAATATACAGGTTTCACCGCAGCAGTGCTTCTCGATGCTGCCACAGCAAGTCATCAAAGAGATGCCAGGGCTGGCCGATGATTTCTATGGGTCTCATAACTTTTACACTTAATTTCCAGACCTGCACAGCCAAGTCAGTCAGGACTTCCCGCAACTTTCCTTCTTCAAAGCCACAGAGAAAGGCTATGCTGAGATACAAGGTGGATGGCGTCTCACCACAGGCTGGGGGAAGCCCTGATGAAAGCCTGGTCTCTGAAGGATCACTCAAATTCCCAAGACTGAGCTTTAAGCCCTGCAGATCTCCCAGGCCACACACCGAGCAAGAGGCTGGTTAGACACCTGCCCAGAAGCCTCAGATCTCCAGCAGTGCACCACTGCCTGTCTCATCTCTGTTTTGTCTTCTCTGACAGGAGACACCCAATGCAACACAGCCAGCACAACCTGTCATCATTAGCATGTGACAGCAGGGTATTTTCTACAAAGAAACACAGCATATACACTATGTGCACATGCTATGAAGGCAGGGCCATGATTCATTAATTTCCTGCAGTCAGTGGAAAAAAATACAAAGAAAATCACCATGAGGAGCATCGAGGAGACGCCCTTGTCTGAAACAGACATCCAACTACAGATACCTTAAAAGAATTAATTGGTACCTGCTTAAATTTACATTCTCATAATAAAGGATAATTCTTTCTACTGTGAATCAGTATATAGGGAAGAGACAACTTTATTACTTACAAGAGACTCTATAATCCATGTACACATCCACATCATGCTTCAACCAAAACAATTCAACAAATGAAGCCCCATGACCACCTCGTGATTTATAATATAATTTCCTCCACTTTACAAATGGAGAAAACTACAGAACAGCAGTTATCTCAGTTGAGTAGGTTATTAAAAAGCTCCATGAGGAAACCCACAATAGAAGTCAGCTAATTTCCATGGGGCCAGGATTTCATGTCTGTTTTCCTGACTCTGCGCCTGTGCTTTAACTTTACAATTAATACCAAACTTCAGCGAAGCAAAGCTCAAATAATTACAGACATGTAGACTGCTTCCACTAAAGCCACTGGCAAAACTCATTATTTTTAACAGAAGCAAGACCGGACTAAGTTCTCATAAAGCAGTTGTGATCACTGGAAGGTACCCTGAGTCTTCAATAGCATTAGCTATGAAACTGCATCTATCCAAGAGCAACTTTTGTTTTGAAGCATTCAAAACCTGGTCTCAAAACCTACCAGGTTTTTAAAAGTTCTGTTTTTTCAGAAGAACGTCATTGAAGGAGCACTGAATGGTTATTACTCATGATGAATTTTTTTATATGAATAATTTAGATGTGTTGCTAAAGCGCATACCAAAGGCCACTCCAGCAAGGGACAGAGTCCCTTAAGAATTCTCTCCCTTCTTTCAAATTTGCTCTTGCCCCTGGTTATAACAGCTTTTCATTCCTTTTTCAATTAAAAGGGAATGTAATGAGATTTGGAAGATTCATCCTACCAACAAGTTTATTGCTGTATTCACTGGAAAAATCATGAAGTACCTCAAAATGGAGGAAGGAAAGCTTTTCAAAGTTTTAGATCAAGTTCTTAACATGAAATCATTTACATGATAAAGCACAGCAGACACAAACTTTCTTGCATCTGGCTGACGTGCTTCTTTTTTGAATTATGAATTTTTCCTTATGTAGATGGGGTCCCACACAGAAACAAATATATCCTAAAGATCATGAATAATGAGTTCCGCCATATCTCCTTGTTCTATGCTGAGCATGAGATATGTCTAACACAAAGGCATACACAAGTCTACACCAAGACTTTTAGGAAGCAGGTAAGCAAACAAGCATGACTTAATTATGCTTTAACTACGACCAAATCAGTGCAGCTGACAGTCCTCAAGTACAGATTTATGCCAACAGCATCAAAGGACCTACTTTTATTAAGCACGAGCAAGAACTACACTAATGAACATGACTACAACACCTTTCACAGGAAAGGTCACAGGGAAATCACCAGGCAGCAAGGAAGAAGTCAGTGTGACATCTACGACTCTCCCTAAAGTGATAAACAGGCAGCTCTGTTCCATTCTGATCTTGCTCTATCTGTCATAAGATTTTAGAGGGAAGGCTTCATGAAATGTCTCTGGAAACCATAAAAGCATAGCTAACAGCAACAAGTTTCACATATGAGAAAAATGACACAATTAAAATATCAGAGGACTCTCCAGGAGACAAGGGATGCAACAGCATTCTAATCCACACGCACCTGTATGTCAAATAAATCTCAAATAAGGGATTTTTTTCATGAGCTTTCCTCTATTTTGCAGCAGAATGTAAACATTTGGGTGATGACTGTCATGTCAGCATAGCTGTTTAGATGCAAAAGCCCAGAGTGCTGCTGCTCAAAAGAAATTCCAACTTTTCAAAAACATGCAAGGCCAGAGAAAGGCAAAGTACACAACTTCAACAAATGCTGCTTCTATCATACCCATAACAACAGAATTCATATTACAGGATCAGAGAAGACTTCAAGTATAACAGAAGCTCAGATTGCTCTGAAACAAGAATATATGAGAACGCTCAAAGCTTCTAATTATTATTTTAAAAATAAGGAAAATATATTTGCAAATCAGCTTTAAGGAAAAAACAATCATTGTTCTTTGCCAGTCTTAGTCTGCAGCTCCTGTGAGCTTATCAGTATAAGGAAGCTTTCCATAGTCTCACCTGAGATTCTAGCATTCATTACATTGAAGTCCCTCACAGCTTCATCACATTATAATCCCTACATTTTTAAAGAAGATAAATGAGTGAATAAATACATTCACTTAAAGCAAAGAACACTCGTGTTTCTCTACAGCAGCAGACCTTTTGCACTGTGTACACTTCGACAATATTTTAAAAATAATTTTGTTTGCAGATTAAAAAGCTAGATTATTTTCAATAGCCAGGACAAGTCACTCTTTCAGAAGCATGAAAGCATGCTCTTTGTTCTGTTTAGTCAGCTAACTGCCAAAAATACAACCCCCTATTTTAAATCTACCTGCAATAAGCAGAGACTACACATATGCCCTTGTTATTTCCAGTCGTGAACCTAGTTTACACAGAATCAAAATTAGTTCTTTCCCCAACAAAAGACTGAATCCAGAAATGGCCCTACTCACACCTGTGCTAAAAGAGAGAGAAACTGGCACCTTGTACTCATGTCCATCCCAGCTGTAGAAAACAGGAATCTCAGATCTGACATAAGCAATCTTACTCCCTACAGTATGTGTGGCACTACACACCACACATACTCACCTCCTCCTGCCCATCTACTAACTCCCTCCCCAGATAAACTCACAACAGATTTGCTAACTCAAAACATATTTACAACAAGCACTATGTGCTTCTTCCTCAGATGAACATCTCCAAGTAGCTCAACTTTTTGTAAAGGAACATGAACCTTCTCCATCCTTCATTACACAGGGGCTTCCCATATCCCTGTAAGGATTTCATCATGCTGGCAAGCACAAAGCACAGAGCAGACAATTTCAGCTGTTTAAGCCATCTGCACCACTGGATTCTTTTATTCAAACGAATCCAATTTGATCTCATTCGTGTCTTTCCAGTCGTCTGCATATTTTATCCTTGCAGAGAACTGTACCTCTGTGCCAGCTACTAACATCAGTCACTGACTTCCCATTCTCCCCCAGCCCCTTTCTAAACCTCATGCACTAACCAGTTACCTGTTACTCCATGATGTGCCAGGTAAGCATCAGTCTTGTTCTAATGCTGAAGACACAGATATAAAAAAGCTTACTGACCAGACTAAACCGAGGGAAAAGAACACAGACATGTGAATTAACACTTGTAATCAGCAAAAACTCAGTAAAGGAAAAAAAAAAAAAAAATTTAAGACACTCCGGTAATCCTGTGCTACTGACATTTGAAGCTGATACAAAGTTGTGTTTACTAATCTTTTGAAAGCATGTATTAAGTCCAACTTTCATCATTAAAAGGCCATATGCTACTGAAGTAGAATTTTGAAATATAAATAGCTATGTACAGCATTGACATTGAGGTTCCTTCTGAATATTTACCACTGTAAAAGTAAAGGGGAAAAAACCCTATAATTCTTCACACTACCATTCTATTTACCATTCTATTTAAATTGTACTATTAAGCTGTACTACTAAAAAAAAAAAAAAAAAAGAGTGGAAATCTACTTACCAAAAGGGTAATCCCTTGCTTTATATATCCAGAAGCAGATAGGGTGATTAAACTACATATTATATTGAATATGAAAAAGAATTAACTAAAGGAAAAGGGAAAGGGAAAAGGGAAGAAAAGGGAAAAAAAGGAAAAGAAAATTGAATCAGATCTAATTTCACACTCGGAGGATTACAATGTAGAGAATACATACATGCATTCTTCAATGACAACAGCACTGAAATGCTCAGTAGATTGCCGACACTCTTAGGATTTAAAAGATTTAATGTTCTGCTTCATTACTTCACAGCATGCAGAAGTTTGGAGAATGCTGGAATACCGAGCAGTTTAGCAGGGAAGAAAAAAAAACAAGAAAAGGACCTCATCAAACTTACAGCATCCTGCTAGACCTCATCTGACAGTGTTTTACTGTGCTTAAGTTGCAGAAAATAAAAAGCAGAGTGCTTTTGTTCCCTTCACTGTGTAGTCAAGGCCACGTAACAGGTGCCATACTGATTGCCCCAAATGTAGATTGCTCATGTACTGATATCCTGTTTTTACTAAACCTAATTAAAAAAAACTTCAATACTTTTGCTCTGCCCTTTCAAAAAAAGAAAAAAAAAAAAGGAGGGGGGGGAAAAAAGGGAAAAAAAAAAAAAGCCTTGCAAGAACAAAAAACAGCAAACTTAGACCTGCAGTAGCTGCATCAGAAATTTAGCTTATATCTGAATACAAGCCATTTCTCGACCTGGATCTCCAGGAGTGGATGCTTGGCAAAAGCATGCTTTCCAGCAGTCAGCACTAAGATGGACCATTGCTCCTCAATGAAGAATAGTAATTAGGGCAAAGCATCTCTGCAAGCTGCAGTAATTTCTCCCTTTTCTTCCCTGACCAGCCAAGCAGGAGCAACCCCACAGAGTAGGTGACAGCACTACAATAGCTAATCCCAACAAGCGAAATCCTAAGCCAGGAAATGTGCTCTGAACTCCAGTAGTTAGTCGTCAGAACTAGAAGATGACTCTTTCTCCTAAGAATTTGTTCAAATCTAAGCTATTTAGGGTAGCGCAAGCAAAACATGCTTTTTTCTTAAAGAAATATCTAAACACCTGGAAATTTCAGAGGCACACGTACAACTTCGATGAAATCTGACTTCAAACAACTGAATTTTGTGTTTAAAAATCCATCTCACAGAGACTCTTGGGGCATGCTGTGAGCCTTCCCCAGCACACAGGAGAAGCGTGATGGATCCAACCCAGGAGCACAGCCTAAACACTGTAGGGAAAGCTGCTAACCTCCACACACCTTATGCCTCCTCCTTGCAAGCCATTGCACCAAGACCCCTTGCACACTTCTTCCCATTTGCATCCCTAAAGAAACCCACCTGCTTACCCCACGGGGAGATGGTGCAGCAGCTCTTTGGGGAGCCGACACAGAAATGAAAATAGTTTCTGTCTTGTGCCTCTTCAAAAGTTACACCTTACTAGCATAGAACTAGTAACCCTCTGCACGTTTTCCTGAGCAATCCCAACTACATCATAAAAATAGTTCATGGTAACCATAATCACTAGTAAAAGCATATATAAGCAATGGAAGGGTTGAAGCTACACACAGAAAGGTCAGGCTGGCAGTAATTCAATAATTTATAACAGGCTGATATGCTCTCAGACCATCATCTTACTGCTCAGAGAGCAGTGCACTGGCTTGAACAGTTTCTATTCCTCACCACTTCATCCCTGCCCTCCCTTTTCCCACGGGTCATACCCAGCAAGGACCCGACACTGATCAAAAAGCCCGCCCCCTTTCCTCCTTTTCCACTCTGGCTCAGTTCCCAGCACTGGCTCGTAGCACAACCAGCCCACAGTGCAACACCACACACCCACAGGAAAAAATGATGTGGCAGGTGAGGGGACAGGAGCTGGCAGGGGAAGGACAGCCAACACATTTGAAACCACCATAAATATGACTTTTTGGCAGTATAGGCAGCTTCACATGTGCCCTCTCTGCATGCTGCCATGGCTCTAGACAGCACAGCTCAAGGGACGTGTTTTGACAACTGGAATTTCTGTATCTGACTTTCTAATTTATAATAATTCAGACTGCATTTCTACAAAAAGGATCACATACTTTGGGAGTTCACCTACTCCCAAGTCTTCTCGGTGGCCATCACCCACCTCCTAACCCTGGCTTATTTCACCAAGTACTAGGAATAGGCACAAGGTTAGCAAAGGGCATTCAAACACAGCAGCTTTCATAGATAGAACATGGGAAGCCAAAGGAAGACAGAACTGAAGAAGAAACAAATTAGGATTCCCTGAGCAGGTCTAGCTGATGCAAAGCTTGAAATATCTAGCTCTATTTTGTATCGCATATGAAGATGTTTGTACAGCAAGCACAGCATAGAATGCAAGCAATAATTGCTTTGGAAGGAAGAGTAATATGCAAGATGAGAATAAGTACTGGAGGCCAAAAGCAAACAGGAAGAGCTGATCTGTGAAAGAAAGGTATTTGAATAAAACAAATGGAATTAAAAAGTGTATGTTAGTAAGTAAAGGCAACATCTGTGCGAAATGCACATGCGTTTTTATCAAGTAGAAGGCAGGTCTAAATGCAGTATGAAATAACTGCTATTTACAGGAAATTAGTAGAGCGAAACAATATAGTGTTTCATTTTGAAAACTCACTGGACTCAAACTAGACTGCATAAACAAAACAGAAAGTTACTTACTTAAGCAGCACTCATCTCAAAAGGATATTATGTTTATAGCTTGATGCTGCTTACTCATAACAAAGTCTAATTACAGCCTAACAAGCACACCCACTAACTTCAATGAGACTAGTCAAAGAATAAGACAGGCTCCACCGTACGTCAGGTTTGGCAGCTTCCTCATGAAGTACTCCAGAGGAAACAAACTATTTGGCCAGTTAATAGAGGAAACTATTCAACACAGAAGCCAGGGGAGAAGTGATGCAACCACGGCAGCCACCACCAATGCCAGAAGCAGGAGTTAGGAACTTGCAGCTTCCGTGTATGTGCACAAGGCCATTGGATCTCTATGTGGAAAATGATCACCTTCAGTGCATCTTTAATTTTGTTGTTTATTTACAGCTTTGATGTAAAGCTTCTGGATCATCTGTTTGTATTACACTGGTAATTTGCACAGGGACTTGAGTTACATGTAGATCACCATTTTCTATTGGAGGAACGTACATTTTTGCAGCTGTAATAAAATGCAAAAAGGCAACAAAAGAAAAGTAACTGGGGAAGAAACTCAGGACTAAACAGCTGCTGTTTTCAAGCTCCACCTCCCATCATGAGCCAAACATTAAGTGGTAAATCAGTTTTGCATATCTGCTTGGCATACAACAACACACACAAAACATAGCCATCCAAGTGATATCTCTCCTTCAAAACACTGAATATTCAATGCCAGCAATATCAACCTCAATAGCAATATCAGTCCTTGGTTTTGAGTAGGGATCTCTGCTCCACTCTTCAAAATACACTCCACATTGCCTGCAGAGTACTCCTGACCATAGAATATGTTCAAAGCATCTTAATTAAATCAGGCCAGACAACTAAATGGCTGTGAGGGGCCTCTGTTTACAGGGTGTCACAGCTGGGACCACGGATGATTACAGGACTGTCCTATGGAAGGCATATTGAAAAGTGATGTTACTAGTAATACAGGGACTGGAAGAGTGACACATCTTGGGGAAACTGTGCCAGACTGACCAAATGTCGATTGTTTTCCAAGTAACTTTTTTGTTATTTATATGAAAGTACAGTCATGTTCTGACTGCACATGGATTTGGTTACACAATGACATTAAACAAAAGATTTTAAATATTTGTATGTGGATTTGTAATATTATGACTGAGCCAGTGTACTTGCATCTCACATACCATTTATATTCCTCTCTCTTAAGTTTCCTCCCAGTTCCACCTGAGCTCCAGTCAGCTCTGTGTGCAGCTTTGAAACACAACCTCCCTTCCTCTGCTTCCAAACCCTGCTCCTCCTGGCTGGGAATGCTTTTCGTTCCAACTGGAAGGGATGGGAGCCGGCCAGAGTCCCATCGCCAACATTGCCTCACTTTGTGGCAGGCTGACTCCATTCAGCAGAGAGCTAATGTAAGCACAATTAATACAATCTCAGTTACACAGGCATAAGAGTTCAGCGTCTGGTTATTTCACGTGCAACGTCTCCAGAGCCCGTCAGACACAGCCAGACTTTCTTAAGCTGTGCGGGCTCAGGGGTGGAGTTGAACCCAACTGCACTTGAGGGCCGGCAATTTATAGGAGAAAGTCTGTGTTGTGTTCATAACAAGCCATGTATAATTTGTTGCAACAGTTGAACGACAGTCGGGACAGAGAGAATATCTACAGCAGTTGTTCCTGATGTATCACAGCACTAGCAGAGTCTCAAAATATCCAGGGGGTCATATATCTGTGTTTTACAAAAATAAAATAAAAAAACCCTTTGGGCTGGGGGGAGGTGAGAGTAGAGCACAGCACATACCTCCACTGACAGATAACAATTTATATCTGTCTGGTCAAAAATTCAAACAAATTACATTAACAATACTTATTTGATCTATCCCAAAGCCACACTGGCTTTTGAAATGCCTTTCACGTCACTTATGAAAGCCCAGAGGAATCAGCGGGCCATGCACATGGTGGTCCTCCCACACTGAAGCTGCCCCACAGTCCACTGCCTGGCTATGATGGCCAGGAGGAAGAGGAGGATGACGAGAAGCTGGTGCAGGCACCAGCCACGGCAAGGGCTGGCAGCATTCCATCTTTTTGTGCCAGTTCTCCCGAAATGCTGTTTTGTTCCTTGCATTAAGCAAAGAGGAAATTCTAATCATGCACATATGAAGTGAGCCGAAGCCTAACATGACAAGACAACTTCTGTTATGTACTAACTGGGGAATCAGACATTTTTCCACCTCTCCTCTCTTCCCTCTGTTAACTGAGAAGTCAAACTAATCCTTCCCCTTTGAAACTGTAATATTCAGATCAGAGGAGTAAAAGCAGACTTCAGTTGATCTTGAATTTTAATTTCTACATGTATTTTGGTTACGCTCTTAACAAGGGCATGCTAAAGGCCCTGGGCTCTTGTTTCTTTTCCTCTTGATTTTATCTCACTTCATTCAGATTACTCTGTATGACTTTGTACAATTTAGCTGTTTCAAGTATAGAATCATGAATGCAGTAAGATCAGACCACCACCAGTTCTCTCAGCCAAGACCACCCCAACACACACAGACACCTGCAACTTCCTTTGCATGCCAATCCAAGCAATGCTGCAGATACCTCTACATGGTTTCAAGCATGGATTGACAGGCTGCTCCTCATTGACTTAAGAGGAGCAGAAGGAATGAAGGAAAAGGATATACAAAGCAGGGTGGCCATTATGTTACTGCATCAATTTTTCAGGGTGCAGTAAGGAAAAAGCTCTTGGGTTCCTGCATCAGCAAGGACAGCTAGTTGGGATTCCTGCCTCGCTCAAGAGGAAGGACTTCAAAAAGCACATACAATTGGTTCTCAGGCTCTTCAAAGAACTCTAGCAGGAGGAAAATACCAGACTACAACATATTCAAAATGCCGTAATAACAGCAGTAGCTTCTGCTGCCTTCTCACATTAGAGATGTATTTGCCACTGACCCCAACAGCAAAGTGAGATATAATCAGTATAATCAGTGCACAGAAAAATGGAAGTCAAGAAGAGAGGGGATGGAGGCTTTTTCCAAAGTATTTAAATATAACTATTTTGGTCAGCTACCGCAAATATTAAAGACTAACTTGGTGGTGGAGGGCGGTGAGGGGCGGGGGGGAAGGGTAGAGGTGAAAAAGAAGTAGAAAAATGCTTATTTTTTATAACTGTTGTCAGATGTGCTCTTCAGCTTGTACCTCTGCTTCCCTGGTGAAGAGGAAAGTAAACTATAAAGGGGCTGCTAAGCTTCTGAGCAGAAAAAAAGGAAAAGAAGCAAGCAGGTAAATGTCTCAAAGACGGAGCTTCAAAAGGAACAGACAATGCCAATACCATTAACTGGAGAGACTGCCTGCATAAATCCATCCATATTTGAATGTGTTAATTTTCCCAAAGCTTGCCAGTGAATCAAAGGCTATTTCATACCTCAAGGAAAGGGAAGAGATCTGAATGAAGTAAAAAAATAAAATAAAAAAACCCAGCATGACTGTGCCATGACAGGAGGACAGGCTGACCCTGCACAGATGCGCTGTAAGCTCATGGCGTGATTCCATCCGCCAGAGCCTCCCCCGGCAGCGCCCGTTGGAAACACTGCTGCATGGCTGTGTAAACGGGGGCTGAGCAAAACATCTTGGTTTGGGCTTTTTTTTCCATCCAAACCATTCTATAATTTCCCCCCTCCCTGTGCATTTTTAAGCCAGACCCAGTCCCTGCTCGGGGTCACAGGAGAGCTGTAGGGCTGCGCTGGAACAGCTGAGAGGGGTGTGGATGCGAGTGTGGGGTGGAAACACGGGATATGAATTCATCTTGTAAAAACACAGTTTAAGCCAGTTCTCCCTGCCAGAGACAGATTTATCTAGGCTTACAGGAATTTATAAATGAGCAAGTAAAACCTATCCACATAAGCCTGTACAGAGACAAAGCTGCATCTCATGCATTACTATATCATGTATCCAACAGGCATTTTTGAGGGATGAATAAATAACACCGTGTTCCAAATATGGTGATTCCCTGTCACTGACAGCATCTGTGTCACTAGACTGTAGAAGAGAGTCCCCTATAGAGCATAAGACATGAGCTACCTGCTGAAGGAACTGCCTGTGGCTGGCACACCCAGGCTGCAAGCCAGATTTTTGGGTCACAAAAGGACAAATCATGATGTTGCATCCCAAGAGAGGAAACTGGCCAAGGCCTGTCACTTGTACCCACTGAACATCCACGTGCAGGAGAATGCACATAAGAAAGCTTCACTTACAAAAGGCAATGCCCTGGTGTTCTAGTGCCTGTAACACCTGCATTTAAATGAAGCTTTGAATTCAAGGGAAAAAATGTAATTGCTAAACCACTTGTGTTATAAACAGGGTGCTGAGTGAGTGCAGCTAAATGCCTGTTTCTTTTATTCCACATCAGTTCCAAATACCCCAAACTTAATTTACTTCAACTGTAAAAAATAAAGAAATTTTCTCATTTATTTGCATTATTTTCACATTTTGTTTCATTCATCCATTCTCAATGGTTTAAATGAGCATGGATTTGAGAAAACCATTTACTGAATTCTCATTTGCAAGGCAAACAGTATTCATGCCTGAAGAAAAAAACCCATACATCACTTTTATTAGAATACAAATGCCTTTCCATTTTTCAAATTCTTTATTCCTGTTCCCCTGGGTTTTAACCCTTCTGCAGAGTTATTACAGCACACTCAAACAGACCTTTTCACTCACTAGAGTGAAAAAACATTCAGATGTGAACTCTTGCTTTGAATCAGAAGAAAAAAAAACCAACTGGCAGGCTTCTGCAGAATGTAAAAGAAGCCTCACATGCAGTGCATATCACATGCACAACTCCTCAGTGGAGCAAAGTAGCAAGAGTCATTGGTTTGAGAAATTCTGCCAAAGAGAAATTTTGGAGAATAACGTAACCTTATATAAAACTCATGCACTGAAAAAATAGTGTGAAATAGGCAAGTAGGCCTTGTTTTGTGCCCCCCATCCCAGCAACCCTCACAATTACTTGGACGAGGAAAGGTAAATTATGCCCTTTATTGGCAGGGAAACAAAGGATATAATTCCCAAATGATTCTATGCATCTTTTTAATCCATATTCCACTTATTTTTAAAGTTAGTCGTTTGGAAAATCAGTATATACACACCTGAAAGTTTAACCAAACAGCAACTCCAAGAAATGTCTTAACCAAATCTAGTACTAACACATAGAAGCTTTCAGCTCACTTAAAAGTTGAGTTGCTGTGTAGCTCCCCTGGCATCAGCTTGAGACAGTTGCATAGCTTGGTCTTTAGCTCTTTGAGTCTCTCAAAGCCAGTTCCTAGCACTGCACAGTGGTGCACAGATCAAGAAGTCATCAAGATGTGAAGCACATTGCTTGCTGATGTGACAGCTGGTGCAAGTAGTCAAATTTGCACAAAATGTGTTTGATCAGCTCTCCCAGCTGCCTTCTGCCAGCCCACATTTATTTATATTGAACAGCTATATCTTCTCATCTAGGTATTTTATAAAAAGCCCTAAAACAGTAAAACTGTATATGTCTAAGATGGTGTGTTTCCTTGGGTTCCAACAACAACAAGAGGAGCTCTGACTCCCTGGCATTACACCAACACATAAAGACATCGCAGATGCTGCAAGAAACTTAGGTTGCTTATGAAACCTTTTCAGAGTACACACAGAGTACACACATGCTGTGTTCAGCACAGTTGCTGTACTTTTGTAGAAGGATGCAGTTTATGGAAATCTAACAAAACTAACTGACTGGAGCAGCTAGAAAACAAAAGAAGCATGACACCGATTTATTTATTTATTTTCTAGCTTCTCAGGAAGACATTGTGGACTACTGCAGTGCCAAGCTAACTGGAAGCCCAGTCTATTTCTTAAGAACTGTTTGCATTACAAAATTCCATATTGTGAGGATGCAAATTTCATAGGTTTGATCAAAAGCTGTACGACAGATAAATGTCAATAAAGACACGATTTCCAGCTTCAGAGCTCCTAGCATTTGAGTTTCTTTCTGTACTAAGTTTTTGCTGAGTATATGGCCTTTTTCGGTCCAAGCTGTATCATGAAATGCTGCAAATTAACAGCAAATGTCCACAGACATGGGATTACATTAGTAATGCCAAGGGAACCCAGACTTACTAGAAAAAGTACCACTCAAGCTCAAATACTTTGTAGTTATTTATTCTTGTCTGAAAATAGTTAAAATTTGTATTTCTCATGTATTTTGCAGAGTACAAATTCTGAGGGAAGAGGAACAGGATTTAAAGGATATTTTCAGAATGTTCCTTTTTAAGGATGGAAAACATTTTGTCTTTTAGAACTTTTAGCAGTCAAACATATTTCTAAGAGACATGATCAGCTCAGAGCCACATTACTGAGCCTGGTGGAGACACTATAGGATGAAGATCCATGGGCTGTGCAGGTCTAACCAAGGGTTCACAGAGACTTTGCTCTGTACGAGCTCAGTTTAAAACTACAGATTCAAGCAGAAGAGAAAAAAGGCTATCCCAGTTTTGCACCAGATCATAATTTGGAGCTTATGTTCATGCTGAAACTGGTCCCACCTCCTTACTTTCATATGTTGATGTCAGAGCTGCTGTCTTTCACCTGCATCACTCCCATGGAAAACTCTCATTGCCTGCAGTAGAAGCCTCCAACCTGAGCCATAGAAACACAGAATATAGAAGTTTTGTCCAAGTCATTTACAGTCTAAAGAAAATAAAATAAAGGGAGATAACAAATAAATGGTGGGGTTGATGGACAGAGGAATGGAAATAAAGGAGATAGGCAGCTTCACAGTTCTATTACAAGCATGGTTATTTTAAATGTAGCCTATGGAGCTGTACTGTTTATTTTTATTTACAATACATAAATAAAATACTGCATCTTAAACAACTATTTTCTTACTCATCAGATTCAGGTATGTATTAAGCCTTTATATATTACAATTATGAATAATTCTGCATATATCACTCGGCAAAAACTCATGCATAATGTATGACATGAAAGAAAAATAAAACAGCGAGCAAGTCAGGAAAAGACATTCAATGACTGAACATTAAATTTGGCAAAGACAACAACAATGAAGAAATCACTTCACTGGCAGATAAAGTTAATACAATACTGAGGACATGGGCCAAACTACTTGAGCATTAAGAGAAGGCAGCAAAGCCTGGAAGAACAGGATAATAGCAAATATTTGGGAAGACTGATGTGCTTACTGATTTCTGCTGAAGAGCAAACAGTGTTGAGAGCACTGCTGTGCAAGGAGCTCCAGCTTGCTGCTACCTTCTCCCCTGGCCTGCCAGCACAACAGCAGGGACTGCACAATCCAGACAAAAGAGAAGAAGGTAAAGGCACAGAATACAGAAAACTAGAAATATGTGGTTACCCAGCCAAAGCTCACTTTTTTCAAAACACTTGACTCTCTAATATTACCCCAAAGCTTCTTGGGCATTCACCTATAAATCCAAGTGTGCAGTATATGAAGTACACACACAATGTAGTAAAGCAGGCAAAGATGTAAAAGTTTAGGGACATGCTAATTGCAAAATAGGCAAATAGCAAATATGGACAGATTTAATGCTTTTGAGGAAATCAGATGCCTTCTGGAGAGGGCAAATTTCCAAGAGTCACAATGGTATCTGGTTTGAATTTTCACTGTCTTGCAGTTTATTACAATAAATTGTGGTTAAGAAGAATTTGTGTAAAAATGGGAGCAGGTTACAGAGAAGGGAGCTATTGCTGTATTTATAAAATGAGCATGAAAATATCCTGCCTTATTTACATCTCCATTATATTGAAACCTCAAAGTAGACTCAGGATAAATTGTTTTAAAGAAACTTCATGATAAACACTTGATAGGTAAGTTTTGGAAAAGCTTGCTGTTCGGGCACTAAGGAGCAGCAGAGAGCTCGAGGGAGGAACTCCTTAAACTCTGTGGTAGCTCTTTCCTCAGACACCAAAACTCACATCAGGTTTCTGACAGATTTGTAGCAGCTGGTAAAAGCCAGACAAGTGAAATTGCTCCTATCTCTAACCACCCGCCCTGTCCCAAGGCAAAGGTAACTAATTTGCACATGAATCAGCTCGGGAACAGAGTTTTCCTCCCAGAAACCAGAGTCTGTTTACCTTGGTATGTGCCCAGTTAAAATGCAGAGATTTCTGCATGCCAGAAGATGGAAGAGCTTGCCAATTGCAGGCTCTCCTTGAAACGCTGTTTTCAACTTCCCTATCGTTTCCCATCATAAGAGCCAGCCAACAGCAGTAGGAAATCACTTCAACAGACCCAAGATTGAACTGTGTATGAATGCACTCATCAAGCCAGGCTTTGGCAGCCCCAGCAAAAGAGTAACACTCCTTGTTGCTATATCCCACAATTCAGCTTAACAAAGTCTCCAACTAAAGGACCATCTTTAGACTTGAAGAGCAGCATACTAAAATTTTAACCTTTTATTTGAAGGGATATTCTATTATAGCGCCAACTTTCTGTACCACTGCTTTTGACAAAATGCCTCCTGCTAAAACTGTTTCTATTTCAGCAATACTCACTTTGTATCTGCTCAAATACTTATTCAATATCTGGTTATGTAACTATCAGATCATGTTATGCATTAACATTCATGTTTGCTTCAGCTTTAACCACTCAGTGAAATGTCCCCAAGAGTAGAAGAAATAAGAAGGAAGCCTCTAACTAGATGAGAGCTGTGAACACAATTAAATGTCAGTTATAAACATGACTATTAATTGCGAAAACCAACTTCCAAAATATTTGTTACTGACAAAACAGCTTCCAGGGTTCTTCCAAAGCCAACCTGTTTGTACAGACTACCAGCACAAAAAGATGTCCATCTCCATCACAGCTTGGCAGAACTTTTATCACACCAAAATTTAGCGTTTACCAAAAACTTCACTTCAATTTTCCTGTGTTCGTTGTTTCTTGTAAACAAGATTTGTTCTGAAGATTTATGCCAGACTTACAGTGACTCCAGCAGCATTTAGTTTGACGTATGATGGCATTACTGACAAATACTGAGTTTGGTATGGGAAATGTGAATATCAGCAAGCTCTCAATCTTTGCTTTATTGTTTTCATCAACCCAACCCCAGCTCTAATTTGGGAGCATTTTATTTTGGTTGAAGAGCTCATCTAGTAGAACAAGTCAAACTTTGTTGGTTCTTGCCCAAGGGATAGGTGTGTTTTTCAAATTATATTCTCACAGACTAGGAATAAAGAGGATAGGTTGGGAAGAGAAAATAATGATGGAGCTGGGCTTCAATTTAGTTGGAGACAGTGGAGTAGCAAACACTGACAATGTATTAGCATGCTTGGATGTTTTTTTTCATACAGTGAAGTATCAGAAAAACATTCCAGCAAATACAACTCTTAAAATATTTTTAATCCACCATATTCTCCCTAATCTAATAAAATCTCCTATTTCGTTACTCTTCATGCTTCACCTTATGACCCTGTGCAAGCTTCTGGACAACCTTTGTGTTTTCTATTTGGCTAATATCTACTCTGCAAAATGCATATTTTATATTAAAGCTACCCAAATTTCATCCTCAGGCATTGTTGTAGATTTTTTTTTTTTTTTAATGCTGAAAATTTGTGGATACTGCAGTATTTCTCCTTTCAAGAAAAATCACTGCATTGAAGTGTCATTGGTAGGTTTGAGTAAATTAATTAGTGTTCATGTGAAGGCGCCTGGTTAATAGCTCTGAAGAAAGTTGTCTACTTTGGATCCATTTTGATCTGTAAAAATGTCTGAATTTTTGTATTAGAAATGCAGATCCCGTCTAGCCTGCAAGATCAAGAGTTTGCAAAATGGTGACACTGCAAGAATAGAAAAAATCAAGAGTGCAGACACCAATACAACTGACGCCAGAAAGTTCTTGTAAAAACTTCTGAGTTTCCCAAAACCTAAATACAGTGGGTAAGGAAACACTGTGCTGCTTTCACCGTTAAAACCCTCAAGTCTTACATCGCCTTCATAAAAAAGGAAAATATCAGAACTGACATTTTTGGTATTAAGTGGTGCTGAGAAAGAGAAAGAAAACAATAGTGTCTTTCAAATCCTACTCTTTTTTTTTTTTTTTTAATAATCTTATGCTGTGGAATGAAAAGTTGTAAGTAAATTAAAAATTGGCATCCTTTCACAGCTAACAGAGTAGACACATCAGCCATATCTATATGGCACTGCAGTAGGTACAGGCAATGCCACTGTCCACATGGTACTGCCCTATAATACAGCAGAGTCTAGAGTGGTTGCACCAGACATTTATATATAACCTTCTTACCTTACTTCTGGGGAGGTGGGGAAACCCATCAAGCCAGTTAAGTCTACAATTAAACTTGTTTAAAATGTAAGCATAACACTTATTTTTATAAGTTTTTACTTATGTCTCTCCCATAAGAGTATGAAACATCAGTAAAATTATGCCAACCATAGTGATGCCACCTTAGCAATATGAATGATGTGGCCATTTGGAATATAACTGAGATCAAAGATCTACCAGAAACATCAAACTGCAATAACCTTTAGTTTCAAATAATTTACACTTTAAAAGAACTAGTTCTTGTATAAGAAGGGAAAAAAAGAAAAAAAGGGCATCAACGGGTAAGCAAGGTTGTTTCACATAAATCACAGTGTCAGGAACATCTCTGCATGGCACACAGAAGGCATGAGGCCCTTAAGAGATACTGCTTCTGTATTACCCACAGGCAAATTAGCAAGACCTGAAATAGTCGAAAAAGTCTTAAATTTCAGCTGTGGCCTGTCCTACCCCAAACAAATAGATGGAAAGAACAGAATTTATTAAAACTCCCAGTAGTTCTGTAGTTCGGTTTAACTTTGTATTGTCTTAGCTTGCTAATGTTTTCCCTTTATCTATACTTCGTGAAGCTAAGGGAAAAAACATGTAAAAATAATTCAAATTCTACACAAAAGTCTGTATTGCTTTATTGTCAAATATAAGACTATTAACAATTTAATTAGAAAGTCTAAAGACAAACACATGAACAACCTGACTGCAGTTTACTTGAGCTCTACAACTATAACGTGGCTTACCCTCAAATCTATTAACATCAAATAATGATGTTCTCCTTGAAATTTTTTCAGACTTCAATGAAGCCTACACACAGTAAATGAAGGCACATTTATGCATTCACGCGCTTCCAAAAACAATAACCACCTAGAACTTCTCCCAGTGGGTAACGCCAATTTAAAAACAATCAGGAAAAGCTTTATAAATAAGCAGTGAAAAAAAGATGTTTCTGGTGTCATGATGAAGCCAACACTGACACAGCAGTTAGCAGGGCATTGTATTCCTCTTGAGCAGCTACTGCAAGCTTCAGCAAATGGAAAGACCAGCATTGCAGTTCAATCACAACTTATTCCTAAATTCAGGATCAAAGTGCCAAACCAACAGGCTTCTGCCGGCTAAAAACCAGGTACAGTGACTTTGTCAGGAAAAGAATTAGGTGGAGGACAAATGCGAAATCTAAGAGCAAACTCGATTTCTGTGCTGGTTGTCTCCTGGGTGCTAAATCTGTGGGCACATCCCCAGCCCAGTGACTGTTGCACATGCCCAAGAGCACCTTCAAGCGACCAGCTCCAGCCCCAGTGCCAGGGCTGTCCCAGAGCCCAAAGCAGGTGCACAGGCTGCCACCAGGACCACAGCAGCTACTGGAGTAGCCAAGAGCTGCAATACTGCTCTTCACTTTGTTAGCTTAACATTAGAGACTACACTGCAGCCACAGCAACACCTATTACTTAAAATATGACAAAGAAAATCAGAGTGGATTTCACGTAATACATTACAGGACATAAATGAAGACAACTTCAGATTTAAGCCTTCCCTTAGACTAAACTCTTTGTTGTGGTTTCCAATTTATTCTGACAAGATTTAAAAACTGACAGTGAAATGAAACAATTTTAACAAATGTACAAGATGGGACATAGCACATGCAACTCTTTACTAAGTAGTAACAAAGTGCCAGTTTATATAAAACCTAAGAAGAGGAGGAAAACTGATGGGGTGACGAGCTTAAGCAGCATGCTGCTGTGGTAGGCACATGCAGGGCAGCTGACAACCCAGCAGTGGCAAGGGTTAAGGAGCAAAAGATGGGAGGGGAATACCTGCAAACTGTCACCCTCAGATACCTCTCTAGTTTGCAGTTTCCCAGGAGGCTTAAGGAAGCACTACAGGGTTTTGCTTGCTTCACCATGTCACAGAGGCAGCCCGACTTCACCTGCTTGACTGAGATTTAAATTCACCTGACAGCAGGAGAATAAATGTAGAGCTACTGACTGCAGAGTAAAGAAGAAACTCCCTTTTTAGTAAATAAGGAAGGTTTTTTAATTCAGTTTGGTCTTCCACATCCAAGCAAACACAAAATTACATGTGTTGTGGAAATTACGTTTTATTTGTGCTTTCCCCTCCAATCCTTCACACATCTCCAGCCATATTACAGAGTACTTCTGTGTGCCTGGCACTTGCATATTTTGAGTTGAATGAATGAAAGCAACGAGTGCTGGAACTGCAGCAGTAACATAACTCAGTCCTGCAAATAAGGAGATTCCAGCTCTGAAAGTGAATAAGCCAGCTTAGAGACACTGCATGGAAACTGAGTGCCCCTTCCCTATGAAAGGTCATGACCCAGCCCTGTGTCCCATCATAGTCAGCACAGCCCAGCCAGCACAGAATATCCCACCTGGGCACTGCCATTCCACCCCAATTCTCCATTTCTCAGCAGCACTGGCCTGCCAGGGTGCTCAGCTGGCATGGTCTTCACACTCAGCACCAGTGACTGAGAGCCTGCATCTGGGGCCAGAACACAACATTTTCCCCTCAGCCACTCATTTTTCTGGTATTTTGCACCTTTGCTCCCTGTTAAGTTCGCTTTGTTCCAGCTCACTATACAATCCTACAAATCAGATGTTTAATTTCCCTGATCTGGGAGAAAAAGACACCACATTTGTATTGCATGGTCTCCAGCTATCCCTCCCTGTGCTAATCTGACAGCTGCCTCCCTCCCAGCCCTGTCTCACTCCCTCCCTGGGACACCCAGCTCAGGACCTGGCTCCCCAGCTTCTGCTCTTCCCTCGAAGACTTTCTCCATGTTACGGCAGCCAGAAACATCTAGGGCTGCTGGCTCTCCCCCCCATTACCACGTCTGCCTCTCTGATATTTTATTTTTAAGAGAATCATATGAAAGTCAGCATGACAATGAAGCAAGGCCAAGCCTCCAATCAGAAGCCATTCAAAATTAATGTCCTTAAAAATGTAAAATATAAACGTTTGCACAGTAGGAAGAAGAACAAAAGCTCTCCAGCATCATTTTTTTTTTTTTAAATAAAATATATATTTTTTTAAAGTATTACATAATTGGGGTCTTGCAGATTTTTAGAAGCAAGGAAACTCTTAAAAAGTATCCTTTGGTTTGTTGAGTTAAAAAATACCAAGAGAGTGAGCATGCAAAGGAGAGAAACAAAAAGAAACAAGTGGGGGTTTCCTACTGCAGAAATTACGCAAACACACACATCTGAGATAAAATACCAACTACATACATGCCTTAAAAACATTTCAAAATACAAAATACTTTTGAGATCTTGATTTTTCAGACAATTTAAGATTTAATTCTTTAAAGGCTTACACATTTAATTGTCTGTGTGAGCAGATAGTTGTACAAGAAAAGATACATTGCACATATTCAGAATCATGTCCTAATACTTGCACTAATTCCTAAGATACAAAGAAGAATTCTAGAAACACAGCAGAAAGGTCTCTGTGGAACACTTATCCATCTCAATTTTCAGTTTTTGGTATGATACTAACTGAGCAGAAAAAACTTTAATAAATTAAAAGTGCAAAGAATGCAAGATGCAGTGCATGGACTATTTTATATCTATTTCATCTGTGTCTGTAGATTCACCCATAGTTTCAGGCTTTTCTACATTTTTTCCCCTATTTCACCAAGGCAGACATTCCAAATGCCTTTTTCTAGCTAGTTCCTTCTCAGTCATTGCTATTTAGTTTTGAAGGAACTGTAAAGACAGATTTCATGAAAGACCCTTTTTCACTACCATATATTGCACGATCCTCTGTATTTATGTAGGATTTTTATGATTTCAGAAATAACAGAAGACAAAAATCTCCCTTTGTTATCACAGCAATGTTCTACAAACAGGGTTTTTTTCTGCATGGTTTGTCTCTTTTCTACATATTTATGTCCATGGGATTTTTGATGGTATTCAGAGCTCTGAACTTTGCCGTGACCTCATTCACATTCAATCCCAGTCATAAAACATGCACTGGACCTAAATGAAATCAATATATCTAAAAACAGCAACATAAGGACAAGACTCATATTTACCATTCGGTTCAGAATATTCTGCGTCCATCATCAGGTGTCAGCCAGGACAAAACGAAGCGTCTCGGAGCACCAGCAATTGGGCTGCTCCAACTGAATAGTTTGGATGCAGTTTGACAATGAAAATACTTTTTAAAACAGAAAACAAGCAGGGAACAGCAAGCTGAATAGCAGCTGGAAAGCCCTAGTAAGCGCTTTCTGTGACACTGCTGAAAGTCACAACAGGCCATTTCCCTGGTTTGTCGTTACAAGTTAAAACAACCTACAAACAATAAATATTCTAGTGACTTGTTCAGAATCGCTCACTTAGTCCACGTTTATCAGAGTTATCTCAATTCATATGACAGCACTCTGTGTATAAGCCTGGCCTCCAATATAAATTACATCAGCTCCCCATAAGTAAATATTTTTAGAAACAAAACAGAAGTCAGTTTTCACAGTTTAAGACACAAAAAGACAAAAAAGGTTTTACATCAACCAGAAATAAAAGCTTAGTAGACCGAAACCACTATATCCCCAGCATTTGTACCAGGCAAAAAACCCATGCAGATGGTTTGCTCAATGTCACTTTTTCTGTGACAGAAGAATCAATGTTGTCTATTTGCATTAGAACAGCCAGACAAAAATCTCTGTGTGTGCTAATTTGCTGTAGCTAGAGAGAATTTGCAATGAGAGCCTGAAAGTTTTCATAGCAACGCAGTGTCCCTGTGTGCATGAGAGATTAAAAAGGAAATGCTGATTTTCCTTGCTGCCCAAAACCACTGTCACACAGGGCACAATCCCAATGCCACACACTTTAAGCCTTGTCCCAGCTGAGCCCAAAAGTTCCTGATATTTCCTTGGGTGTTTTACTTATCTTTTTTCTCTTGCCTAAACACACCATCTCTCTCCCCTGATCTCCTCCAGCTCCCCATTCAAAGCCCCTAATTCAGGTAATTCAAATGCTTGCATGGACACAGCTATTTGTTGGGCTTAAACTGTATCAGTTTCATTCTAACTTCTTTCTCTGTATTGTTTTTTTAGATGTAATCTAAATGAAGGGCAATTCTCACTCTTGACCCTTTCATGCAATACAAAACTCAATTAGAAGTTAAATAGAAAACCCTCAGCATAATAATTTGTTTCTGATATGAATCAGGAACTCACTACATTTTATGAAAACAAATGCTTGCCCAGTAAAGTCAATAGATTGCAAAGCCAACAGGTAGGTCCCTTGCAGGACTGCAGTTTTTATTACTGCCTGAGATTTTCAGAAGGCTATACAGATTTAAAATGTAAACATAAAAGACAGCACAGCAGTTTTCTAAAACTCTGCTGGCTGATTCCCACAGGGCATACAATCATGCACAGGTTGACACCACCATTTCTCAAGAGTCCAGAGAAAGCAGATTTCATTAGGATATGAGAGTGCTTCAGTTAACTGTGGCACTTATTATCATGAAAAGCTTCTCCAGAATAGACGGAAAAAGTCCATTGTGTGCCCAACTCTAATTCAAACTCGTTTAACTCAAGGACTATAAATATGTAGCAATGACATACACAGGGAACAGTTAATGCCAGGTATGTTTAACTAAGAAAGAAGCCCTTTCTCAGCTGCATAAAATAAGGCAAAATGAAAGGAAAACTTTGGAGAATTACCTATAAAGAGAATAAAATATGTAAGTCTGTGCTAGAGATCAGAAATCTTACTTTACAATATGTAGTTAAAGGGAAATTATTAAACATGAAACAACATCATATCCCCAGAAACAGACTGGGGAAAAAAAACAACTTGCCTAACTTCAGAAACACAGAATCAGGAAGTAACAAAAATTAAAGCTCTGCATTTTAGCTAATGTATTTCACCATTAAATTTTATCTTTTAATACCATAAACATGTCAACTGTTACTTACAAAGCAGAAAAACGCAGAAAAAAGTGAGGGAGATTCAAGGAAGACAAGGTTTATTATTGTTAAGTATCAATATCTTCTTCACATGGAGTAGACTTTGTAGGATACGTAGTTAAAAGTAAAAAGGCTTTCATCAGTCTCAGTGATGACAAGAGTTAGCACTACAACCTTACTTGTCTCAAAAAAAACAGCCAAGTTGGAGAAAAAACATGATACTGTAGGTTTAGAGAATCATTTGCCGTATTATCAACTGCATACGTGTAGCATGGTGGCTTTGAATTCCTTTATGACTAAGAGAATTACAGGAGTCAGTTGCTCCTCCTCTACTTGGTTCCAAGCAGCAGGAAAAGGTGAGCTACTTTTCAGGTTGTTGTGTTTGACAACACAATGTCTCGAGGACCATGGTATGCAGCCTGAGACACCACGTTTCCTGCTGCCTGACACAGCAGAGAGAAGGCTTCCTCTAACAGAGCTGCCAGAATCTCCTGAAAGGAACAACAGCCTAAAAATGCCTTTGCCATATTTCTGCGGCCTCTGTGGTTTTCTGGTCTCTCAACAGGATTGATTTCCCTTTGCTGTGACAGATGGTGCCTGCCTGGAGAGACGCAGGAGAGGAGATGGGGCCACTCGCTGCTGCGTCCCGCTGGGGACAGGGACCAAAGGAAAGATGCACAAGAAGAGTGTGAGGCACTGAAGGCAAAGAAGCAATAGCAAGAGTTCAATTAGTGGATGACTGACCTCATTAAAATAAAGGTAGAATGAAGAGAAAAATAAAGGAAAAAAAAAATCTCATCCTAACAATGTTCGAAACTGTATAACTAAACATGACTCTACTACATGTTTTAGTTATCTAAATGAAAGAGGCTTGCAACAAGCAGATACAAATCTCCACATTAGGAAGTACTTGAATAACTAAAAATAAGTGACCATTCCAATTTCAGCCAGAATAGAAATAACTGTATCTCATTTTTATATAATCACGTAACACGTACAGCATCTTTCCTTTTTTGAATAACAGGCATCACTTATAAACCTTAATGCATTTCATTTGCAACATTGCTTCCTGTTCCTGATAGGGAAAGGAAAATTCATGAGGCAAATATTTAGCTCCAGGCAACAGGCCAGTATAGCAACAGAAAGTTTTACACTTGTGCCAAGATTTCTTGGTTTCCTTTTAAAATGAAAATCGTGACAATTATCTTGATGCTTTCTGATGAATCAGATCTGTCTATATGAAAAAAAGACTTTTTTTGTTTCCAACATGCTATTTTACAAGCTTATTCACTTTCTTTTAAAAAAAGGCAGCTTATGTACCAACTTAAAAGCTAATGTGCTTGCATGAAAACATTCGTAACCAGTCAAGCCACAGAGATTTTCAGTCGGTAAACCTGAAACGCCATTTGAAAGAGATACAGAATTCACCAAGGGGATTAATTTAGAGACACTTTTCAAAAAATACAGTTATTGTCTGCTTTGTTCAACATTTTCCAATCCACATTATACATCTGCCTGGCTTGTAGTGCCAATCCTTGATAATGTTGCCATTTCAAAAACCATCTCACCACAAATTAAAGCTTAAAATGAACTTGAAAAGAACCCCAAGTACTTCTTCCCATGCCATGCTCATGCTGCTTAATGCCACAATTCTAAATTCAGTATTATTTTGCTGATATGCGCTTGATTTGTTCTGGGGTCTTCCCAACACTGCTCTCATACTGACTGCTTCACCACCAAGAGTGGAAAGTATAAGGTTTTATCTGATTTACTGGTCAGAATATGAACTCTGCTAATTATTAATTTCCTGATTTAACTCTGTTCACAAACCGAGCAGCAGTTTGAGAATGGCTACAGTCATTCCAGTTTGCAAAAAATACTAGCTCATCTCCAGAAGGCTTTTTGAAGCTAAAGTTATCCTGTCATTTTTCAATTTACTAAGATTCGAGAAGCTAATCTGTTTCTAATGTGCATTTGTTCCTCTTGCTTTTGTAGCTCTTTCCCCAGAAATCTACTCCTGGGTCTCATGAACACTCTTCTTGACCAGCTGCGGATTGCTCCCACTGGTAAAGCTGAATCCAAGAGTGCTGCAGGTACAAAAGTTCACAGCAGAAAACAGCATCTACATTCAGGCAAGAACTTACCATTTTCTGGGCTTCTGCCTCTCCCTCCTTCTTCCCTCCTTGGCAGAGCTGCAAGAGCACTTTCAGCTCCCAACAGAACGAACAAACAAGCACATTTGCAACGAGCAAACTCTCGTTAAATACAATGTCATGGACAGGGTTCAAAATCCCATCATGCACAAATTTCCCCACTGTGAATAACTGAAATTTGTGACTGTCAGGTTACAAGCACGAAGGCGAGTAAATAAATACAGACAATCTGACAGTAACCAGGGAAGCCCTCGCTGTCACAGAGCAGCTTCTCAGCTTTCAACCTGCCTCACCACTGTAGACACAACAGGTCTCCTCCACCACTCTCTGCTTACACAGTTACTACACAGGAACATTATTTTCAGTGTAGGAGGAAAGACTCTGAAACCAGATAGTCTGCAGGTCTTCAACTTGTAATTCTTTGCAATTCCATCCTCCAAGACAGGGCCCTTCAGAAGTATTCAAGTCCATTTCAAAAGGAATAATACATTATGCAAAGTTCCTTTTCACAGTATACAGCAAGACTACAGATCCATGGTAGAATGGCAGCAGACCTACAAAAAAAATAGAAAAACAGGACTCGTGGCACTGGATTTTGTGTTTTCCTCGGCCATTCACTTTTTATGTTGTCCAAATCTGAATCTCCTGCCCACAAAAACACTGTGGTCAGACACACTCACCCGTACCATACAAACACCATTCACACTGATCACATACTTGAGATGTTTGAAGACATTATGACAGTACCTTAGTTTAATTGTTACATCTTTATCCATGAGTTTGCTTTATTTTTTAATACATCTAATATTAGTCCAATGATTGCAAAAATATCCAGTAACTAGCTTGTGTTTTTTGTGGAAAAAGTTTCCATTGATTGCAGTTAACAAAAATGAATTCTAGAAATTAAAACTGCCTCTTTTTGGATTGTCTTGACAAGAACTGATCTCAAATGAGTTTTGTCCAATCAGAGCTTTTGACCTGAGAGAAGAGAAATCCTTGTGTTCTTTTAAGCATATCCTGTTGAAATCTCATGGTAAAAACCTCTGTTCTCCTTCCAAACATGCTTCATCTGGAGCTATACAGCATTGATGCCCCAAACCAAACTACCAGGGACTGCACACAGGGAAGAACATAAAAGAAAAAAACCCAGAGTACAGTGTATTATTATTCATGTAGCATTGTGTTATTTGTGGCTGAGTTCTATTTCTGTTGGCTTTCAAGTGGACTCATGTTATACAGTTAAGTATTATTTCTATATTTGACCTCCCCTGAGATTGCCTATTATGATTTTATGGAGTTAATGCATTTCATATAGCACCTGAAAGTAGAGAAAACAAAACACTCCAGAGCAGAGACAAGTTGGATGATACTTCCACAGACACTGTACTGGAGAAGGCAAGGACTGTCTTTTTTTTCCTTTTCTTATTTTTGTCCTAATCACATTAATCATTTTTGTGAAAGAGATTCAACCTATATTTCAGTATGAATATGCAAATCTTGTAAAAAATGCGTGGCTATTGCTCTCAAAACATACAGCAGCCATTACTGGGAAAGTGCAATGAGCACAGTTGGGAATGCTATAATAGTCATAATTATATTTCAATCTTTGGAAGTTAAAACAGTCCTTCAGAAGGCTCAGGAAGCAAACATTTCATTATGAATGGGTTATACTCTGGTTTTACTTTCTTCTGCAAGCTCTCCTCCAACCTCAGGCATGACAAGGAACTGAGAGAACAGCAGAGAAACCCTCTGGAAGCAGCAGAGATGCGTCCGTGTACAGCAGAATATTTGCTTTTTCTGAAATGCCACATTCCAAGCCTAAATCTCTGAAGTACTCCCTGTCATTACCAGGTTTTGTACAGAGGAACACAGGCAATAATTCTCATGCTCACAAGCACAGTAGCCAATGCACCCACACACCCACGAGAATCCAAGGTTCAGTTTCCGTCTCTCCACAAAGGCCACCTCACTATGCATTTTGCACTTGTTTGTTTAAAAACAAACAAGAATGCTCTCCTCTTCCTTCTGCTTTTGCTGCTTGTATCTGATCCCATCTTTTATCATCTCACCTTCTATTAACCCTTGCAGCCTCTAATTCACCTGGCCTCTCTTTCATTAACCACTTCTTCCCACCCAACACCTCCTCCCCTTCAGACTTCCTGCTATTCCATTGGACACCTCTGTGCACATCTCTCCCCAGACCCCTGCCAACACTCCCTACCTGCATGGCTTAAGGTCACTGGGGAGTGCTGCCTGCATGTGCCAAAGCAAGAAGTATTAAAGCAGAAGCCACATCTTCTGCAGTACCATACTTAAAACTCTGATTTGGGGCATGAGGTATGTAGCAGCAAAAGAAACACGTGAGGCCCCAAGTTCAGCTGAATTCAGCATTCCTGATTAAAAGGGTGGCCCTGTCCTCCCCATTGCCCTGCTTGCTTTGATTTACCTCCTACTCTCAGGCAAATTGAAGCATAGGAAACTGCACCAACCTCCTCCTCCTCCCAGCGTCGCCTTCAGCTGGAGCAGAGAAATGCAAGTCAGTGCACCAGCTTAGGCAGGATTATTAATGGTAACAAGACTAAAACAGGAACTGGAGAGAGGACTTGATTTCAACAGGAAGAACTGAAAAAATGCACTCTTCACTGGATTGTTCGGTGCTTCCTGTAAGCTCACTTGAATTAGACCTCATAGTAAATATAGAGACAAGGGAAGAGTTTATCCCTGGTTTTGTGGAAGATTAATGGTAGAGCTGGAATTAGGAGTCCAAGCCTTGAGAGTCTACTCCAGTGCTCAACCAACTGGACAATGCTGTATAGGCAAGCTTAAAATGGCTTTTGATAGCATGCTTCTCTGCTGCTCACAAAATGTCCATCATTTTTACTTCTGTTATACTCAGATAAAGCTGCAGAGAGGGTTTAAAGCACAACAGAAGGCAAGGTCAAAAGAAAAGCCTGAAGCCCCAAACCAGAACTTTTTGCATTCTTGGCTCTGCACTTGCATACAGAAGACTCTACTCAGACGTTAAAATATTACTATTACAGTGAAACCTATTGCAGCCTTTCTCCTATAGCAGAGCTCACAGGCAACCAACAAATGCATTTCACAGAAGCCAAGGGACATGAGCAACCTGACCAACGTGTAAGGATTAGAGCACTGGCTCACACCCAGTACAAATCACTAACGGTCAAAGCCAGGGCCATGCTAGCTAGGCAGTCACCTCGGCCTTTGCGGAGGCAGTATTTGATCAGCTTGCTCACTAGTATAATGATCATAATTACAGATTGGATAGGTATAGTAAATGCACACTTGCTCAACAGATGCAAAAAGACAGGCTGGTCTTTGATGAAGTTGTTACCAAAAAAAAGCTGATGCCATGCCAAAATCCAATAAATCCTGACTCAAACTACATTACTGAGAAACTGCAATCTGAGCGCTCAGGATCAACACTAGGAATGACCACGCATTAGGGACAAGGAAAAGAACCACCATTGATTTTAAACATTTCCTTTGAAGAAACAGTTTTCTACTAGTAACACTAAAAGAAAAAATTGGTACAGTGTTTAGATTGTGGTTGGGGGCTGATTTTGAGAAAGGTCATCTTGTGGGGAGACAAAGTTCTAAACAGCGATAACAACACAAAACATCCCAGATATACAAGACTAGCCTGAGAAATGAGCACATGTATGGAGGTGGAACAAGTTTAAAAACAACTCTAATGAAAAGCAATTAAGAAATAATTGTACACTGGGCAGTAAATAGCTACTCACCAATATGCCTACTCCTACCAGCATGTCTATTAGTTATTATGTACAGTGTTTCGAGCTAAACTATATGTATTGCTGTGCTTCCAAACACAGTAAAGGGAAAGTATGATGAGCAACAACCATCTCCCCACCCCGAGGGGAATTTCAAAATCAGGTCCCACGCATGTCTTGCACAGAAGAGAACTAATATTAAGGGGCAAGCTTGTTATAACCCTAACACGTTCTGAAAATGAGAGCTTTTCGGGAAGCATCAATACTAAAGGCAAATGTAAAGAACAAACAAACAAAGAGATGAGGAAGGCGAGGGAGAAATCAAGCAGGAAGAGGAAACTTGATCTTAATGCAAAAGGAGATGAGACACCAATGAATGTATGAAGAGCCTGGCAGGGCTGAACACGGAGGAGCAGCAATTCCCACCCTGGCTCCTGGGGAAGTGGGATTACAGGACAGCCCAAAAGCCCTGAGTTTCCAGCAGAACAGAACAGATCAAAAAAAATTGCAAGCATAGACATGCCTGTTTGGACATTAGCACTAGTTTCTTCTTGAATTAAACCCATCATTTGTGAATAACCATCTAAAAAAACCTTTTTCAATTCCTATTAAAGCAGCTGCAAACAGGAAGAGGTAATATCCTGTCTTCTACTTCTTTAGTATCTGAGAGTGCCTGAACTCCAAACCAGCTGCTTTCTGCCACTACAACAGAAGTCACAGGCTGTTGTACCAGGCTAAGAAGTTCAGTGACTCAGGTTTTTCAAGACATTAGGCATTTTTAATTAGCAAGTTGTAATGCAGACTAATGTTGAGCAAAACTGGTTTAATTTGCATCTAATTACAGCAGTAGATCAAGCCACACAAGTCTGGCATCAATTTCAATAGGTAAAACTAATGAATACTCGAGGTGTGTGAGAGAAACAGGAATTTCAGCTAAGTGAAAATTCCAGTCCCTACAGACAAAGACAAGAGATGGCAAGAGAGGGGGAGGTGTACTATAGAGAAATATAGGAAGCAAAGTTTTCCATTTTGACATTCCAAAAATACTTGGCGACCTAAGTAAAGGGATTAGATTTATAAATGTTGTGGAATTGAGAACCCAGAATTGGATACATAGAATGTTTTATTAATAATAGTTGGAGTTGTTAATAGAACACATGAAAAAAATCACTGGCTAAACCAGAAAAAAAATCCCAGCATGCAGACCAAAAGACCCACAAAGCAGTCAAAAGCTATAACTCTCAGGCTACAAAACCTTGGAGGCTTCTTTCCCAAATTATTTCTTTCTGGTCCCATGACCAGAAAGACCCTCAGGAGAAGGAACAGAAAGTGCTGGTATTTCACACCAGCCTAGTGACTTAAGCTCATTAATTCTGACTGCCTTCAGTCTGAAGAGACCACTTAATGAAAAGTACCTATCATTGTCCTTGGAGAATTAATAAAAAAATTCAAACCAAGGAGAGAGGTATCAACTAAGTTTAGGCATTCAGGGTCAGCTTGCAAGGTAAAGTACTGGACAGCAAGTCCAGACTTCCAGGCCCAGCAACCTCCCAAAGACACAGTTACTCATTTTATAGAAAACAAATGCCACATACAGAGCTTCTACCAGGTTCTTTTACTTCTCCACAGTTATTTCAACTTGGCTGATTTCTGTCATCACTTTGGTGCTGAGCTAGCACACTGGAGAGAGGGCAGAAGCTATTCAGGTGGTCAATGCTGAAGTGAATGCCCCATTATACTTCCAGCATGGATATTACCCCTAATCTAGTAAAACTATGTGTTGTCCCTTCTGCCAGGAAATCCCCCCTTGGATAAGTAGGCTGAACTAGCACTACATCTTCACTAGATCTGGCTCATAAAGCTAGCAGCAAGAGGAGAGGACAAGGGGTGCTAGCAAGCTGCAGTTACACAGCTCAGGTGTCAGCCAGTGCGGTTCGGCTGAGCCAATCCACCAGCTTGCTGCCACTGGGGATGTCCCAAAGGGGACATTCAAGTTCTTCTACTTTCTCTTGGGAGTCAAAATGCATCTGAAAGAGGTCTGGAACATTTCAGTGATGCCTTATTCCTCCTACTTCCCGCCCCCACACCACACCAGGCTCTTCTAGTGTATTAGGTATGGCTGGACAGGTTATGCCAGAGCATAGCTTAGATGCTCCAACAGATAAAACTTACTGAAAAGACAGAAGCCAGTCTGAAGCAAATGCCAGCACAGACTGAAGTGCATTGTGGTTTTTTGCAGAGCACTATTCCAACAGCTGGCTCTGTCACATCATGTCGCACAGGGAAGACCTGTTCATAAATGAGTGTGTTAAATAATCAACCTGTTTGGGAACAAGCAGCAACCATATCAGTTATATTTTAGGCCAAAAAAACGTGAGTTAAAATACAGAACCCTCTCACCATCGCTGCACAGATTCTCTTTGTTACTGTTCAAACAATCCCAACTCTATCCTATGATCCTAGCAGGAAGCTCAAGAGAAGCTGGTGACAGCAGTGTAGTGACAAGTCTCAAGCTTGTATCTGAGACAAGTTGGTGCCACACCCCCCCACAGCCTTGCAATGCAGCCTCCAACTTCTGCATCGCTGCAGCCTCTCTGTGCTCCTGCACTTTAGAAAGTAAAGTGAAAAGTTATATAGAAAAGCTTGATGACAACTGTGGCTGGAAAAAAAACAACACAAAAACAACAACAACATCATAGGCAGAGGAAAGGAAAAGCACCAAGAATTTTCAAAGGTTTCTACTGCTACACGCATAAACTAAAAATAATCAAAGCACCTGCAAGCAGCAGGCACAGCCTTCATTTAACAGGTGATGAAAGACATTAATATTATTTGTATGAAGGCACAAGGCTTCCATGGCAGCAAAGAAACCAGAAATAGAACATTTGTTATCAATTCTGTGCTCTAAACCAGTACCTCATTGTTTTTCTCCCTCCTATATTTTCTGACTGGCTTCTTTTTAAACAAGCTATAATGACTAACAGATGCTGCAGCCAGTGCAATTCTCAACCGAATGGGTAATTAACAGATGAAAGTTTAGCATTTGTTTCCAGTTACTGTCAAATGAGCTGTACAGTCCTCATCCTGTGAGCAAGGGAAGGGATGGGCAAGCCAACCTCCACCCCCGTTCCCCACTGTGAAGTGGTACACAGTGCTTGGTATGTCTCGAGTGGGACTTGGAGGTGCTGAGATAAAACAGATCAGGACCTCTCAGGTTTTTTAGGTGTCTTCTCCAGGACTTAAGAACTGTGAATATTTACAGAACTAACTTTGCAAAAGAATTAAGAATATTGACTACAATTAGTAAAGCTGATTAAAAATATAAGTACTAGACATGAGATACTGACCAGTGAGATAAATACATTATACATTATGGTTTGTTTCTGAAAAAAACTTGTAACCTTTCTTTTGTAAATAAAGCTTGTGACTAAATAGTTTGTGACTTCTGAAGCTCTACTGATCTTCAAAATGTATTTTATTTCGTACAGCGTAAATCAATTAACAGAACTACAGGCAGGATATGAAGGAACTGCCACGTATGAATGAACACGAAGTATGGCTTCAAATAACACTAACCCACTTTAGTTGCTACTCCCATTACTTGATAGCTGCCATAGTTTTTGTTGCTGCTTAACTAACCTTAGAAATATGCCAATTTGGGCTTGCTTGCCACTTCTGCTTCAGAATTTGGTTGCCAAAAACGTAAGTTGCAACATAAAAAAAAAAAGCAAGCAATATATAAAGCAAAGACAAGCTTGGCTAGTCTTTGTAATTGTTCAGCTGAACTTTAATTATTGTAAGAAAAAGACTGAGTGCCTCAAAAGATGACAAGTGAAGGATGTCATTCCATGCATGTAAATTAAAGTAACATTGACATGGTTGAAAATACCACTATCATCATAAACACATGGTGCTGAGACATTCATGGCTGCAAAATAAAATAGCATTACTTTGGGGAATTATATTATCCAGAAGAGATTTCAGCTGGCAAGAATATGAATGATTCCATATAGAAGAACAGGCCACACATGTTTATAGGTAGCAAGAGGATGGGAAGGAGGTTAATAAAACTCAATCTATAATTTCTAAATTACTTTTGAGCTAAAAATAATGTTTTAAATATTTCCTTCTGGAGGAGCCAGGGATTGGGAGAGAGCACAGCATGTTTTATTTTAAGACCTGTGAAGGGAGCAGGAAAACTTTTGGTGGTTTGTTTTTTAAAAAGGAACCCTAAAAACATCACCACTGTGTATCTGATCTTAAGGCAATAAACATCTCATAGTATTTAATTTTTTAAAATCTATTTTAGATTACTGTCTTTATAAACAGACAGTGATTTTTTTTTTCTTTTTTTGTCCCAACAGTGGACTCTCAACCCACAAGCAGAACAAAAATCCTGGAAATATACCATTAACCACTCCACAGAGTTAACAACAGTTCAGTCCACTTTACTCAAACCCATGTATTAAAGAAAATATGAAGCCTTATATTTAAACACTTCAGTATTTATTATATCCTTTGGGAATGGTTATGGAGAGATGAACTACATACCAACTTACACCAAAATAACTAAATCTGTTTTCATTTCCCACTTTGTGTTAATTCTCAGTAAATCTGTATGAGCACATTTATTTTGGAATTGGATACTTTTTCAAAATGTTGCCACTGGTGCTGAAGAGGTGGAAAGAGGTTCTGCCAACACCGAGTGGTCATAAAATGATGGAGAGCTGGTCAGCAGAGTACCAGAGCTGACTGCCATTTGATGTTTTTCTCTCAACTGCCAACAAAACCAGGGGCTGCTCTAACTCATGTCAACTGGCAGCAATACCAAGCGGCAGCATTTGGCCATGGTTGCTCAAATCATTCCTCACATTTGCTCACCATGAGCTGCAAGGTGCTCCACACGTGTCCTGTGACACCTCCATGCCAGCCAGTGATTTTGCTTATCCTTCCATGGAGCCATAGTCACACCTCCCTTCAGTTATCGCTGCTTTTTTTGTGTATAAACACACCACAACAGAAGAGTGAAAAGTAAATTACTTTTTAAATTAATGCAAGTGTGGAATAACGTCTCCATCAGAGAAAAAAAAAACACACACACAAAAAACACACAAACAAAAACACCCCACAGGATTTTTCAGAGGTTTATGAATGCCAGTTCTGTACAACATCCACTTCCCTGAAATCCAAACTTGTTTTAACATCCTGACGTACAGCTCAAGGCTTGTGGAACCACTACTACTTATGGATTTCAACAATGGTGTGTTTTCCTCTTCACTTCTCGGTACTTTCCTGCATATCTAACCACAGAATCATGGAACACTTTAGATTGGAATAGACCTCCAAAGTTCATCTAGTCCACCCCCCACAACGAGCAGGGACAGCTTCAACAACACCAGGTTCTGATATAGACCAAGTAAAACACTAAAGCAAGAAGCTACTTGCCATCAGCTGAAGTATTTCAAAAGATCCATCTTCCCCTACAACAGAAAGGGCAGGAGTACCCTGCATGATGCAAGGGACAGATGTGGACATCCTTAAGAAAAAAACAATACAGGACACACAAAAATGCTGTATTACATTCCTACATTAGCAAAAAATATCTTCTTTTTCTTTTTAATAATTATTCAAGCCTCAACACTACAGCATCACAGTATCTCAGGCTGTGGCCCTCACTGGAAAGAGAATACCTACCCCAGTAAAAATTCCTACCCCAGTAAAGTTTGCTGGTATTCTGTTTCTAGGGAAAACAGAATACCAGCAAATCAATCAGCTGTGCTTAATACTAGTCATGTTAGTCAGCTAAGCACAAAAATATGAGGTCTGTTTTTGTTTTTATTAGTACCAATACTAAAAACTTCCTAGCCTTCTGGAAGAAACCAGCCCATAACTGAAGCAGCAGTGGTTCCACCAGTAGCCTAATGGACAAGTCCCTCTGGAGGGAGAGACCAAGGGGGACTCCTGCAAGCTGCCACCAACACAGCGTGAAAGGGTGTCCTGGTTTGAGCCAGGATCGAGAGCATTGTTGTAATTGGTTTAATTGCCATTCCTGAGTCAAACTATGACGAAGGACCAAACTTCTCCTGCTGCAGCTGGGCACAGGGAATTAAGACCCAAAAGCCAACACTGCCATGTAAACAAGGCTGAAAACACGATTGCTGTGGTACTATTCAAGAAGCTGACCAACAAGTGATGGACAAAAAAAGCCCAAAACAAGGCAACATGACCACAGCACCACATGTCACACAGAGCAAAGTGAGCAGCCTCATCATTAAAAGCTTTTTTTGAGGTAGCAGCAAGTGTGAGCAACACAGGCAAGATAAGCACAGGCTGTCTGCCTATCTGGATTAGAGATCTCACACTTGCATGTGGTTCAGGTATGCTTTCCTTTACCACAACAAATGTTTCACTGTGTTTTCCTTTATGCCTAAGCAGAGAAACTGTTCATTTCAGCCATGCCCTGCACACAGCAGGCACAGGGCTCCCAAGTCAATGCTGATCTCAGAACTCCAGCACAAGAGTTACCTACCCTCTCCTGCCTCCAGCTGCCTCAGAAGTGCTACATCTTGCACCAACTAAAGAAAACTCCTAACTTTTTATTTGATCTTCGGGTATTCCTACAGGTATTGTGAACCTTGAAAATTAATTTCAAATCTTTATACATACTGAAAACTTCTCAGTGTTTGTCCATTTCCAGTTTCTGGGTTGCCAGCAAAAGCACTAAAAAATTTAGGATTCCAAGTATAACCAAGAAAAAATCATCCTGCTGCCAAAAAAACCAATCATATTGGGTACTCAGAAATAGAACCCTATCATACAGTCTGAAGTGTATTATAGCAGATTTTCACATCTGGCTGTTGGAATTAGGCACACACCTTTCAGTTTGGCATTTTTCACTTCTCAGCTTTAACCTAATTTCTTTGAATACATTCAAATTTTGCTCTGCCAGAAGCATGAGGAACAATTTATAGCAAAGCCTCGAATTTTTAAATCAGTGGGAGTTAAACCCAAGGGCCTAAAAAACCGTACACCCTATCTTTATCTTAGGAGTAACGTAAAACATTTCTCCCCACAGCACTTTCCATGTCTAACATTTCAAAAGCCACTGCAGACATTTACATCTTCCATTCACAAACTTTTTATGGGAATCCATCAGAGATTCATATTACATAAGTCAGCCGGCATAAGTATTTGAGAACAATTAATCATTTGGGTGATCACATACACATCTTCAGTCAAATTTACTTCAACAAAGTCAAAAAGCATCTGACCCTGTCCACAAGAAATCCTCAGACACACCTCATGAAGAAATTTTAGTATGTACATTATAGTTCTTTACCAATTAGAATTAATCAAATTGGGGATTTTTGAGGAAGTTTTTTCAGGACTGTTGAAGCAGAAGAAAGGATTTCAGCCCAGACATCAACCAGCAGACCTGTGAGAATTCTGCCAGCACAAGCTGGATTTGAAGGAGCAAGCATGAACCATGATGTTGCGGAGAGGATCCCTGTGCATGCAGGTAGCCAAGCAGACAAACAGGAAATCCAAAACACCTTTGGACCATGACAAGATGCAGGCTCTGATACTTGATTACTTGGATGTGCCTCTCAATCTCTCTGAATTTTCTTTGTCTTAACTGTAAAATGCAAGTTCTGTCATCCTTAAAGCCCTTTTGATATGAGTGAGGAGGTCTTTTAGCTATGGCCACATCATGATGGACACATCTACGTTGTGCCTCAATTTGAAATGTCAGCCTTCAAAGAAGGGAAGTTGCTCTTCCATTTAAACATATTTTTGTGGTGGTCAAACAGGTTTCTCAGTTCTTTGACCATTAGTCCATTTTTCTGTAAAAGTACTTCCAGTTTCCAAAATCAAGATCTGTCTCCTCAAGACTTGCAGAGGAAGATCTCTAACCTTCAGGCAAGCCTTAAATCATATTCAAGATCTTGCAAGCTTACATTACAAGGCCACAGGTCATTATTAGAGGTCTCATATGGGTGCTGGCAGCCACAAGAACTCTAAGCATTGGTAGTACTCATAGGATTTAATCTATAGCATTTTAACTTTGATTTTTCACATTCGTTTTTTTCCCTAAAATGCAGTACAGCAAATCAAGCGACAATTTTACCCCTCCCTTTCAACCCCCCCATGCCCTTGATTGTTGTTGTGTTTTTTTAACATACAAACAAAACTCCCACTGGCCACTGTAAGACAACACACATGAGAATCTAACTTGACTGCAAGATGGCTGCAACGGACAGAACTCCATCACTTCAGTGGGACTGATGCCTGCCTCATGCTAATTTTGTTTCTTTTCAGTCCATCCCTTTCCATTCATGCCAACTGTCTTCATAACCACTTTACCTTTTCCATCCATGGCAAAACAGATTAATTAATCACAAAGAAGACATCAACTGCATATGACAACAAGGGTAGCCATGTTACCCCACTTTCTGATCTCAGGACACCTTAGACCACTGGCAGAACCACAATGCCTGCCCAACATGGCACTGCTTGCCCCACTGTTGCTCTACAGCAGTCCTGCTCATACTCATTACCATGTACTAATAAAGCTTGATTAAAAACCCAAGGGCAATCCTTAGTTAGGATGACCTCTGTTTCCAAATTTCAATATTGCAAAATACTGATTCCAGAGCATCCTGAATATACCAGAATTCAAACTGCTTCTTCCACTGCTGGCAATTTATTTTCCTCTCAAAACAAGCCCCTCTCTGTTTTTACAACATTTCAGTGAAGAAGAAGAAGGAGGGGTAATCTCAGCAATTTTACTGAAACACAAACCTGCAATAGCTAGAGCTACTGAAATAAATGAGGAAAGGCTGGAAGGGGAGAAGGTTCAAAAAGATTTTCTATGAAAGAGTAATTTTTAAAAATTGCCACAATCCACACACAAAGAAAGCTGTCTGCAGAGAGAAGGCAAAAGGAATATAATAGCATTTCTTATGCAATTGATCAGTAAAATGTTGCTCTACAACTACCTAATTAGTAAACACTGGGACACATCCCAAGCCACCCCAAAAACCCAAAAAACTTACCTACACACTTTTCACTTTTTTCTCTTATATCTTCACTATTATAAACACACTCCCAAAGCACCAGCCTCGGCATTTTTTAACTCCTGAAGCAAGCAGGATCTTCTCTACAAAGACAGCACTTCAGTCTAGGGACTGAACTCCAAGCATGTGATCCTGGGCAAGGGAGACTTCAATATTACAACCCATCCATCAAGCAATTCTATAAAGCTCTTATGTTCCAAGTTCATATTTGACAACTCAAGGTCAAAACTGATGTTGGAAAATGCAAATCCTAAGTCAACCCAGGCCTTCACCCCTCTCTGTGCCTTCTTGACCTTAAATGCAAACAGCAATCAGGCAAAAATATTTTAGTTACATGATCTACTTATACGAAAAATGTATTACAAGGAACACAAACAATTTAAAAATTGTTTGTGGATTAGGTTCTTGATCTACACTACTCATGCTACAGATCAGACAAACAAAATCTGAATATACACATTTAGGATACAATGCCTTTTCTTCTTTGGTCTTCTTACATTTTGGCAAAGTCAATTGGCTGTTTTCAACCTGTCCAGGCTTTTTTGTTTATTTGGTTTTTGGTTTGGTTTTGTTGCGGGTTGAATTTGTTTTGTTTTTTTTTGAGACACACAAACACACACAAGGTTTGACTGAAAACAGCAGAGGGAAAACTGGTTAAAACAAAACAAAACACCAAGAAAACCCACCCAAACAACCTTTTCCTCTCTGGTAAAAAACAAAGGAACACACCTCTATTAGCCTTTGGCTTCAAGGAGTCCTGGGTCAGATATAGGCAGCCTTAACAAAGAAGAATTCTAGGTATTATTCATAAAAAGCAAGCGTTTCACTTCAACAGGGAAAACAGGATGTATTCCACAAGCTATAACTATTCTCCTTAGAAACAGGACAGGGGAGGAAAAAAAAATTAAAAAATAAATAAATCATTCCTTATGCTGAAATTCTTAAGGCCAGACTTGTCAGTGAATGCCATTTTTGTGATGCTCCACAGCACAAAGCAACAGAGGAGCCAAATACCTGAGATTACAAACTTATCCAGTGGATATTTCCCAGAGGTGCTGTAACAAAAAAAATCAATTTACATGTACAAAGATGGTGTAAGACAAGAGAACGCTGACAAAAAAACTGTGATCTAGTCTTTAAATCTCTTAATTTTAGGATGATCTGGTAGTCTTTAGAATTGTCATCTCAAAACTTTTTACAGTTTTATTCCAAGAGCTTATATATAACATCTTTCATATGTGAAAAGTCCTGCCAAGAGCTTTAAATACAGCTTTATCAAATGCCAGTTTGGCTTCCCCCCTGTGAATTTGGACACTTTAACAAGAGTTTATGAACTTTCATTGGAAAACAAAAGGGAATGTATAATAATAGCTTGCCATCCATGTGTGTAAGTAATAGGTTAGTGTAAAACAGCAGATAATCCTGGAGTCCAACAAAACAATTTTAAAAGAAGTAATTTCTCTCCAATAGCTTTTATTTAGCCCTTAAATCACAAGTTTCATTTAAAGCACCATCACGTGTACAAAGTCCTGCCAATTTACTCAGCCTAAAAAAATGCTTACTTAGGAGAAGGACAGGAAAATGTGTTAATTAGCAGCAACTCAGGATACCGAGGGACTACTTTATTTGGCAAACTGCTGCTGTGGATGATGAAAAAGGTGTCTCCCATAATTGGAGTTCACTTGCTTGTCCGAAGCAAGATGAAGAACATAACTATAACGTATCTTTTCTAACCTGCTTAATAAAGCTCATATCAACAAGCCAAAAAAATAATAATAATAAAAAAGTATTGTATTAATGTAGCCTAGATCCTAGAGAGTTGCCAAAAAAACTAGCCAAGACCCTTTGTTAGAATTTCTAATGAAGCCACTGCTGAAATTCTTAAGCGCAGGGAAGGGTTGTGCAGGACTTCTGCAAACACCGAACGTTTTGCCCCCTTGAAGAGACATTGCTGGCAGTATCTGTAGGGTGAGACACTAGAAACAGTTTCCACTATCTCCACTGGAGCTAGTTTCAATCTTTCTGATACGAAGGTTGTTACCTTGCCCTTCAATAGGAGCAACAGGTATTTTTGTTGAGAGTATTAAAAGCTCTTCTGAATACTCACTGCAAGGTCAGACGTCCTCGAGTGAATAATTGTGTGGGTTTTGGCTGCCAGCTTTGTTACAGCATTATTACTTGAGATTGACTAACACTGTCCCTTACCCACCCCTTTTTCAGATAAACATGCTAAGCCATTTACCTAAGGTTTTACTTTGCAAGCTGGGCATGTACCCCAGCCTTCTTGAACAGTTTGTCTATCTGGGGCACAAATTAGCATCCCTCTTGGACAGCCTTCCAGTAAGAAGAATGCATCAGTGTTTCCACTTACAATTCTTTGACAAGAGGCAATGAACACAAACTGAAGCAAAAGAAACTCCATTTAAACATAAGGAAAAGCTTTTTTATTGTGCGGGTGGTCAAACACTGGCATGGGTTGCCCAGGCAGGTTGTGGATGCTCCACTCTCAGAGGAAGCCAAAACCCAGCTGGACACAGCCCTCAGCACCCTGCTCAAGATGAGCCTACTCTGAGTAGAGGGTTGGATTAGGTGATCTCCAGAGGTGTTGTTTCTGGGATTCTGTGATTTCAATGACGACAGAAAGAGCATTTACCCTTTCAGTTGCAAAGCTCTCAATATGTGATCCTCAAGAACTTCTCCTTGGAAAGTTTCATTCCATTCAAATTCACGCAGTCACAGCTTCAACAACAGCCACTGATGCAGGGAAGAAATTTTTAAAAAGGTACTACAGCAAACAGCATTCTGTTCAAGTATCTTTTACAACATCCTGAAAGCAGAAAACTGTGCTCCAGTGTTAACCGAGATCATGAAGGACTTTCTGCCTGGTCACTCCATGGTCTAGCTACAGCATTCATAGCAACACCTGCTATTTGGTGGGGTCTGCCTTTTGTCTGTCAGTCATTTTTCCGATTTGCTATTTCTTTTAAATGCTCAGATATTCTGGGATTCTCCCTGATAAGCTCAAAATTTTACCAGAAATATAGCCATACTTTCACTTGCATTCATGATTTGGTTTATCCATAATTTACTTTTGAAAGGCACTAACAATAATCTAAATTAGGTATGCCATGTGTGTATAGACATCACCAGTGATAAAACCAACGGAGCACAAACATGCCAAGCTGACAGAAGCTCAAATGAAGACAAGCTTTTGTCTGTCATGACCCAATTCATTTTCCTACCAGTTGTACTACACAATGCATTTAAATAATTTTAATATTTGATGTGTTAACCTGCAACAAATTATCCGTATGTACAATGCCAAGTTACCTGTAATGTTTACAAGCTGTAGCTATTTCCAGAGAACAGCCAGTTTCACCATTTGTCAGCAAAGTTAGTAACAGTAACAAAGTGGTTTGTGAGAGAAAAGCTACTGTATTTTGTGTGTTGGGAAAAGGGGTGGGAGATGAAAACATGCTCTGTTAGAGCAACAGAGTCAAGGCCAACAGGCCTCCAAGGGTACTCCCTCCCATGGCACATACCACACTTCGCAGAGGGGACATCAATTACAGAACTGAAGCCAAACTCAGCAATGAGTGGGAGCAGGCAAGATAATAAATACTGCAGATGGTTTTGGTCTTTGTGACCATCAAGCAGACACAATGTCTCTGTAAAAGATATAGAACAAACAGAGGCTTTTATAACATGACAAACTAAAAAACACCAAGAGCTCTATGTTTTTGTGGTATTCTTTGCCTTGGGCAAACACTCTGTGGATTTCTAATTACCTACTTTTTCTCTAGACCTCAAGAAGGCTCATAACTATTGTGAAACTTTGGGTTCCTCAACACAGACCTTTTCAAACCACAGTTAACTAAATTGCCATCTTCTAACTTGACTTGCATGTGTCAAGACTAGACTCTCTTGGGGCAAAAAGCCTGGTGCTCACAGTTAAATCTGTATTGTGGCTGTGCTAAGTAAGTGCTTTTTAATGTTTCAAGGAAATTTGTGATTGCAAGTAGGCCAACGCTGCAGTTTCACCTTCCTCCAGGACAAGCAAGCAGTCTTCCTCTTCTCTGTTCAGGAGATTCCTTGCTGAAGGGCAGCCCAGTCCCACCACTGACCAAGACAAGGCAGGGCAAGAGGACTGGTTCACCTTCACCTTGTTTTCACCAGCCTTCCTGAACGCAAAGATCACAATTATAGATTACAATTCTGTCTATTTTATAATAGAGTTATTATGTGATTATATCTGCAACTGTAATTTCAAAATCAACTATAATAACCTATTTACATTTAAACCACCCTTGTTAAGATTATGCTTGCCTCCCTGGGATGAGGTAAACCCTACATGGTGCTACCCAGGGTTTTGGGACACACAGAGGCAGAGCCACTTTGGCACATGTTGCACAACCAGGGCCAAGCCCAGGTGCAGACCAGTGGGGTCAGGCCCCCCCAGCCTCTGCAGGACTGCTCCCCGCAGGGTTCGGGCTGTCCCAGCCTGCCCAACAGGATGGCACATGCTCCCTACTGCCAGGGTAGCCGCCAGAGATACGGGGAAGGGTGTTGGCCTTGCCAAGATCAGTTGCTATACCAGTTTCCTGTATCTGGGCTTCCATCGAGCTCCTGAACACAACTGGTAAAAAACACTGCAATTTCCCCATCACTGCCCTTCTCTTTCCCACCTTACCCATCCCCAACAGCATGCATTCCACTGTAAAAAGTGACTTTCTGTGACAAATATGCTTCTATTTTATAGTACTCTTGATGATCTATCACATACACTTGCTATTGAATAAATAAATAAACCTAGCAGGAGAAACCACATAGTAATTACCTCCCATAGAACAGTCAGATGAACAAGTTTTAGAAAACTGCACCTAAACTAACACACCAAGGCATATTATTAACATTACACTCTTTTCATTCTCTCTCTCCTTCATAACACACGTAGAACACACTTATTAAGTTCTCTCTGTTATTTAAAAAATGTTACAGTTCACAATACAGGACGTCTGTCTTTCTAACACAAATGAAAATAAGTATATAGTTAGTTTCCTTTATACTAATTGAATGATTGTTCATATATACATTACCATATATCTCAATCTTACAGAGTGATTGTCTCCAGAATTTCTTGCATCATTCAAAATTTAGGAAAAAGGATTTTACTGGCATCACATCCATAATAAGTGGGGTGGATGGATCTTGCTGTGTAATCAATCAAACTTTGTTCATGCCTTCCTCTAAATTGAAAATTCAGTACTTCGGCTAACAAAAAGGGGAACATTTTAGATAAGTTTTATAAGAGCTTGTTCCTATTTTCTGGTATTTGGCTTGTTTTTTCTAATTAAAAATATTTTAAGCACCCAGTGTGGCTGGGTGGACAGTGCGGCTAACAACATTTTGAGGGTTTCTTTTAAGTGTTCAAGATACTGCGTTAGCCAAACATCCCTTGGTTTTTCCAGCCACTCAAGCAGGTTCAGTTGTTTAGCATCAGCTAGATACTGAATAGGAAGGGAAAGCCAACCCCGCTCACTTGGGAGCTCTTTCCGCCCATGCAGCAAGAACAAAAGGTGCTACTAGAGATAACCCACAAAGCTCCCCTCTCAGGTCCTGCTGAGCTTCTCATAAGTAAACTCCATCTGTTGCCAAAAGCCAAAACACCCCAATGTAGAAAACAGAAGACAGATGTCTGTTTGTCAGGAGAAAGGCTAAGCTTGCTCTCTTTACTCAAACCCACGCTGTTGAGAAGGTTTACCAATGCAACAACTAGACACAGGAGACTGTATGTAAGATAAGTGAGCAGCAATATTTATCCCACCACTTCAAACTGATGAGAGATCTTCAGTAGCCAGCATTTTGATACTAACAGGAAAAAAATCTGGGAGAAGCAAGAAGATAGAAGAGTGTTCAAGTAAAACACATTACCAATATTCTGAGAAAGTATCTCATTTTCATTTCCCACTTGGCCATTCAACCAGAATAAATAAATAAATAAATAATGAAAGATAAAATAATATGCTTAATATTACTTTTTTTCCATTTTTATTTCCATTAATATCTATTACCAGTAGAAAATTTAAGTGGTTCAGTTCTTCAGGTAGCATCCATAGTTCAAATTTACTTCGGAGGGCATCTGTTACAGTCCTAATCTCTGAGAAGTAGAGCTACAAAAACCAGCAATCTTAGATTAATTAAAATTTGCTTAGCTAGACTACAGCCTGAATACAGTAAAAGTAATATCTAATCAAGTAAACAGATTTACTTGTCAAGATGTTCAGTTTCAGATTAAAACAGAGCTGCTGCTCACATGTAGATCAGGGAAGTTAAACCTACTGAAACACTAAGGTGTTCTTTAAATTCAAAAGTTATAAGATCTCAGCCACAAATCTACATTACAGTGAATTCCTGTGAAGCTTATTCATTTCAAGTAATGCCTGGATGCTCTCGCTTCCACCACTCTAATGGCGTAAATGGTTTTGCTCTTCATTCATACTCCTACAGCAGAGCGATAGACAACTCTGTGTTTGGAAGGGAAACATTAAAGATTAACAATGGGACATACCAGGGAGGATTAAGACTATTATTACTGTGGTGCTATCCACTGTGCCACAACTGCAGCTGGAAAGGCCTTATGCTGGCATTAACACCAAAGGCCTTGAAATGAAGGAGTGAGAAGGGGCTGTCATGAAAAAGCCAGAAGCTCCATCAAATTTCACCCTTTCCTGTCTCTGCCTCCTATCCCCTCACCTCCTTTCTCCCAAATCCTACCAACTATCAGGCATGTAGAGCTTTGTGTTTGCACAAGGGGAGATGCCCAAGGCCAGTTCCGTCAGGCACAACACGAGTGGTGAGGTGCAGAGCAGACACGGAAACTGTCACCCCTCAGAGGAGGCAGGACTGCAGATGGAGAGGCAGCTCAGAGCATACCTAGGGTGAGGAGCCCAAACTACTAAAGAAAAGGAGGAAGAGAAGCCTTTATGCCTTAACATAAAAAGCATGCAGACCAGGGGCTCCAATGGGGAAATTACCCAGAGGAGTTATGGCAAAGCAATTACTCCGCAGGCGTTACTGCCCTGTCTCCAGACTGCACCCTGACGTAAGCTCAACCAAAATGAGCAGGACCTGAAATATTCATATTTTAGCTACTCATAATTCTCAAAGGGCAATGAAATCTCATTTGTACAGAACTGATTAAAGGACAAGAGGACAATAAATAAATAAATAAAACCTAACTTAAACCACAATCACTCACAAATGACAAAATAAAAAAATAAAAAAACAACAAACACAACAGCCTGAAGCCAGAAGAAGCCCTGCCCAACTAAAACACCTTGTAATATAGATACAAACAATTTGCAGAGTCCACCCACAGTGATCTGTGCTTAACCCACAGGCAGAAAGATATTTTTTCTAGCCTCTTAAGTGGCATATCATCCAGGCTCTCTGGAGACTGCCATCCAACCAGCAGGTTTCCTATCCAACCTACAGCTGGGAACAACATTTAATTACCATGTTTAATTGATCTTGTTAACATTTAAGATGGACAGCTTTGATCTTGCCTGCTGATACCTAGTTTAGGACTACAAAAGAAACTGGGACTTGGCATAACTGCCAAGCCTTCAATGTGTATTTTTTTAATGCCTTATGTTTCTCAATCTGCCTTTCTGTTTGTGCTGCACTGATAACAGGAACCAAAGCACACATCCTCATTTATAGCATCATTTACTTGAACAGGCATGAGGGGGAAAAAAAACAAAACAGAACAAAAACAAAACAAAAACTACACCAAACAAAAAAAAAAACATGAGGAGGAAAGGGAAATTCTCCCTCCTTCACTCAGAAATATGGAAAAAGGCCAGGAATCACCGTAGTGAATCTGGCTTTGACAATACTAAGCACAGTATCCAACAGCTGATGGCAGCCAGCAACAAACACTGCAGAGGAAGGTGCAGGAATCACTAAACACATGTGGGATAATCTGCTCACAATCCCCCTTGAAAGCCTCATCTGATTCTCCATCGGTTACAGGCTGGTTTAAAATCCAGGACAGAGGTTCTGAGGAATTTCAGTGGCTTTCCACTGTGTTGTTTTATGTCTGTTAATAGGTTCACCCAAAAAAATGCCTCTTTTGCAGGAACTTCGTATTAGCAGCTTAGGAGAAGCCCACAAGACCAAGATTACTAGCTCACACTCAACCAAGCTGAGACTGTGCCAATACTAATAGGAAGAGAAACTACTGAGGACATTTTATTGTATCCTAAAATATCCAGGAACTTCAAAATAGAAGCTAATTAAAAACAACTAAATACAAGTATGTTTAATTCATTAACTACCTCTCCTAAACACCATTTTCCTGAATGATCAAGCCAATCATAAGATCTACAGAAATAAACATTCATAGGTGGCGTATAATGGGTCCTGACCAATGTACAAAGCAGCTCTAAATTTCAGCCAAAGAGTGTCAACTGTTTTCAAAACAGCAAGCCAAACCCTCATCAAACTGAATTCAGCTGGAGCCTTGCCACTCAGCAGGACAACGACTTGGCCCACAGTCCCCATGGGAATTTTTTTTCTAACTCAGACTTTCTTCCTGCTTATTTCAAATGAAATCTCCTTTGGATCAGGTTGAATTTCCACAGATAATTAGTCTTGCACTAGCTAAATAAAACAAGAGTTATACTGCTCCTGAGCTGCAGTCTGAATAATTACAAAAGGGTAAAAGAGAATTTTTTAATTTATTTTTTTTTCCTAGGGGAACTTAGCAACTAACTAATTAACATGGTTTGAACTTTGATGCTGAATCTTCATATTACACAGTAACAGAGAGGAAAAAAGTACCACTGCGCAGAGACACCTGAAGCACCTGTAGAATCTCATAGCGGAGCTGTAGCTACCAAACACTGATAGAACCAAATTTTTACCCTGAAAGTCAGTCCTTTCTTACCAAAGCTTCCTTAATACCACACCATGGTTTTGGTGGTGGGTTTTGTTTTGTCACAGAGTGGGGCAGGGAGGGAGTGCTTTGTTTTTTTTCTTTCCTGAACTATTTTTCTAAAGGTTTCTTCTGATATAACAAGATGTGAGATATCTTGTACACTCTTTCCTTACACCACAAGCAACAAGAAGCCCAGAAAGTCAGCCAGCCCATTAATCCCCTGCCTTCTGCTGATACTCTCTCAAATAATGCTCACTTTTGGTGGCTAGGGTTGGAGGAGGGGTTTCCCTAGGAATAAGCTGAATAAAGCTTCCTGTTCGGCTAAAGCAGGAAATGTGCTCCAGTGCTGCCTTCCACACAGAGTGGAAAATACTTACTAAACAAAATAGCAGGAGATGAAGTGTAAACTGGATTGTCCTTCCATCGCGCAAATGGAAAGTAATACTCCACATCCCCCAGCTCTTTTGCATTGATCTGCTTAAACTTGAAAAAAATAATACATACATTTGTATACATGATCTGCACGAACATCAAATGATTATGCTGCGCCTTTAAAACCAAACACTGAAGGATTTTAAACAACAACGCTAATTAGGAGGTAGCATTTCCTCCCTCCCACAGGATCAGTTTCTTCTTGTTCAAATAGGAGGTACAACTGGCCCACCCCATCCTACTACTGGAGAAACCAAACCAGAAGTTGTCATTAGGTTAACCTCCCGATATTTTTGTTAAATCATCCTTTCAGAAAGACTAAAAATAAAGAGCACAGAAGATTGAAGGGACAGCCTTCCAGTGTGTCGAACCATTAGGATTCACAGCAAAGAATAACAATATCAATTTTTTGTTAAGGATCTGCAGATGGTAGAAGACAATATTAATGGAAAAAAAAGTCCTTCTTCACGCTCTATAAAAACAATGACCATTTAAGGCCTCAGTGTTTCCCAAGAGCTGGCCTTTTAATCCACACAAGATTTCTGCTACCACCATAACCCTTTTGATAAGCTCTGATCACTTCAAAGAAGCACTTGTCCTCATCCACCCTGACGTTTAAGAACTGGAAGTGATGAAAACTACATCACCTAATGCTAGGTCATAGCACACTGCTAGAAGATGAAAAGCTGCTGGGTAAGTTCCATGGTATGAAACATATTACAGCAGATGGATGCTGGAAACATATAACAAAACACCACGCAAAACAGCAACACACGTAAGCTTAATGAAAACCTGATGAAAGACTTAGAAAAAGTACTGAATTTAATTAATTCTCTAGAAGTGGCTAGTGCAGTTAAACTGAGGTCATGAGTGCTGCATACTACACTTGATTTTTATAAACCACCTAGAGCCATTAGTACCTCCCCACCACCATGAGTTATAAACAAGTCATCAGCCCCATGGGGACATGTCTCATCATACACTTTGATGCCCCTTTTTGTGGCACAACACCCTGCTCATTATGCAAAGCTCAAATACAGGTCAGGAAAGGATTTTACTAAACGGCCTTAAAAATATCCTTGTATTAAAACAGTTAGACACAAGTTTATCAGTTGGGGGTATAAAGAGAAGCTGCTCTACCACCTTAACTGGGAAGTTTAGGACAGCCAAGCTAAACCAGTGAACCCCACCCCAGATGGCATCGCTGCCTTCAATATCCTGAAGCAGACATGAAATTAAACTCTGACTACATGCGGCACACAGATACACAACCCTGAGAAAGCGGGTCTTCCAGTTGAAGGATGAGGCAGAAATCCAGACACTCTTGACAGATTAGGAAATTTTTTCGAAGTAGGAGTTGCAAAGATGTAGCACTGACTGCAACACAGCACATCAGTAACCAGTTTGCCACATCCGAAAGTTCTTCCATCTGTGGTGCAGTGAATGGATGTGCTGTAACTGATGCATTCACTACAGGACACCAGAGAGAAACAGCAAAGGTCATTCCAGAGACATTTACCTATCGACACTCCAATATGGATATCTAGGAGCATGTGGATCCTACAGGCACACACTGAAGGATGTACGTGCAGCTGGACGAGCAAGCATAGTCCATAACTATAAAGAGTGACCAACTGAAGACAGAGAGCTTTGTTCTGCCTGCTCTCCCTCCCTCACACCCCCACGCATGCTCAGCAAGGAACACACAGTAACCAACCCTTGCTATCTGAAGGATACTACGTGGAAATTTCATTTTGAAACACAATTATAAAAATACACAAATAATAATCCCTCAAAATTTCAAAGTATATACTTTCCCAAGGACCAGGGGACATACGTAACACAGTTTACAGCAGCTGCCAGTCTGCAGCTACTTCCCAAGAGTGGCTGTAACCCAGATTTGAAGTTTGCTAGTCCTCTTCTGGTCCTTCCCACGTAATATCATGCCAGGATCACAGAAGTCATCCTAGGACCTTTGGTTCCAAGAGGAAATTACTGTTTGGGCCCCACAAAGAAGAAAAAAAAAAAAAGCCATTTATTCAAGTAGAAATTATCCATTATTTGAAAAGTAGGTGTACAATGTCCTGTGTCCTCAGCCTGAAAGCTAGAGCAAAATACTTAAGTCATCTCATACAACATGATGCCTGTGCACCACGAGATACAGGAGCTTACAAGAAAAGGTTTATGAGCAATAACAATCTAGTCAATGGGAAAGCAATTACAATTTGTTTACAATCCTTGTTGTTCTTACAGTCCCACACCATCAAACAGCTTTCTCCATTGAGCTTCTGTATCTTCAAAAATGGGAAGGAAAAAATTCCCCTTGTCATTTTTCACAAACAAACCCTCCATTATTAAACCATTCTCTTTAATTTGCTGGTATCTCCCATTAATGCCAGAGACAGGGTTAAACTTGCAGACAAGCCTATAGAAATGTTCACCATGCTAACTACAGCTGATCACCCCAATCAATCTCCTCAGCCAAATTACAGTATCCAGAAAGCATATAAGATGATAATTTACATGAATGTATGTGAAACTTCATGTTAAATATGCTTTCCTACACATCAGTTCCTTGCAACTGATAGGCAAATAATCTTCCTTTAAAAAAGGCTATAATTCAGACATAAATAAATAAATAAATCAGTAATTATAATTTACTTTAATGAATAATAGCTTTGAAAAGTAAATATTAGCAGCAGCAATACAGCTGTTACGTAGCAAAATTAAATTTGACAGCAGAGATGCCACTTATGAAATAATTTAAAAACAAATGGAGAAAATAAGACATAAGAACCATGTCCAGCTTTTGGAATTGCAATGACAAGAGCAAAGATCATCAAATTAAAAGCAATAACAGGCTTAGCTCAAAGAACTGAGTTGTAATTTAAAAGAGTAGTAAATACATAACTTGTGCAAAACAATGACCAAGAGAGAACACAATAACTAAATGTCTGACACACGTAAAATTTCAGGGTTTGCACAGTGCAGCACTAGCCTTAATTCACCTTCCTTTTATGTGCGCTGCATCAGTGTATCATCATCATCAGCTTCCTATTTAAAACAGAGATAAATAAATAATGCTTCCCATCAGAGCTTCAAGATAACATACTACCATACTGCAGGTATTCTCGTTTCTAGTCTGACTGTACCATGCCATGCCAAACTAACATTACTATATTGGCAGAAAAGGATACACTTCTCCTGGCAAGGAAGAAAAGCTTCCTGAGTTTGTCAAGCAGCTACGAAGCACAAAGAGGCAAGGCTGCTATCACAGAACCTTACCCTTACAAACCACAGAAATAGTCTTTGGTGACAGTGGTGACTGTGTCCTCCTTTGTAGGAGCCACATACTGAAATACAGCTTTTCATTCTACAATGAAATAGGGAAGTTACCCATCCGGGGTTCATACTCCTGGAATCCAATCTGTTGTGAAGGGTCTTCCTTCTCAATTTTGTTTCCTAAGTGTGCCATATGCAAAGCAAGCTTTCTGCTTCCATTTAAAAGAAAACTACTGGCAGTCTCGGAGCAGCAATCCTATTTAGGTTAGGCTTACACCTTAAACAGCTGCCACAGAAGTTGCAACACAGTTCTTGGGATTCCTGAACGTTCCAAACACATTCAGAAAGTTAAGCTGATGTTGCAAGCCATCTTTCACTAACTCTGTGGGGAGCTAGGACACACACAAATGAAACTCCACAGAGCAGAGAGGATCGTGTAAAAATTGTTTCTCCGGAGCTGGACCAAGGTCAGAAAAAACTTCTCCTATAGCTCTGTGCAGCTGTACAATGAGTTGCTTCTGAGGGCCACTTTACAACTCAAAAACTTACCAAGAACCGCCCCATACTGCCACTACTTGGGAATCTGAGGCTGAACCTGCATCCTGCTGCTTGTGCTCTGAATCAAGTCGAAAATACAATCTTGGGATCAGTTCTGCACACAGAACAGAAGCTCAGGAGAACAGAGAGATACAAACCCAGCTGCAAAGTATACCCAGGTTTCTATTTACTGAGGTCTTCCCAAGCACACACAAAAGAATTAATCAGGCATGTGGGCTGACCTGTCAGAAGCCCGGCTGATCCTAAGTCTAGAGCAAACTCGGCATACACACACAAACAAGCCCACCCAGCCCTCCCTCGGGATCACCGCACTATCTTCCAAGCTAAAACCTCCCCGCGCTGGAAGCGCTGACAGACAGGGCTCCCCACCGCCCGCCCGGCGGACAGCCTCTGCCAGACAGAGACACTGGGGAGGCACAGGGAAAGCACCGGCAGCCACCGGCCCTGCACGCCGACATCTCCCCGCCCGGGCGGCAGCCAGAGCCGGAGCCGCCGGGACGAGGGTCAGCGGGAGGGAGGGGAGCAGCGCCGGAGCCGGGGGGCACTGGCGGGGCCCCGGGAGGAGCCGGGGCCGGGAGGAGCCGGGGGCAGCCGCCGCCGCCGCCACCTGAAGGCGGGAAGGGCGAGGTGGGGGAGAGGATGCTTAACTTTCCCTCTTTCTTTTCTCGTTTCAACAAACAAACAAATAAATAAAGCACACCCTGCCACGCAAACCGCCCCGCCAGCGGGGTCGCGGGAAAGGGGGGGACCCCCTCACCAAGCCGAGCCGCCCGCCCCGATCTCGCAGCGGAGGAAAGGGGTGGCACTCACGGATCTTGACTTTGCGGTGGTCGAGGCGGGCGAGCAGCGCTTCCAGGGCGCCGAGGCGGCGCTGGAGCCGGGCGTTGCGGTGGCAGAGGGAGTCCGCCTCGCTGAGGATCCCGCCGAAGATGTCGCCGGCGCAGCGGGAGAGGTCGGAGAGCTGCATCAGCAGGGACACCAGCGCGTACGAGCTGACCTGCTCCAGGGTCCCGAAGAGCGGCACCGCGCCGCGCCGCCGCCCGCCGCCCCCCTCGGCCGGCTCGGCATGTTCCCCCGGCGCCGAGCCGCCCCGCTCCGCGCCGTCCCCGCCGGCCTCCTCCAACCTGCACAGCTTCAGCGGCTCCAGGGTCCGCAGGGGGAACGGCATCGCGGCCGGGGGCAGGAGGGCAGCGCAGGGCACGGGGGCGGGATGGGGGGACGGTGTGGGGGGAGAAGCTAAGCGTCCCCGCCGCGGAAAGTCTTCATCCGCGCAGCGGCCGCGGTGACAAAAGTTCAGGAAGGAGAGAGAGAGGGAGAGAGGGAGGGAGAGAGGGAGGGAGAACAACAACAAATGAATGGGGGCGGGCGAGCTACGGGCTCCGGGGGGGAACCGCTGCTGCCTCGGCGGGTGGGAAGCCCCGCTCGGCGCCCATGTGCGGGAGCAGCCCCCGGGGGCGGGAGCGGCCCCGGGAGGAGGGAGGGGAGAGAAGGTTGGAAGGGGAGCGGGGTGGCCACCGCCGCACGGCGGGAACGGGGAGAGCCCGCGGCCGTGCCCCGCGGCAGGGAGACAGGAAAGAGCCCGGCTTTCTGTCCCCGAAGTAGAGACTGGGGGGAAGGAAGCGCGGAAACGGAGCTGAAGCGCCCTGGATGCGGCCACAAAGAAGGAGAGGCAGCCAGAGGGAGAGAGAAGGGGAAAGGAAGCGGAGTAAGGGAGAAGAAAAGCCCGGAGCAGCCCCACCTGGGGAACCCCGCGCTGTTGCAGGCACTTTTCTGCACGCACCAAACTCCCAACCCGGAAAGCGAGAGCTGGAAAGAGAGGAGGAGAGCGGCGGGGGGGGGGGGAAGGCTCCACAAACCTGGGAAAAGAAAAGGAGGCCGCCGCCTACCTGTGGCTCCCCGAACTGGAGCCTCTGCCAGAGCCTCACCCTTCCCTGCCAGCTACTGCCGAGGTGGAGGCTGCGGGCCCGGGCCAGCTGGGCTCCCCGGGGACACCCGCCTCTCCGGCCCCGCTGCCACTGCCTCCTGGGGCAGGTCAGCACCAGCGCCTTGCCTTGGCCTCTTCCCCTGCCTCGCCGCAGGTCAGGCCGGAGCTGCTGCTCGAAGGCAGGGGAAGAAGAGCAGCCTGCCTGGGAAACACAAGCTGTGGAGGGAGCAGAGCTGTAACTGTTGTTCGCGGGTAATTTTTAGTAAGGTTGACACTAAGGTAGAAAAAGCGAAGTCTGAACCAGGCAGAATGACATCAAGTGTCGTAGCACCAAGCATTGTCCCAGCACAGACCTGGTACAGACTGAAGGCAGGTTCAAGCCTCAGAAGCCCCCACATTTTGCCCATGTAAGACACAATCAGTTGTTCACCAAGATGACTGCTCTAATGGGCTATTCCCCACAGAACCAATTTAGTCTACCAGCAACTGTCAACAGCTGGTGTTTAATTTTAATTGGGAAATGGCCTACTGGCTTTGGGATTCTGCTATATGATAAAGAGAGGAACCTAATCCTGCTCTTCTTGTGGAAAAAGGGCCCTAGGGAAAAGTGTTTCTGTGGTCCCTTCCTGCCCCACAGCCTGCTCCAGCTCCCGCTGCAGCTGATGGATCTATGCGATGAAAGAAAGAGAGCCAGCTGGAGAAGGCAGGATCCAGGGACAGATCCACCATGCCCTTCCATTAGCATCTTTGGAACACATAATCTATAACAAAATATTCTGCCTCCGAGTAATTCTCACGTATAATTTTAGCCTTGGTAACTTAAGAGAAATCTGAAGAAAACGATTCTACTAGTATCACTTCAGAAACTCCTTGGTGCATGGAGGAGTCTGGGGACAAGGCCACAGACAGTGGATACAAACCAAAGATTCAATGGCACACACACGAGTTAATATCTACAGGAAACGCATTTAAGGGTGTTACTCATACAGAAAAATTTCAAGTCACTAACTCCTCACATACATTAAGCTAGAAAAGGCTTTCATCTTCAAGTTTTCCTTAGGAAAAAAAAAAAAAAAAGAAATCAGTGCAATCTAGTGTTAATAAAAAAAAAAAAGAGAAAAAGAAAAAGAAAAAAAACTAAAAAACCCAACTTTCTTGAGACCTCAGTCCAAACAGGTTACTAATAATGGATAGTTTTGCAACTTGAAATGCTTCCACTGATTTTATGTTACAGACAGTACTACTGAGGGCATATGTGCAGTATTTGTAGAAACTGATGAGAAGAGCATGGTGCAAACAGGCTAAATGTTGTTTAAGCACATAAGGAATCCCAAGCAATAGTCTTGTGATGGGGAAACTGTCAGGACCGATTAACAGAGGATGGAAAGCAGTCATTCTCTCATACTGAATGCTTCTGGTTTTATTTTGGGACATAATGTCTTCATTAGTTCTTAGACATGTTTGTTTGTGATAGTCACTTGATAAAAACTATGGCTTGTACACTGGCATGTTTGAATTGAGAGGAGCTTTGTTTAAACTATAGGACCATCATGGGGAAACCAAGTATGAGGGGGACTTAAATATAAAACACAATAGGAAGAAAACAAGCAGAGTGAACAATTCTGGTGTCAGCTGAAAAGAACCCACAGCAACATATCTGCCAGGGCAGTTATCAGATTGGAAATTACTCATTTTTATTTTGAAGTTTTAGTAGTGGGTAGTTTAAGAAAGGTACATTGACCAGTCTAATGTCCTTTTTGAAAATTCAGATCAAATCGTGATATTGCAAGTATTTTTGCATGTTCTTCTTTGTAAGAAGGAAAATTATTTAAAACAGATTTAAGCACAGGGAGATTAATAACAAAATCAAAACTTTAGGCAACACCTAAATGCAGTGAAGACCCTCAGCTGCTGTGAATGAGCAGAATTTCACTGCCAGTTAAACCTACTTTACTTATTTCACTGCCTCCTGTGTTTGCAGACTGTAAAATGAACTCCTGTGACAGCCTGAATATTTCTGGAGGGAATAATGTCTCATAAAAAAGGAGGTCTTCATAGGACTGTCAGTTAAACCAAGCTGAGAAATAAATCTGACTTTTAAATGCACTGATGTTCTTGAAAAATTCAAAGTCTGCATGTTTAATCCAGAACAACACTTTTCTCATTAATTTGCTTGCATCTGTTTTTCTGGGATGGGATGTTCCCATATGGAATACTCAGAAAAAGACAGGTGTGGAAAAAAGTAAACATTTAGTGACTGAAATTTGAGCATTGGTTAACTGAAACCAGTAAAGGATGGTCTCACAGCTTGTTTATTCCCATGGAAAAGGAAGTGACATAAGAAGGGAAATGGAGCTTAAATACTTAGATAGTTGGAGATGTAAGGTATTCTTCATGCTGGAAAGGAAGTATTTCAAATTTCTAAGTTCAACAGAAATACAGACTTTCTCAGGGACACTCCCCCCTCCCCAGCTACCCGTGCATATGTTCTGGCTGGGAAATGTTTCCTTTTCTGGCAGCACTGCGAAGTTGCTCCTGCCCGGTGTTTATGCTCAGGCGGGCACTGTGGGCCGGGGGGCAGTGCCTGGCAGGGCAGGGGCTGTCCCGCTGCTGCTCCTTGCTCTCTGTCCGGCCGCTGCCCTTGGGCGAACCATCCCTGCAGCTCACAGCTTTGCCTCTTCACATCAACCCAGTTTGTGGCAATCTGGGTGTGGGAGTGGTGGGATTACGGGGCTGCTTTCCATCGAGCTCTGTTCTAGGAGGTCTGTGAGCTCAGTGGGCCACAGTTGCAGCTAAGCCTGTCAGAGCTGTGAATTGGAGTCCTGGGTCTTACACCTGCAAATACCTTCAGTCAGGGGTGGGAGATCCTCTGAGAAGAATTACAGAGCCTAGAAAAACAAGATGCAAAGGAGGAAGGGAGACAAAAGGACAATGGAGACTTTACGAAATATTTCAAGTCAATATTGATTTCATTTTTAATGAAAGTTCAAAGTTGACTGGGAAGTTCATTACAACTGAATTGTAGCTTGCTTCCCTCAGCATTTTAAGCCTCAAGTTAGATTACCAAATAAAGGACCTAATAACTTTCAAGTTCTATTTCAAGAACCAGAAGGCAAGTATTGTGGGAGTTACTCATCACCTGTTGAGGAATGAATGATGCTTTTCCCCCAGCTTGTTTCCGCAATCCAGTTGGGCTCTCAGAAGCAACAAGCAAGCACTAGTACAAGAGCCACATGGCCAACTGTGAAACACCAGACAGCTCTTCCTGAGATTGTAGTTATGTGCCTTGGCACATAGGATAGTTTAGATGTGGTCAGCTGGGATCACCAGGCTCATCCATTGTAGCTTAGCCCACAGATTCAAGCTACACACCTGTCTAGGCTAGGAAAACCCATCCAACTTGATTTATAGGATTAAATAACAGTACACCTTGAGGGGTGGAGGAGGACATTTCTTGGTTAATTTAGAAAGCTCAGCTCAGTGTTCTGGGCACATAGTCAGCTTCTGTATTTTTTAATTACTTCAGCTGTTGAGCTGTAGATGTTTAGTGGAGGCTTAAAATAGAGGCAATTCAGCAAGAGAAGGATGTTTTCTGACAGTTTATTCTTTCTTGATTAACCAAAAGTATGTGGATGCTCCCATTCTTGTTGGGGTACTCAGCTCTTTTAATAATCATATATTTCATTTCTGCTTCCAATAGAAAACCTTTTTCAAATAAATAATATAGGCAGAGAATGGGGGCAGATCTGATTCCTGACAAAGTTAAATGGTATCAGAATTTTACCCATTTCTTTTGTGGCCTGTCCCTCATGATTGCATGCTTTTTGTGCTTTATATAAGAATTAACAAGTTATCAAATTCATTACCACAGAAATAAATGATAGCTGCTTTGCTGGGTTTTTTTAAATTTGCACATGACTGTGTTAGTCTGAAGATCCCCTTTGCCTGATGATGCAGCAGAACTTCCACTCATCACTTTTTTTCCATCTTATTAATGCCAGGAACTGGAATTTTTGTGTACTGGAATTAGGACCCAGCATGGCTCAAAAGATTCCTGCCTTGTCCAGAAATGGAATCCTGTGGATATTCTTTTAAAACTAATAGCAGAACTTCTCTGATGAGAAGTATGGTGTGCCATCTTAAAATGTCTCAAACCCTTTCTCATTTTTCTATCTTTACACAGTTACCTTTTGATAAAAGCCATCAAAGCCAACTGCAGTAGGAATGACACCGTGGAGGAAGCGGTAGTTGTGATGGCCTTAGGATATGATTCAACACACCAACCAGGCATAACAGCCCTTTGCCCCTAAAGGAGGAGCTCTTCCACCCCTGCTTCCTTCCTTCCATTCCTGCTCCCGGATGCATGGTCTGTATCTTGCTCTGCAAGCATCTGAAGACCTCAGTGTAGAACAACTACAGCTCTGCTGTATAAAATGAGGCAGCTGTGGTTCTGTGAAGAAATTGCAGGAAAATGTACTCTCATTAACTGCACCTCAACACACAGCATTTTGTTGTTCTGTTCTCAGGGGAGCAGAACGGTGAGGGGAAATCTAGGTTGAGAATAGAAAAACATGCAAGAGCCTATATGCAATGCTATGACTATAGCATTGCAGCCCCCTCAGATCTCAAAGCACATTGTGCTCATCTGAGGCTTCTGGTCCTTGTGTTCACTGGACTACAGATCAGAGAGAAGACTGCCAGCCACTATGGCATTTCTCTGTCTTTTAATACAGCTTCCATTTCCTCTCTGGCAGAAAAAAAATCCAATCATGTTTGGTTTTTTTTAATTGATGAAGTGTTTAGGTTTCTGCTTCACAAGGACTTCAGTCATCTAAATAGCATGGAATCATAGAATCATAATTTAACAGAAAGATTTGGGTTGGAAGGGCACCTTTAATCATCATGTAGCCCAATGCCCCTGCCATGGGCAGGGACATCTGTCACTAGGCCAGGGTGCTCCAAGCCCCATCCACCCTGGCCTTGAACACTTCCAGGGATGGGGCAACCACAGCTTCCCTGGAAAACCTGTACCAGTGTCTCACCACCTTCATTGTAAATAATTTCTTCCTTATATCTAATCCAAGTCTAATTTAAATCTAATCTAAATCTAAATTAGAAGGCTCTGGGGGGACCTCATATTGGCCTTCCAGTACCTGAAGGGGCTACAGGAAAGCTGGGGAGGGTCTTTTTACAGGGGCTTGCAGTGAGAGGACAAGGGTTAATGGTTTTAAGCTGAAAGGAGAGAGATTTAGGTCAGAGATCAGGCATAAATTCTTCAGTGTAAGGGTGGTGAGACATTGGAACAGGCTGCCCAGGGATGTGGGGGCTCCATCCCTGGAGGTGTTCAAGGGCAGGTTGGATGGGGCTCTGAACAGCCTGTTCTAGTGGGAGGTGTCCCTGCACATGCAGGGGAGTTGGAACTTGATGGTCTTTAAGGTCCCTTCCAACTAAAAAAATTCTGTGATTTTGTGAAATCATATATAATTATTAATTATTACTGAGTTACATAGCTGCAGGTACACTTACAGCAAGTGATTGGACAGGAATATGGGTGTAATTATTTGTGAAAGAAAAATTTCATCTGGAAAAACAAAGGCTGGAGGAACTATCAGCTGAAACATCAGACTCAACATATGGAAGTTTCATAATGCTGAGCAAAGTCTTATGTTGCTGTCCTCAGCTTTAATAAGAACAGTGTGCGTTGAAAGCTTTGCTAAACTCCATATGAAATTTTTATTTATCTAAGACTATGACCACATTTGTGTCTTCTCTAATTGTGTTATATGGGCTCTCCTTTGAAGTAATTACACAGTTTATATTTTGATTCATTAACTAAATATTGTAAAAAAAACTTAAAATGGTCAGAAAAACAATTCAGTCAAACAGAACTTGAAATTGTGTTCTTTTAACAAGGCTGATTATCTTCTCAAATGAATGCCTCAGGACTCAGGGCGAACAATGCATCCAACAGACAGGAGCCTCTTAAATTGCTCCCTGAACATGCAGACTGTGCTGGTCACTAGAGCAGAACTCAGCTTCTCCTCAGGAATTAGCTTCCCACCATTAGGCACTACAGCTACAGGGAAGTACTTGCTTAAGCTACATATGTAACACTTTTGAAAAAATACACCACCCTGTTTTGTTTCATGTGATGAACACAGATGGACGGTATGCCAGTCAGTCACCAATGAATTTTGATATACTGCAGCAGCTCCTGCCTTGTAAGGAAAACACAGGTTTTGGTCACTGAAAAAAATGCAGGGTGTGATAAACCATCTATCAACCAAGGCAGATTTCCCCATTCTCCTCCTTGCGAGTGAGGACGGGCGTGTCACTGTGATCCACCCCGTGGATGAACCAGTTGCTGGTGAAATTATAGAGGGGCTGTGTGCAGTGACCTGCAACACCTTCCACCACTGTCTAAACTCACCTCTCCATTTTTTAAAGGTTTTTGGAAACCTCTTGAAAATTTTAAATTATACATATATATTTACCATACTATCCATGTTTTTGGATATATTCAGGATACCAGAAAAAGGTATTTTGTCTTTAAGCTGACATTTTAAAATACTCATTTGGGAAGAATCTTATCACTCTGGTAGATCATTAAAGGTCTCTGGCTGCCTTGTTTCTCTGCATTATTTCATCTACCTGGTAATTGGTTGTGATGAAATTCAATATGTTTATGTTGCAAAGCTCAGTGTTTCTGTTTAAATATCCAATCAGTCTCAGAGACTGGCACATTGCTGATAAATGAATTGTAATAAAGTATTTTAAAATTAAAAAAAATAATAAATTTGAAGACTGACAGTAAGGTAAAAGCTATTTGATGCCTGTGTGAGTTTACACTGATTAACAAAGTGTACACTAATTGCAGTAACAGTTGAGGATTTATACACCTCCCAGTAAAGCAAGCTCAGTGATACCCGTGGTGGCTGGAACATTTGTATGTTCTACAGCCTGGGCAGTGGTAGTGCCATTGCTTTACAATAATGATCTGAATTACTAGTGTTGCAGCACAGTTGCAAATAAAATTTCTAACTTGTACAAATAAAACCTTGTATTAGATTTAAATTAAATTGAGAGTATTAGTAGAGAAAGTAAAGGAAACAAGGTTTTTTAGCACCTATTGCTCCCTGAATATTCCCAAAAGTTTGTGGGTAGTGAGTATGTGATGATGTAGTCACTGTAATAAATGCAGCTGTGTTTATTTCATTGCATAGACCAAACTGTACAATCTAAGCTTCAGTGTGTTGTTCATAAATCAGTTTTAAAAAATGTAGCACAGTATGCAAGATTTACTCAGACCTTCTTTCTGTTCCAAGTGTTTTCAGACTTGGCAGAGGATGTGCTCCTCGGAGAACTATGAATATGCTGAGTTTTAAGCATTTGTAACAAAATCATTTTTTAGTTAGTTAAAGAGAAAAAACATGTAAACGCTTTGCCTAATAGCATAGGAATCAACTTTTTAAAAAGTGAAATACAGCTTAAAAAATTGTTTATTTTGCCTTAAAAGTGGGGTGAAAGAAAGTGTAAAGAATTTCAGCCCAAGGAGTAGCTTTTTTAGAAGAAAAAAAAATATGACTGCATTTGAGCCTCCTTCCTGGATCCTCCCTCACAGTCTCTTTCAGAAAAGTCTGCAAATTTAATACCTGATGGGACATACTAAAACAAACAAACAAACAAAATTCCCTCACTTTCACAATGATGCCACTTTGGTTCTTTAACGTGTTGATTTTTCTAAGCTTTATATTTAATTACAGTTCTAACTGCAGTCTTGAATACTAATATTGTGATCCGCAGCCAAGACTTGTAAATGCGTGTAGTCAGTTATTTTCCACTGAAGTCTAGAATTTTTGACTATGCTTTCCCTGTATTTTTTTTAATATACTTTGATAAGGAGGGCTCATTTAAACCTCTTATCCTATTGAGATTAATTCAAGAAAAACTTAAAATAGAAGTCTTCTCATGAATGTCTACTGTTCCATACTGTCATTAACTATTAAGCTACATACAGTTGCCCTCAGCAAAGCGGTGTTACTCGCATGCCCACCATATTCCATCATGTGTTTAAGCCTTAAATGTTTTGCCACAGAGATCTTTATTATACAGGATTACACAGTCACACGTGTCCTGCTTGCACCTGAGTCTTCTCGCTGCTAATTCTTTTGAGTATTTCCAGTGCATAAGAAAATGCTTCGAATGTTCAACTTCTCCTTAGCTAATTGGAGTTACTGAAGCAAAATCATATTCAAAAGAATACCCTAGTACACTGTTTAGTGTACGCATTGCTTAGAAACAGTTTTCTGTATAAATATTTCTGTATACATTTATTTTCTTTAGGGAATGGATTTTTTGTTTGGTTTTAATTCTGCATTTGTGTATGTGTAACAAAACAAGAGTCTGAAATTACAAACATGCTTTCCTTTGTCTATCTGGGAGAAGACTTCAGGTAGTCAGTGGAACTGCTCAGCAATGTATCTCCTAGACTGGAAAAAAAATAGTGTGGTTGTATTTATGCTGAGCCACCAAGCTATAGAGGGGGAAGGGGTTTAAATTTCCCAAGCAATGCCAAGTGACTTGAAGCCAACTACAAATCTGACCAAGAGATACTGCAGACTGCAAATAAGTTACCAGCTTGTTTCAATATTGAGATAATAATTTGAGTTATGTTTCTAGAATATAGGTATTTCTGTAATATATTTCTATAATAAAACTCTTTTTCTATAACTGTAACTATGAGAGCTATTTCATGCTCTCAGCACACTCGGTAAAGGAAGTCTACCTCCTTGCCTTCACAGCTCTTTGCAGACATTATCTTCACAAATCTTCTCACCTAGAAAAACTACTGGATTTTCTTGGGTCAAATCCAATTTTCCAAATAAGGTCTACAATTTTTCATATGGAGTTTACCATTAAAATTATTATATTCAAGTATGTTTTGTATTGTGTGGCTCAAGAAGAAACTTACAAGCTTGCCTGTTTTTTTTTTAAGCCAAAGGATCCATTTACAAAATTAATCTACAAATCCTTTCCTGTAAGATAAAAATTCATCCTTGCTCATGATGCCAACAGAACCTTTGAGAAAAATTAAGTTGGTGCTGTGCTTAAACCTTGGTTGATCATGTGGATCCAGATTGTCTAATTGTTTCCTTTTTCTTCTTTTGTCTTGTGTCCACCTCTTGTATGATCTTTGTGGTAAAAATTGCCTTTATTTGCTCCCTGAGTTTGTACAGAGTTTCACACCAGTGGGTTCTTGACTGTGACTGAAGATTCATAGGTATGTGCTGGTGATTATGTCCACAAGTCCGTGTTTGTGCACACTAGAGGTGAGGCTGAAATGGCTTTGAAAAGTTAAAACTTGTTTACTGGACATTCCCTGGCGTGCCTGGGTTACTCTGTCAATGTGAATAGTAGGGTTTTTTACTGACTGACATCCAGTGTCAACACTGGCAAAGAAAATAAAACAATTTTTGTAGGCACTTAGCCAAACAATTAAAAGAACTGAGGAAGTATTTTCTTTCAATTGCTACCTTAAGACTGTTGAGGTTTTGTTTTTCTGCAAGGTCTTATTCCAGTATGGTCCTCTTGTGATAAATGACTGAACAGTTTAAAAAGCAGGCTACAGAAAGCAAAAGATGCACCTTGATTCTTTGTGATAGGAGCTGCATGTTCTACCTTGTACTAAATTAATCATAAACATGATTCAATATTTAAATATTTAAAAGAGGAAAAGAGCAGGTGCCTGCCAAGAACAGGTGTTACCAATTGAAGGTTAAATAAAATGCAACAATCCTATCCATGTGTTATTTCCATAATATACATCAGAAATCATACTCTGCACTAGTATGTCCCCAGTTGTGCGGAAGAAAAGCCTTTTGTCATGTGTTTTCTGATCTGGTCTTGTTTCTAGAATTTACTTCCCACTTTGATTCACAGGGTTCAGTTTTGCTGAAATTGATGGGATTCTCTAAATATTGTGTTGCTGATCTCAGAGTGATTGTCAACATCATTATATTTGCAGTGTGTAGCTTAGTGAGTACCTGCAAAAATAATTCAGCAGGCTGCCCAAGGATGAAGGATTTGCCCAAGTTTTACTTTGATTTTTGTTTTTAAAGCACGTAAGAAATTCATCCCTGTCTACTACTGACCATGATTGCAATCATTTGAAGGAGAGGTGCTTTATTATCCAAGCCTTTTCTCTAGTCTTTCAATGGGTCACTTGAGTCCTGGAAGAAAGGTTACTTATGATAACATTAGTGAAACCATTTGGCAGATGGAATAATTTGATTATCATATATTTTAACATGTGAACAAGCACTATCCAAGCAAGACAATGGTGAGAGATGGAGATTAGCAGTCATCCTGTGCAAAAAGTCTTTTCCCTCCACAACATGCCCGATAAGTGACTTGCAGCCTTATCCTTCAGAAAACCCTTCTCTTTTTACAACATCCTAGCACCTAAACCCATGGAAATAATTTTGAACCATCAATGCATTTTTACATTTTTTTTACATCCCTGACAGAGTCTGAAAAATTGTATTAGGTTTGGGACTGTGCCTGAAAACCTGGGTGTGCTGGCAGAGCCAATGATAGACTAGTGTGTTTTCCAGCTGGAGTATCCGACTATTTAAAACAACTAATGTACAGCTGCAAAGCGCTTCTTCCTTGAAGGATCTTAATGCATGTTACAAATATTTAAACCAGCTATTTAGGGAAAGGCAAGTGTAACTGTGCAATAACTTCTATATCTATTGAACACATACAGAATAGTAGCGTGTTTCTATATAACTAAAAATTGTTAAAGGAACAATTCCTTCACTATGACTGTAATGCAGTACTTGAACAAGTTATCTGCAGGGGTAGTAGAATCTCCATTCTTGAAGGTTTCATAGCCTGGCCAGACAAAGCCACAGATGACCTGATGTGCCAAGAGCCCTGCTCTGAGTAGGAGATTGTACGACAGGACATTTGTGCAGTCTTCATCCTTGAAGGTTTTCAAGACAGACTGGATAAAGCCCTGTACACCTGGTCTGAGCACACAGTTTACCCTGCTTGGACTTGGAGACCTCATGATGTCCCTTCCAACCTGAAGTATATTCTACAATGGTATGACCTCAAGAGGTGCTTCAAACCACTACTGTTTCCATGATTCTGTGAATATGAAATCCAGACTAATTAGTAGACATGTTAATAATATTCCTTCAACCTAACTTTACAGGCATATAAAGAAACCAGTCTGTGTTTTTTTTCCTGGAGACAAGACCACAGTGTGGGCTCCAGGGGTCCATCCAGAAGCAGGAGAGAGAGACGGAGACTCCTTCAGTCTAGCTCAGGTAGGGATTGAAGACCCTGGATTTAGCTGAAACGGGGCTCCTGGGCCTACGGACAGTGGGGTAGAAGGTCCCAGGTGGGACTGGTTGGGGCCGTCCAGGCCCTAGAGGCTTAGCTCTTGGGGTGACTGCCTCATAACATTGCTGTGTGCATGGAAACTGCATCTGAACCACAAACCTGTTGCAGGCTGAAAATGCTCAGAGGCAACAACACACATTTGCCAGCTCCCTACCGCTCTTCTGCAGGCATTTGCAATTGACTGCTTCAGAGTTAGGACACTGGGCTATGCAGGCCTTTTCTCTGACCGGTAGAGCTGTCTTTGTAGTGGCTGGAATTCATCAAGCTCCCATGATAGGAGGCATCAGCTTTCATTCTTAGGGATCTCCTAGATCTGGGAAGATCATCTCAGTCTTTGGGGGACTGCAAGAGCAAGGGGCCAAGGAAGGGATGGAGAGAACTGAAAATAAAAATAGACAAAGAGAAGGAACTGGGGCAGGACAAGTGTAGACACTTCCAGAAGTGAGGAAGGCTGGAACAAATCTGACCAAGAAAGTCCCAGGAGAACAGTAGCAAGGAGCTAGAGAGGTTGGCACATGGTAGAAAACAGAGGCAAACTGAAGGGAAAAGCTTTGAGCAGCCATTCTTCTTCAGAGGCAGGTTTGTGTGGAACCAAAAAGATTTTGCTTTCCAAGTGATTCAGCAAGTCCCTTCAGTTCTCCCTCCTTCCTTCTCTCATTACCATGTTGTGGGTGCCCAGATCATCATACTCCTGGCCTGAGGAGGTGGCTTATTCAACATCTGCATTCTGGCAAAAGATTTGTTTAGTTTTTAAGCAGGTAGTGTATTTAATGTTTTGGTAGCTAACTAAGAATTTATTTTTTTGCAGTAAGTTTACACTGGATACACATATAATACTGTGGAGGCTTTAAACCACTTGCTCTCATGTGTAATACTGCTGACCTGAATGGACTGTTCGTGTTACAGATGCAGAAACTGATTAGTAATAGTATGGAAGTCTAAATATTTATATATGCATATATTTATTCACTTAGATAGCCAAGTCCCAGTGTGTGTGTGTGTATATACACACAATGCAAGTGTACATGTTGACACGTTTTCAGTGACATTTCTTGAGGGCAAATCTGTCATCATTCTGTGAAGCAGAACTCACATGTGCCTAACCTACATGATTCTACATCTGTATTAATCCAGTGTTAATTTATTTTCTTTATGTATCATTGCAACTTCACTGCATTGTTCTGCACATTTAGCTGGATGATAAATCCACACACCTTGTTTTGCTGCTAGCCATAAACCAGAAATAAGAACTTCACTTCATATGGACAGGTATCTCTTATAGTACACTCTACTTCGGGAGGTGATGCTACAGCAATGTCATGCTTCCATGAGTACAAGGTGCCACCCTGTGAAAGACATCTGAGCTTAATTATAGAAGCTAAAGAACAAGCTGCTTTTCATCACTGTCTTGGAAGCCTTTAGAACCAACCTGCCATCTCATGTTAACTGAATAGTGTTTTCAGAAAGAAGAATCTGATTTTATTTGCATGCATATCTCAATACAAAGTACAGACCAACTTCTTTGAAGTTGTTCTTCAAAGCACCTTCAAAAGTGAGTCTCTAGTTTGTAAGGAGATATACATGTAAATAGAATCAGACTCAATTAACTTTTTAATTTGCTTCTTTAACAATGACATTGTTCCTATTAAAACACTGTTACCCTTGGAACACTTCAATCAACAAGCATACACAAATGCTACCACTGTAATGCTTGTTGGTGTTGTCAGAAAAAAGTCTTATAAAGGAAGAAAAAAGCATTTTCGGAACTGTGAATCATTACCACAATACGAACTTAAGCAAAAGCTCAGCTAAATGGAGATGATCCAAACCCAGAGTTTTCTTCCCTAGTGAATGAATGTATGATACATTCATTTGATTCTAGGCAACAATGTTATCTTCAACAGGATTTGTAGTATCAAATTAACACCACGCTACCTTTGATTCTTTGCTCTTATTATCTTTTATAAGAAATTAATTTTTCACTATAAAATTACTTACACTATGAAATCATACAATGAAGTCTGATGCTTTCCCAATTATCTCTCCACGTAGGCTCTGCTAAATCAGATATAGGAGTAACAAAGACATTTAAATAATGATTGTAACATCATGCAGGATGCAGTGATAACAAATGTAGTTGAAGTAAAACATTACCTGTGTGCTAAAGCTGATGGTAAATCTTTTCTGGGGTGTCCCAGAGAAGTCACATGCTGTTTTTAATAGAGTAACTAAGTTAGTGTACTTGATGCCTCATACTGAGAGACTAAACAGAAGCAGGGTTGGCTGTGATATCCAACTGCATTTTATAAAATGTAAAAGTAATTTTATTTAAAAAATGCTTATCTTAATGATGGAAAGATTTTCCCTTTATTTAGAAACGGCACAAAGGACATTCTATTTCAACTGCTTTGGCAGAAACAAAGTATAGCTTGTCACCTTCTCTCCTAACCATCAAACCTCTTTGCTTTATTCTGCACTCACAGAACACCATTAATCACAGGAGAAAAAACAAACCACACCTGCAAGGTGGGTACATTTACTTGTTCATATAGCATGTGAGAAATGAGCAGACTGAACCCTGCTCTGGCGGGGGGGTTGGACTAGATGATCTTTTGAGGTCCCTTCCAACCCCTACGATTCTGTGATTCTGTGATTCTGTGAACACAGACATTTCCCAAGTTACTCTGCAGAAACAGTATTTCTCTCATACAAATCTCTCAAATATCTACACAAATCCGTCCATATTTTTTCCAGCTTTTGTAGCCCCCGTAAATATATATGTGTGTGTGTGTGTGTACACACACTTGTGCAAAAGAAGATTTTACGTGGGCAGCCCTAAGGCTGAGAATTTGTGACTGGCTTCCAGCCTGTGTGAACTTTGCTAGCTCTTGTTTCCCTGCAATGCGTGCCAAACTAGATATCAGAAGCCTTTTGTATTAAAGAATCAAAGAGATGGTAAACAACTGTTTCTTCTTCTCTACCTGTCCCTTAAGTCTTGTACCACCACCTTTTTATTTAATGTATCTCCAATGTTACAGTTCTCTTTCTTCTCACTTGCACCTATTTCCTATGAGACTTGTAGCTCACAGGAAAACACCCCTAGATTGTTTATTTCCATAAGTGACCTGCCAGTGTGTCAGTGATAGTCTCTGGTACAGATCTCTGGCAACAAAACTGTTAGCAACATAACAGAACTGATCCAGATCCCTCAGGCCCAAGCTGTGTCCTGCTGCAAGGAATTCCTTTCACTGCAGTGACCTTCAGTGGACATTCAGGCCCTGTCCTTTGCCTGAGAATCACTGCAAATACAATCTCCCTTTGACAGCAACACCTTTTTGAAATCAAAGCAGCCAATGAATCTCACAACTGCAGCATCCCACAGAAGTGTTGATGAGGCACTGTTATATCTAGTAGTCCCTTGGGTCTAATTCAAGATCCATAAGGTTTGGGATCAGGGTACAACTGGAGAATCAGGTTCTTGTTATCACAAGGTCTAGACAGAGGAAGGGAGGCACCCTACCTGCACACCTGTTAAGCCATGCAATAGCTTTATATTGAGACACACCCTTGCCAATACCAGTAAAGCTTCTGGCCAATGTTTTCACTTTGGGTGATGCAGATTATGCCACTCTTTACAGCTGCTGTGTAAATAGCATCTGAGATTTTTAATCAGAAAACATACAGTCAGGAACAAGACATTTCTTAGGTTAAAACAGAGATCTCATTGCAAGTAGAAGAAATTAAAGTTGACAGACAAGTTGAACAGATAGTTGGCAAGTTCATCTCTCGAGGCAACAAACTGCTGTCACATGGGGGAAAATGCCTTCAATAACCAGCAATAGCTAGGAAAGATGTGCCAAGCATTCAAGTCCCTGGAGCCATCAATGACACGGAGCACTGAAAAGACAAGGTATGACCAGAAATGCAATCGAGTTCCTCTACAATAGTGACAGCACCAGGAGACAGACTCGGGGGGTGCTGAACTTATTAATTACTAAGGCTAGGTAGGCATGCCATGCTAACGTTGCCAGCCTGGGCAATTAAGTTCCTGCAAGGCAGCTACTCGAGACTGGAATCGGTCAGAGAAGACAGCTGCATCAAACGAAACGTGGCAGCAGGGTCCTCCCCATTTAACTTGGATCATTAGCCCCCCAGGTATGAATCTGTACGACAGGGGAGCGGGTCCTTCTTGTCTATCAGACCTGTGACCTACCCTCGCTGCTCCTCAACAGAGAGCGCAACAGCCGAAGGGAGAAGTTAGGCCGCGCGGAGCTGGGGGAGCCCCGGAGCGCGAGGGGATGGTGCCACCTGCAGCGCGGGGCCCGGCGCTGACCGGGCACGTCTCGCCACCAACAGAAGCCGCTTCACCTCCAGCTTTTGTCTGGCTGCAAGTGACAGAGCTCTGGAGATTCCACCGGGGGAGCCGCGCAGGGCTGCCGAGTGGGCGACAACCTCTTTTCCAGCCATTCTGCCCTCCTTCCGGTTTTCACCTTTTCCGAGCTACGGAACTCGGTGTTTCACTGGGATGACTAGCACGGCCAGCGACGCCCGTGCAACCCGGGAGGGCTCCGGGGGGGGCTCCGGGGGGGCCCGCAGGCACCCGCCGGGCCCGCAGCGGAGTTTTCCGACCCCTGTGGAGAGGCTGGGGCAACAGCCAGCCAGCCAGCCGCCCGTCCCGGGAGCAGCAGCCCCGGCTGCCCGCACCGCGCTGCGGGAGGCGGCCCCGCCCCTTCCAGCCGTTAACGGCCGTTAACGCCGCACCCGCCACCCCGCCCCCTCACGCCGGCGGGGAAGGGGGGGGGTAGGGGGGGTGTGGGGCGGTGAAGAGCGGCTCCCACGCATGCGCAAGAGCCGCTCTCGGCCCCGCCCCGTGCCCGGCGCGCGCCCCCGCCGGCCGCGGGGGGTTCTGGGGATGGTAGTCACCCCGCCCCCCACCTCCCCGGGGAGCGCAAGGGACTCCCAGAATGCATCTGGCAAAGGGCGGGGCGGGGCTCCCTCGCCGCCCCGGCCCCCGCTCGCGGCCACGTGACCTGCCGCGCCCGCGGGGAGGGGGTAAGAGCGGGCCCGGGCGGGGGGGGTCCGCGTGCTGATGACGTGGCGGCGCGCGGCGAGGGCGCCCGTGCCGGTACCGCGGGCGGGGGGCGGGGAAGGAGCCCTCGGGGGGCGGTCCGGGACGGGCTGCCCAGGTTGGCCTCGCTGTGGCCGCGGGGAACCCGCCCTCTGCCGCCTCCGCCGGGGGTGCGTTTCCGGGCGGGCGGCGCCCCAGGCGGCACGGCTGGGTAGCGCCCGGGAGCGGCCCTCCCGCAGCGGCGGCAGCAGCGGCCTGGCGCGTCAGTCGTGCGGGTGTCGGCAGCGGCGGCAGCAGCGGCAGCGGCAGCTCGGCGTCGGCGGGGTGCTGGCAAGGCCACGGCCTCTCCCTGCGGAGGAGTTTTGGCGAGGATGATTCAGAGCGTTCCCACGGCGCCAGCGTTTCTCGGTGTTTTGATCGGTGTGGACTGGAGCAGTCACCGTGTTCTCTGGCAGTAACCCACGGGACGCAAACTTTCAGGTCACTGGTACGTACCTCTTGGCAGGCGCGGATGCAGAAGATGTTAATTCTTACCTGTTTCGCTAATCGGGCAGGCCGGGGCAACTTCTGGAAACTGGATACTCTTGTTTGTAGAAATGAGTGACAGCTCATCTTTGAAGCCGGATTTCCATGCACTGTGACCTGTTTTTCCCCCTGCTTTTGTTGTAAATGCCAGTTTTGATGGATGTTTCTTTTTTCTTTCTTTTTTTTTTTTTTCCCTTTGGAGGACAATAGATTAGTCTAGATGCAGTAAACTGAAAGAAATGGAAGAAAGAAAAATCAAGAGGAGGAGCCCCAAATCATCTACCAGTCACCCTGCTCAGGTTGCTAGCTCCAAGAAAAACTCGGTGCCGGTCAGTAAGAGTACAGCCTTTTCAAATCCTGCACCACAGCCTGCAGTACAAAAACCAAAGTTAAAACGGTAAGCTTGGGAACATCTTGCAAGTTCAGTGGAAGTAAGAGCCAGAAACCTGCCAGTGTTCAGCCAGCCTAAAAAGTGGTCAGATTGGCTGGGGCAGAGTGAAAAGAGCAAGTTTCAGACTTGTGAAAATGTTGATTATTTGCCTTTGTAAGCAAAGCAACATAATGGTTATTTTACAGAAAAGGAGTGTACTAAATACTCTTCTTGTAAGCTTTATAAAATGTTACACAATGCTGTAGACTCATAACAGTTTTGTTGAAGACATGATAACCTGATGTGACTGTTGAAAGACAAGAGTTAGGTGATCAAATACGGGCAAATCTGGGCATCACATGGGAGATAAGTACAGCTGTGAGGAACAAATACAACACTGAATGACTGCAAGGTTGGAACTGTCAAGTAGAACAGGAAATGAAGGATGTAAATTGAACAGGATGAGCTAGAACTGAAATTTCTGGGTGTTTTCTGTTTGGGGGCAGTAGTAGCTCTCAGGACATACTCATGTGCAGAGACAAGCATTCAGCTTTTCAGAAAGTACCACTGTAGGATAGTTTGAGTGTTACTGATGATACATCTATTTCAGTTTGAGAATGTTAATTTTCCTGCATGTTAGAAAATATATTTCTTGGCTGTGGCAGATACAGTAGATAAATGAGGGAAGAGGGATCTTAAAGAAAATGGTAGCTAGAGAGAGACAGCCAAGCTTAATGACCTGCAAGTCTGAAGAGAAAATACTGAACTGTCATTATTAGCATAGATAGTCTGTTTGAAGGATCCAGTATTGCCCTGATGAATAAAGAATTTATGCAATATAAAGTCTACGCATTATGTTTCAGGAAAAAATATGCTAATATTTTGAGAGAAATAAATACTAATGGGCTGTAAATTGCTGCAGCTAACTGTACAGTTTAAGTCTCAACACTATTCTGGAGTGTACTAGAAATTCCTTTATTGTAGTCTACAATATTGGCTAGAGAAGAAAATGTCCTCTTGGTTTAAGATGTGGAAAAGGACATTCTTGTTCAGTTGTTAAGTCAAGCTTACTAAGCAGTGATAATACAGTTTCTTGAACTTTCCAAGCAGGAATGGTAATTGACATAACAATGTGAGGATGAACTGCTGTTACAATAGGGGAGTGGGAGTATTTTATTAACTTTCACTTCATCTGCAAGAATATAATTAAATTTTCCAGGAGCAATAATACATTGTATTAAACTTCAGCTACAGGTGGAAAAAAAATAGATATCTCTGGCATACAAACCTTTCGTCAAGTCTGAAATTGAGGCAGAAAGAGTTTAAGTTAAACCTGAATTGAGACATGTTGCTCTGAGTTGAACCAGATATAGTAATTGTCGGACTGTTAGTTGTTCCAGCATATCGACTACATAGTCTACACAATGTTTATAGACTGCAGAAGCTGTTAGGCTGGAAAAAGAATTATTTCCCATAGGAAAGAGAGACTTTTTGATTTGGAGAGCATGGGAGTATTTAAGGGAAGGGTGGGGGGTACTATGCTATAAATGTTATTATCTTCACTAATTAAATAAAGCCTTTACTAAGTCTGTGATTTATTTTTTTTTTAAATATCCCATAGTATTCTAAACTTTAATTTTTAGGCTCATAATTTTTTACCAGATAAGTATCTGAACAGACTCATCAGACTCACCATGAGGCTGCAGAAGCAGCTATGTCAATGTGAGAGGAAGGCTGTGTACACACATGGGTGGCCAAATCCAGGATGAAAACAGCCCCTTACCTGAATTGTACTCGCTTAGGATGCAGTCTGTCTGTCTGTCTCTGGTCAGAAATAGAATATGCTGCTTCTGACTGATACTTGCGTGTTTAGCTTCCATGTCAGTCGCACATTCATTTAGATTTACAATGGTTATTAAGATTGATCTGTGTACTTTTATGTGTGCACACAGTGCTCTGAGTAAATTTTATGTCCAGAGAAAAATGTATGGGATGCAGGAATTTTGATGGGTTTGTTGCAGAGGGGGCTATAGAGAATCTTTAGCACATATAAGACTTGTTTGGGCATGGATTAGTTCCATTTGATATGGGCTAGAGGACTGAGAGATTGCTTTTGATGGTGAGTTTTAAGAATTGGGATGTTATTTGAATGTGGGAAGAAGGAACTATAGGAAAATTTGTCTGGAAGCAAGATCAGCACTCTGGTTTGTTTCCCACACTGGTTGCAGTCTATAGGTGTTTGTGACAACAGGCGCGTAATGATTGCTGAGGGTTTTTCTCTCTGTCTTAACAAGTTTGTGGAAGCTTTTTGGGTGATTTTATGTAACTGCCCGTGTGCTGTGTGTTGTTGTTGGGTAATGGTCCTCTTCACATTATTAAGATGACCATTACATACACATGCTCTGCTGATGCAGGAAAGCAGGTTGTGGACGTCTTTCATTTTGTAGTATCAAACTGTTAAGATAGTAATGTTGTTTATCGTTGAGACAAACTAGTGATCCTGATCCATTTTTTAATTTCAAAGGAGTGACTGAAATACATATTACTTTCCGTTTTGTTTTCAAAGCCCAGATGTACACTTACTGAACATTTCAGGTTCTCAGTGAAAGCAGGAAGTAATATTTTTGTTTTGTTTAATTATTCCTTTTTTTCAGTGTAATTAAAGAGAAAGCCAAACCTCCAGGAGGTGAAGCAAAAGGGGCACAGGCAGCACCGATCCAGCATTCTTTTCTCACAGATGTATCAGATGTCCAAGAAATGGAAAGGGGACTTCTCAGTCTCCTGAATGACTTCCACTCTGGCAAACTTCAAGCATTTGGTAACTGTGTGAATTGTCTGTACACAATAATTTGTTTTATAGCTGTACAAGGGTAACATTTGCAAAAAAGTGTGCTGTATGGACAGACTGCCAGCTTGACACATTGGTTTCTGCTATATAAAATGAGGATTAACATAACTTAATAGATACTACTGCATTTCAAAATGGTAGTCCTATTGCAGGGTTATCTTTTGGTGTGAAATAATTCACATGCCACTTCATTGTTCCAGCATGGCATACCAAAGGCAGTACCTTGGCTTAGAGATTTAAGATACCAAGTTTAAAGTCACCTATTTATGATAGTATAGGAATAATAAAAAGTAATTGTATTTAACACCTGATTTTGCAGCATATTAACACTTCAGACTCTTGGTAACCACTCCTGTGGAATCCAATGCAAGTTGCATTCTACCCAGCTTACTCTTGTCATAGCATCTTACTGCTTCACAGTTGATGGAAGTTTCAGAAAAAAAACATGACACTCTTCTGCTTCTATTTTTTTTCCCTATACTGTGTAGAAAGATGCATAAATGCTTTTTCAAGTTTAGTGTTAGGTCAGTCTGTCATGTTAATTCCACACCAATTCTACAAGAGAACCTGAAAAGCCTGCATTATGTAAAGCATCAGTTACAAGAAAGAATCCCCAAGAAGGTTTACTGTGATCACACTTAAATTTAAAAGTATAGGGTCTTCCTAAACTGGAGAGAAATTCAGTTTATTGTAAGTTCAGCACATAACACCCAACAGAATGACAGAAACTTCAGTAGTGAAATGGGAGAAATGATTGAGAAATCAAATTAACTTCTAAGTCGGGTGTTAAAATTCCTCTCCTTCAATGCAGAAAGCTGCACCTTCACACCTTCAATTGTTCTTTCAGGTTTCTTTATCTAAAGCTGTTGCTCATCCTTTTAGGAAATGAATGTTCCATAGAGCAGATGGAGCATGTGCGGAGTATGCAGGAGAAACTTGCTCGCCTCAATCTGGAGCTCTATGGGGAGCTGGAGGAACTCCCTGAAGATAAAAGAAAACTAGCCAGTGACTCCAACCTGGATAGGCTGTTGTCAGATGTAAGTACTGGGAAGGCAGAACACACACAACTTTGCCCACAGCAATCGGTTTAGGAAACCACCACTGCTGGGTGGGCAGTGGTTTACTGCTGAGGAGAACGTGGTTCTGTAGCGAACCAGGACATAAGCCCTGCCCTCATCTTGGTTTTGAGAAAACACAGGACCTGTTTTTCTTTTTTATAGGCTGCTGCTTGTTTTGGTGAGTGAAGCAGTTTAGCTGTAAACTGTCTGGGGATGTAGGCCTGTTCAGAGACAGCTAGTGTACCAGGGAACTACAACCATTTTCCCTGTGATCCATCCTCTTGCATCTGGGGAAAACCACACACAACGATTTTATATCTGTATATTCTACATTTCCACTGTCTCCTTTCTTCAGTGTATTTCTATGAAAACCAGAATTGTAAAAAGTTCTTTAAGCTTCCTGAGATTGGCAGTTTTAAACTTAATTTGAGACTTAGCTCTGTTGGTGTAGAATTCAGTGCAGGCTTGCTTGCTTTTTGTAGTAAAATTACACTTTTCAGCCCAAGCTATTAATTATTTTCTTCATTGTTGTATTGCAAATAAATACATTGTAATGTATTTAATGTATTTAATCATATCAACATAATTGTTGCATTTGTTTTACTAACTGAACTGCCATTTCTAATACTTAGTACGTTTGTTTTGCAGCTAGAAGAACTGAATTCATCTATGTATCCTTTTCCTTAAATGTCTATTTGGCATTGTTGTTATTATTGTTAACTGTAATCAAATTACAGTCTTATTTCTCTGGTAACTGGTGTCTTTACAAGAGTCATATCCCTACTGTAATACAGTGTGGATTTTAGGTTCTTCCAATACATACATGACTGGATCTTAACACTTTTAGTTACAGGCTGTTGTTTCATGTGGTCATTTATTTAGCTCTTGTGTACCACTTGAGACTTATGTGTTGACAGTCAGTGGCAAAGCCTGTCAAAAGCAGAGTCTGTTGCTGAGACATTCTGGAACAAACATTGGTAGTAATATTCCTTCTACAGTATTCAGAAGTCTTGTGTCCCATTGATAAGTGAATGCTGTTGACTCTTAGTTTTTTTTTCTGTAAATATGTCACTGGTTTTACTGTGAGTAGTGGACTGAACTAATTTCCTGTTTTTTAGGGTTAGACTAGAATTGAGTCAAATACTTGAGCAGAGCTTTGGTAATTGAACAAATGTGTGCTCTTTGCCCACACAGGAGGAGATAAAGCTAAATGGTTTAGGCTTGTCTGTTATATCATGCTTTTTGATAAGCTAAGAACACAGTTGAGTGTTGCATTTAGTTTATCATAGAATCATAGAATGCCAGGTTGGAAGGGACCTCAAGGATCATCTGGTCCAACCTTTCTAGGTACTACTGTACTTTATGGCTCAGCACCCATCAAGCTGAGACTTAAAACTGTCCAATGTGGAGGAATCTACGACTTCCCTTGGGAGACTATTTGAACGTTTGTCTGTCCTCATGGTGAAAAATTTACCTCTTGTGTCCAGTTGGAATCTCCGCAGGAGCAACTTTTGCCCATTACGCCTTGTCTGTTCTATGTGACTCCTTGTAAATAGGGAGTCTCCATCAAGTACTGGAACATGGTTATGAGGTCTCCCCTAAGCCTTCTCTTCTCAAGGCTGAACAAACCCAGTTATACTGCAGTGTAGTTATTTCTGATGTTACTCCCTTGGTGTGCACTGAGGAAGATGGAACTCTGGTTTGAGACTAGCGTGCACATTCTCTGTGACTGTGTAAAGCCAGTTCATGCCAGGCTCATAACACAAGTGGAATGTCATCATAATAATGATAAAAGTAATCTGCCACTCCCCCTTGATCTGCCAGCCAAATCCAGAGGTGTGTAATGCTTAAGGCTTCACTGAGGAAGATTAATTTACTGGTTGAGAACTAGCACAGGACTTAATATTAACTGAGTTCATCTGGACTAGTGCATACCTGTCACAGGACTGAGCATATTCTGTAACACTGCTATCTTCCTTACACCTTATCTGTATGTGAAAATGTTACTCCTTAATGGTTTGCTTCAGCCAAAAGCTACATCTAGCAGATGCTCAAGATATTCCAAACAGTGCCACTGGCTGAAAGAATAGTTTTGTCAATTAGGATTCCTCCAGAAGCTTTTGTTTTTCCTGACAGTGGAATCTGGAACAGTTGGGGTTTTGTGGTTTGACTTTATTGTGCTGTTTTTGGGGGGGTTTGTTGTGGGTTGTTTTGTTTGTTTGGCTTTTTTTTTTTATTTTACACAATGAAGGAGCAAAGTGTAAATCCAAGCGTTTATTTTAGTACATTCCCCTCTGAGCACTGCATTATGTCAGGACTCAGTATCTGGAGTTTGAAGTAGGTTATTATGATGCTATGCTTTTAATTATTGCCTTATTTAAATAGAAAAATTGGGGAAACTTGGAAGTACATTTCTTCTGCTCAGTCTTGTTCATATGGTTGAAAGTGATATATGTATATATAAGTTCATTAGCATTTCTCCAATTTTTATGAAGGTAGTGATGATGTTGCCTTTCTGATCAGTATGTACACAATTGCACATTATTTTTAGTGTCCTGTTGATCAGTGATGCCACAGATTAATTTATTCCTAATAAAGTAAAACATTTTAAATATATGACAATTAATTTAGGGCAGCTGCTCTCTGTTCAGCTGTGTTAAGAAGATACGAGTTCTTGCACGGTCTGAATACTTGCCGAGTTTACTTTTTTTGTAACTGTGAATAAAGTGTCACTAAATTAGAACTAGCATGCATGCCAGTAGTCCACACAATTAAGTATTGTGAAATTCCAAAATTGGGTAAATAGTTACTGTTCAATAAATCCAGTGTATGCAATTTTGTAGTGATTCCTATTTTATAAGTTACCTGATATTAATTGGTATTGTATTAGTGTTCACAGTCGGAGGAAAAATATTCTGTACTAACTTAAAATCAGGCTGCTTTTAGATAAAAAATTTCTCTCCTAGTCCATTAAACTATGTCTTTGGTTCTAAATTTATTTTATAATTGGGTTTTAGGTAATACATTCAGATTCCATATTGTATATACTTAACTACATAAGGAATGAAATACTTATCCTTCTATTTAAGAGTGAAGCTTTCATCCACCCAAAGTGGGCATGTGGGCAGGGAACAAAGATGCCTTTTTTTCAGCATCTTTAGAGAAGTTGCTTCTTCAGCCACAAGATGTAGCTGTGGATTCCATTAGCTCCAGTTCCTTCTGGAATTGCATGTAGTGTCAAGCCTGCACTCTGCAGCTGAGGATAGAAAGGTGACTCAAACACCACCAGCGTGCTCAAGCTACAAGTTCAGCCTCAAACACCATTATTCCCTGCCTCCCTTACCAGGCAAATTGCAATGATTAATGAATCAGTAGGGATCCCAGCTGGGCTTTTCCTTTAGGTTGTCTGTTTTACATAATTCATCTCTTTCGTTGTTGAGATTCTCTATGCATGCTGGTAAAAATACCTCCCAAGTCCCAGCCTGTTGGGTATACCTGTGATGATGTGAAATCCAAAGATGACTCAGGAGAACTAGAATACTACATGCTTCTCAAAAACTGAAGCCAAGGTTGGTGCTTTTTTCCCACCCACTCTTTAAGCAATAATTCTGCCTTAGGACAGAAGCAGCTGTGGGAATGCTTTTTCCACACAAAGTCTCAAGCTTCTTATGAGAAATCAAAACTGTTTTCAAATGGATTATTTCCCTGACTATTCCCTTGTATGAACACCAACTGTTGTAGGTGTAACAGGTGCTTGGAAGGTAATTTTTTTTTTTCTAGAAGGGAGCTGCTCAGAGTTTCCCTATCACAGGGAAGCTGGGCACAGAGCTCACTTACTGAAAATGAAGATGGCATCCAAATTTGGCCTAGACTATCCCAAAGCACACGAGGATGCCAGGAGGCTTGCTGCATGTTAAGAGTTATTTTTTCTAAATGTGCTTGCATTTCATCACTCCTCATGCAATTGAATCTGCACTTCATGTTAAATGTCACATGCATAAATCTGTTCTGTCCATGTGAGTTCTGAGTTCAGAGACTGTTCAGGATTATAAACACACAATGTGTTTAGCCAGCAACACTGGCAATCCAATCCCTTGTAATTACAAATAATTAAATTCACTGTCAGTGATCTATGACTTGTGCAATCTTACTGTCATCATCACAAAACATGGGCTTTATTTATGACAGCGCTGTTCACTCAATATAAAAAGATGAAATTTTTCATGTGAATGAGTACATACCAAACCCTCCACTGACTGCTCAGAAGTGCCAACCAGGGTATTGTGTAGAACGTATGACAACAGGGATGAGACATCAGAGCAGGACCCATGTAACAACTGCACTGCAGAGAGAAGATATTTTTGTTAGACCTGCATCAATAAACCTGAGCAACCTTAACCCAGTTCTAGGCTTCAGCTGGCTCAGAGCAAGGTGTGGTGACAGGCTACTGATGATCACAGTGACTGCAAATGAGCTGCAGATCAGCCAGCAAGTTTTGCATGAGTCATACTGTAATCTTTCACATAAAAAAAAAATGAGGGCATTTACACGTTTCCCACAAAAGGCAATAGACCCCAGCTCCTGCCCCTAGGACAGAAGCAGCTGTGGGAATGCTTTGTTCACACAAAGTCTCAAGTGTAGGAGTAATGGAGTCTGAAGTGTAGGAGCTCAGCTTTTCTTCACACTGATTAACTAGCCGACACATCTTTGCCTTCTGATGCAGCAGAGATTGTTGTCTTCTGTGCTAGAACTTCCAATAGATGCACTGTGAAATGCAACATCTTTAGTGGAAACCACAAGGCTTTTATCCTAAGAATGTCACTGAAATTTGAAGTTGTCAGGAAACATGGTTTCTAAGGTAAGGCAGTGTGTCTGGAAGTACCAGAAATCAAAGTTCTAGGTTGGCTGGAAACAGTTGTGCTCAGAAGCTCATGAAACTATCTCAGCAGGTCTGATTTAAAATGGCAGCTGTGGATTCAGAAAGGCATACAAATAAAAACCAGTAGTCCTCTCAAAGCAGCCTTACATTCAAGAGGTTGCCAGTCTGGAATGGAAATAATGACAGCCATTTCTTTATTTTTGTCACACACATTTTAAAGCTGTAGCCTCTTGGGCGACATCTACTTTAGGTGATTAAATTGTGCCAAGTGTGGATTTACAAATCACTGGTAATAATTTTCCTTGTACTTTACAAACCTCAAAAGTATGTTTTTAAACTCACAGCTCCCCATATAACAGCAGCACTAGAAAAGGCTTTCTCTGCCATCAAACCCAAACTAAGTCACAGTATAAAAATAAACAGAGTGGCTGAACTGCCTAAGTTCATAAACCTGCAATCCCACATTAGTAGATAATGAAGTAGTTTTTTTCTACTTTTCTAAAGTTGGGTCTTTAGTAGGAAGGGAAGAACCTGTTACAGTAAAACACACTATTACTTCTGTAAATGTTAAGCTGAAGAACAGTTGGTGAGCTGGATCAGGAGTAGAACCACCCCAAAGGCTCTTTCTGGGTAAGGTTTCAGAGACATTCTCAGGCCTCAAAAATTGTGTGCTGGGAAGAAAAACAGCCCAGCAGGACTGCAACTTTGCATGTTAGGGCTCTACTGACAGCACTCACTCTAATGAAAAAGACTAGCAAACAGCAGCAGGGTGTAGCAGTGGGAGATTTTTAAAGCATTTGCTTGAAAAACAACTCTAGCATGTATTTTCAAAATCCTCAAGTTTCATTTTCCAAGTTTCACTACTAAACTAGGAATGTACCATGTTATTTTGAAAGGTGTGTAGAAATGGGATGGAAGCAAGTTGTATTCCTTGCTACTATCCAAACACTTTAATGTGATCATCATTTTGCATGGGTATCTGTTCAGACTGGCAAGCACTGTCTTCACACAGAGTTTGAAAAATATTAAAAAGATGCAAACACTGATCCAATACAGACCTCTGAGGGACACCACCTGGCACCATCTGCCACCATGAACTGCTGCGCCACAACCTGTTTGCGGCGCTCCCGAAGGCCTGTACTTGTAGCGACTGGGACTGGGCCACCCCAGCCCTCTCTCTTGCCTAGCCTGCTCCCCTCCCCAGCCTTCTCCCTGCCGCCGAGGCAGAGCTGCCCGTGTCGGTCCGGAGCCCCATCCCACCCCGGAGCCCAGGGCGGGCTCAGGCTCCTCTTTCTTGGCAGAGTCTCGGGACATGAGTGGCCGCGGTCCCTCTGCCTTGGGGACGGTGTTGCAATGTTATACCCAAAATTCTAGCTTGGAATCAACATAATGTCCATTCTGTTAAATTTTTGGCAGTACTCACTTCATACTAATTTCAGCTCAGAACAGTCCTGAGTGGTGACAGCTGAAACGCAACCTCACTTAAATCTATGGAACCAAGATTTTCCTGCCATTCTACATGCATAGCTACTCGCAAAAAGGAAGCTTTAAATCTTCAGAAGATTCCACTGTTTGAAAAGGCTACAGGAAAAAAAAGTATAAAAAAACATTCACAAAACAACATTTAATACTTCTGGCATTAAAAGTTCTAAGCATTCTAATACAATTTTAGTGTATTTTTTGGTTAGCAAGTCCACCTATGGTGAAAACAACCGAATCCACCAAAATGATAAGCCTCTTAATTTTTGGCAAAATGACATGTGAATTAGTATTGCTTTTCCATGGAAATATTCTTGCTTTAACACTACCAATAAATATATTCCTTTCAAGTACAGTTCTATGGCAAATGACCTCTTGATTCTTCTGTGACCTTTTAGCTCCTTCTGAGCAGAAAGCAGGCATGAGGGCAATGAATGACAATGGGGTTGAAGCTCTAGGAAAAGGGTTGGTTTTAAATTGCAGCGCTCTTCTTCCACAGGTAAGGAGGCATAGAAGGGACAAGTTAGAGGCACTTCTGCAGTTTCTGATAGAATACATAGAATTACAACCTCCTATAAATTCCTTTCATAATGTCTTTCTTGAAATGCACATTGTATTTTCATACTGAGACTGAAGCTTTCTATCAGTTAAAAAAGACCTGCAAAATAAAGCACAACAGCACATAGCATGTTCTGAATTCCATGGCATTTTATTGAAACACGCTCTTAAGATACCAAAAAGGCTTCCCTAAAGTATTTCCTCCAATGTCTGTTGAAAAGTCATATATTGCTGAAGCTACTTACCATACCTACCATTTTTCTAAGTCTGACACAGCCAATCATGCATGCTAGACCTTCAGAATTCCCCAACAAGTGTTGATATATGCAAGTGGTCACAGTTTACAGTAACTTGTAATGCTTATTCCACTCCTCACTCCCCCACAGCTGCACATCAGGGCAAATAATTGATTTTAGTGCCTTCTTTCTCAATATGCAATTCTTCTTTCAAATGCTAGTCTTATGTGACTTTTTAAAAGATACCAAATAAGACATTCCCAACTCAAAGTGCTGTTCCTTACATTTAACTTGTTCTTCCCCATGGACCATACCCTCCTCTGTCAGTTTAAATGCAGTCTGACTTGAGCCAAACAGATAAATGTTCGGACTTCTAAAGCTAGATAACAGAAAGCAAAAGCCACCACTGCTGCTGTAGGGGATATATTTAAGAGTTTACACACATTGTAGAGTAGGATTTGTATCTACCTCTCTGAGCTCCTCAGCATACTTGGAAACAAACACTCCAGTCAGGGTTCAAGAGCAGTATTTGCCAGAATTTGGTTTTTCATCAATGCCCCCCTGAATGTCACTTTAAATAGTTTTTACTATTTATGTTTGTTAACTTCCTAGGTTGCTCACAATCAAGATTAGTCAAAACATCATAGTAATTTGAACTGCTTCCAGCTTAGATGCCTTCTTTGTATCTGTAAGAGTGAAAGCATCAAGAACACCTCATCTACCAAAGATGGAAGAGATTTCATGTAACTTTCTGTGCTACAGCATGCTGTCAAAGTGTGACAAATAGTACTAACATTCCCCTAAAGATCTGGATATGAGCCGTGAGATCACAAAATTAGTATTTTGAGGAGGAGACCTCATTGCTCTCTACAACTACCTGAGAGAAGGTTATGGTGAGGTCAGTGACAAGCGACAGGACAAGAGGAAATGGGGTCAAGTTGTGACGGGGAGGTTCAGATTGGATATTAGGAAAAGTTTCTTCACAGAAAGAGTAGTAAGGCATTGGAACAGGCTGCCCAGGGAGGTGGTACAGGCACCATCCCTGGAGGCGTTAAAAAAACAGGCAGACGTGGTGTTTTGGGAGATAGTTTAGTGATTAGGGGTTGTAAGGCAGACAGTTGGACTTGATCTTGAAGGTCTTTTCCAACCTTGAAGATTCAGTGATTCTGTGATTTAATAGTTACAGTTCTGATTTTTTTACTATTAAAATAAAACAAGGGCTATTTCTAACAGTAAGTTAAATGCAAGACACTGAATACCTATATATCTCTAAGATGGAAAAAGTACTGAAATATCACTTTGGAGTCCACTGTTAGTGCACAACGAGGTACAATTAGTGCACAATCAGCACCGCATAGTTTAGGCACAACTAGTGTACAATCTAGTTTTAAAGCAGGAATTACACCTTTAAAGCCCATGTTGCCAATTTGAAGAAATATTACTGAATGAAAATTACACAGTAGTAAACTCTTTCCCCAAACACATAACAATTTTGAAAAGCAATAATTTCAGAGGCTTGTATTTTGCTTGGGTACTAATTATCAGGACAACACTGTGGAGTCTCATTTGGTTATTAGTATATAGACATTTTTAACATTGTTCCTATACAAGAGTTAGTTAGGTATTTTTGAAGACTATTGAGAAATAACATTTTAGTATTTTTTGTTACTAGAGAAGTCTTAATGTTAACCTTCTTAACCAAGGTCCTTGGTTCTCATGTGTTTTCTTCTATAGAACCGTCTTATAAATGATTAGTACATAATGGATGTACATCATGCTGGAATTCTGCTTATGAAACTAGTTATTTGTCTCAAAAAATGGAACTTAGGGGAGTATAACTGAATACTCAACTGCGCATGGTCTACTTTGTATACTATTGAAGCAACTTAAGCATACAAATATATTTAAAATACGTAAGTTATTTTTTAATGTTCCACACAGAGTGAGCATTGCATTGTTGTTATATACTTTGGAGTACCATGTTTTTGTAAACTATTATTATTTAGTGAAACTACCTTCTACGAGAAGCTAATACTAGAACGAGTCAGGAGATGGTAATTTTTTTTTTTTTTCTTTCTTTTAGGAAAGTGATTCAGCCTAGGTCATTCATAAAGTTGCAAACTCTTGGCATAGCAGAACCCAGGAGAGTAACAACTTACTCAGCCCTGCTGTAGACCAGAAACACAGTACACCCCATCCATAAGGGACAGAGACATCTCACACAAGAAACAATGCTGCAGATTTATTTTCTTCAGTTTTAAGTTTTTATAACCTCAAGTTTGTTTATCACACATAAGACATTTTCAGTAATAAGAGATCCTCTAGTTAATGTACTATATAATTGCAAATAGAATGAGGGGCATGTGAAGTACAAAAAAATTGAAAATACTAGCTTACATTGGGTAGACTTAAAATGCTGCTCAAAAAAAGTGACTTTTCAGCCTTTTACCTTTGCAGGTTGGAAGTCTTCTCTGCAGTCCAAAGATAGGCAATGAACAGAGAAAAAAAGCAACTCCAAAGCAGGTGGAATGAGAGGCACATTAGTAGGAGAAACAACAGAAATGCAAATCAAGTTAGAAAAGAGACACTCCCCCAATCACAAAGTCCAAAGAAAAACATTTTGCAGGTGTTTCAGAAATGCATGCTGCTGTCCATCCATCCTAGCTGGGTACATGAATCACACTTCATCCTATTTAGCCTACATTTATACTTGCAATATAGAGAGCACATCACTTGTACAGTACATAATTCCTTGCCCCAAAGAGCTTACAATCTAAGTTCATAAAAAAGAATGCATCAAGTAGCTGGATCAAGATCAAACAAATGGAGAAGACAGGGGAATAATTTTATACAGGATTAAAGTTGGGTTACATTACTGAGGTAACTTCTGAACATCATTGGCAGTGATGTCCTTAAGACATAAGTAATTTTTCAGTTAGAAGCTCTTCTGATCATGGAAAACTAGTTTAAAACTTACTGAATGATACATTAAAAGTAATCCACAAAAATTCTTAAAAACAGACTTGTTGGCAAGACACAAAAATGTTCAGATTGCCTAAATTCTTAATTTGAGATACTAACTTGACATTCCACTAGAAAGATACGGATGTTACATAAATTCATATCTACATGTCACATTTGAATGTAAAAGGCTTTTTATATTTAAGCTTAAAATGTTAAATTCTGATTTAAGAATCTTGCTGCTACAAACACAGGGTTAGTACTTAAATATTAATATGAAAAGTTCTATTTTAAAAATGTATTTTCAAATTCAAAATAACCTGTGGACAAGATACAGTTGGCTTGAAATCAACATTTTTTTACTACCATAAGTGACCCACTTTTCCCACTTTTAAAACACTGTTCTTGCTATTTGGCAGTTATAATAGAACTGACTAGTTAATCAACTTTGAATTGGTTTTGTTTTGGTCTGTTTTGGGTTTTTGGTTTGGTTTGTTTGGTTTGGGTGTTTTTTTTTGCATTTCCCTGGTTATGTTATTTCTTAAAGTCTTGCACTTTATCTACTAATCAGCAAGGCACAGTTGAAAAGTAATTTATATGTAAGCTTTGTGCCCATTTAGCTAGCATTTTTTAATCCATTAACATGCAAATAGAAAGTATCTTTTCATCCAACTATGACATTCGTGTCTTTCATACCAGGGAATCTTGCTTTGGATTACATACATAAGGCATCTGCAACACTTCCATGACATTTGAAAAAATGTTGGCATAGCTACAGTATTAAAAATAACCATTATTATCCAATGTCTATACAATAACCAGAAAAATAAATACTTTTTTTCATGTTAACAAAGAGCATATCCAGTGGAAATATCTGATTTGAGCTATCCTTGTGTAAGGGAAGCAGATGTTAAGAGAATTTCATTTAAGCATAGAAGTGAGACAGTGAGTTTAAGGACAGCTAACCGGGGATCCATTTGGTTTTAATTTTGAAAGGTACTCTCAAGGAAATCAAACCAGAAATGCAGACTAAAGAAATATACGTTTCTTTGATCCAAGTCAGTAGTAGCATTTACTTTTTAGAAGTTACAACTATATGACATTTGCTTATAGGAGAATACAAAAGGAGTACAGCCACAGATTACGAAGAGAATTTGATCACTTCCGACCAACAGCTAAGAAATGAGGGAAGAAAATGGTCAGGTGATTATGATGGACTGTTTTGCATACATGCGTCAAAATTACAAAAAAATTGCCTGCAGACCTGCAATAAAACCCTCCCCGCTCTTTGAACAAGTTTCAATTCCCAGGTAAAGATGAATCAACAAAATCAAAATATTGTGCTGTTTTATTGGTGTAAAAATCACACAATTGCTAGTTCTGATTCTGCAGAGATACATCCATGCAGTTAAACATCTATGATCCCACAGCCAGAAGAAGCCATTAAATAGAATATTTGCTGTTAGTCAGCAATTAATGCAAATTTACATATGAGATCAAAAGGTGTGTATCATACAATATACAACAAATCCTAATACAGTACATCAACCTGAATAGCAGGATACACTCAGGGAACTCTCTTGATAGTGAAGCCTGTCTAAACTCCAGAGAAATAAGGCCTGGAAAGAAGGTGACAGAAGGTACCCCAGAATTTCTAAAAAGCAAACTGTTAATTTTTTGTGGGTTTTTTTTTGTTGTTGTGGGTTGTTGTTTTTGTTGTTTTTTTTTTTTTTTGCTGGGAAGTAGAAGTTCATAGAGGTATTGACACATTACTTGACAATACAATTTGTTATAGTGAAGACTGGTGGATGTGATTTGTTACTAAAAAGGTAATGTGTGAAACATGCAATTACAGGTGGTGCTTAGGGAATGTGTAATTAATATGCTGGGGATTTACACCCAACTTTTCACAAAGGGAGGACTGAAAAAGGTCTGAGAGACTACCAATTGTACCCTAGATCTTTATACACATGCAGCTGAATCAGGACCATGAATGGATAAAATGTGAACACCTGGCAATCTGTGGTTACATACTCTGTAATGTATGCAACAAAAAATCAAATCCAGATGATACAGCAAACAGCCTGCAAGAACTCTGTCAACCTGAACTAGTTGGTTTATTGCAAAGAGGCAGGCTTTCTAGAATTGTGAACAACTTTCCAGTTGTGAAAGGCAGCTTGGAAAGTAACATTGGCTGATGACAGATTACTAGTTTTTCTCTTTTCTGGCACAATAAAATAAATGCCATAACAAAAGAAGAGTTTATGTGCTTAAAGTTTAAAGTAAATTGATTAGCAATCCTCTTCTGCAACAGTGTTTTAATGGGGAAAAAAAGAAACCACTAAAAAATTCCAGTTGGAAATTTTGGCGACAAACTCTGCAAACTCAAGTCCAACAAAGATCAGGGATGCCCACAGAAAATGATGTGAGAGGCAGTGTCACATTCAAGGAAAAAGTTTTTTTTTCTCTGTACTGAAATTAAAATACTTAAATACAAAAGTGGACAAATTGACAAAATAGAACCACAACATTTAATGTAGAATACAGTGCACTGAGCTAGATGCATGGATCTTTAAATAGGCTTTGAAACGAACACCCCTTTCAAAATTAGTAAATTCACAGTTAACGGCAGTAGGCTTAGAGGTGAGAGAAGGGTCGAAGTTGTTCCAGTTGGACTTCCAGGGAGATCCTCTCTTCAAGAACATCCTAAAAAAGAAAGATTTTCTACTAACTGTCCACAGAGAATTAATATTAAAACTGTCTTCATGTGAGCCAAACAGGCAAATGTCAGCTTCAATTCTGAGAACTGAGATCCAGGTCTCTTCTAGAATCCGGAGAACTCTTCCCACAATCTGAATAGAAGACTGGCCAGCTAGTATTTGCTCATTAAAAGAAAATATCTTGCTTAAAACCACCTAGCTGTAACCAGCTGCAAAACCAACTATAATATCTTCTAATTAAGTTTAAAATGTTAAGGGGGTAAAAGCGCTAACCTCAGTTAAAGGATTTGAAACTCATTTTTTTCCCTCCAGTTTTTCCTGTTACGTGAATTTTATGCACCTTGACTCTCATAAACATAAACAAGTGAAATTCAGGCTTGATAACTTTTAAACTGGCCTATCTTCCAGTCTAGACAGTACCACATTAACTCATTTTTACATTTCAGTTTTTCTAAAAAATTAACTTCATAATTAAAATAAGATATCTTAAGATAAGAAAGATGGCAAGAGAAAGATGTTAAGATGGTGCCTATGGAGAAATCCAAAATTATAATAGCTGACTTAAACAGATTACTATTGTTCTTAAACAACAAGTTGTGCATTTCAGATTATAATTATTTTAAAAAAATTAAATAATTTTGTAAGGCTTCAAGGTTTGCTGTTTTCTTCAGAAGGCAGGCCACTTCAGATGCTCTTCTCAATACTGCTTTTAAGATATCTGATGACCACAACAGCTATCCCCAATTATTAATACTAATTTAAGATTTCTGCTTTTTTTGTTTAGTGTAGCTGAAAGAAAATGAATACATTGAAAAATGTATTTGGTAGTAATAAGAGCATCCTTCGGAATTTCACAATGCTTGTCACAATTAGGTATATTCTATGATCTATAAAAATGACTAAATATTTTACCTCAATATCCTCTACTATGCATACCATTGGTTTCCAGAGATGCCTGTTACTGTGCATCGTTACTATATTGCTCTTTCAGGCCCTTCTCTTAGACAAAGGTTATGGAATTACCTTTAGTTGCTGCTGCAGTTCACTATTCAATCTGGCCAAAACAGTGTTGGTTTCCTTGTTACGCCTGATTGATGCCTGAATTGCCTTCTTGTCTTTTCCCACTGATCTGAGAAGAGATAGGAAATATTTTAATAAATCATTTTGTTGCTTAGCTGAATATCTCATTCATAGTCTCGTTTTAAATGAGCAGAATTTGATTTTCAAAATTTTTTTAACCTTGCTACACTGTTAATTTTCCCTCTTCTGCGTGGCTTGATTAACCTTGTTAAGCCACATATACTTGGTTTCCATGAAACAGCAAGAAGCACAGTTCAAGAACTTGTCATAACCAGTTTTCTGAAGTCCCAAGACACCACACCAAACTGATTTACCACAAAGTGAGTAATTTAATAGTCTGCTTTCATGCTAGGACACAAAGACAAGACATTTTGGACTGCTCATAGCGATCATTATTTAATATCAAACACGACATGTTAATACTTCCACCACTGATTTCCAACATACTTGATGAAATTAAAAGAGTTCACACTTCAAAACTCCAGATCACTGAAAGGTTTCTCAGTAGTAAAGGCTTTGGGATGATCTTGTTTAAAACCAAAAGCCTTTAGATGGTTAAATCAGTCTAATTCAAACACATTGAAATTGTTTGCAACTTCTAGAACACAGTGTGTAGGCTGTAAATGTAAACTTTCCAGTAACAGATGTATTTATACACTTCTTGTGTTACCTAGGAATAGATGGCTGTGAAGCAAGAACAGCAGCTATGACACCTGTTTTCTGTGAAAGTTCCTCAGCTTCAGGTCTTAGCTCATCTTCTGATTTTAATCTTCTGCGAATAGGCTTTGGTGGTGGAGCAAGTGGGGTAGTGCCTTTACTCTGAAGAGGAAAAAAGAGCCTGTTAATTCTCACAACCTAACTTATTTTTACTTGGATTATATGCTGGTCATTTGTGCCACATGTTCTTAAAATCAGGTACTGAGCTAACAGAATTTACAAGCTATGGGACATTTTCTGATGGACATCTAGCTGCATTCTAATACGGTCTGGAAAAAAAAACTGAAGTACTAGATGCTACCCTGTGGTGAAAGGGGAGCAAGTTGCTACACACGGACAAAGAACTGTGCAAGCAGAAACATCATGGTACGACTGACAATTGCGAACACACAACATCTCAGAGCACACTTCCCCCCTGTAAATAAGTGCCAGTAATAAAAAAAGCTCCAACTAACAAAGTTCTACACTAAAAGTTTTGCTATTTAAAAAATTTAAATGCTTACAAGTATCTTAATTTTCTCGAGAACAAAGCTGATCTTTAACATCTTCTAATACAAAAAATCACCATACACATCTATGCCTATTGCAAGCACATATTGGACCGAAGAAAACTGAGTTCAAGTGGAAGTGTATAAAGTTGCTGTTGCAAATTGAAACAGTTGTATCATTTCATATACATCAGACAACTGTACACTTCTTCCAAGTGTACTCTGCATACCGCACTAGTGGGGACATTAGCAGGAGCTTTGTCTTCAACTCTTCCATCTGCTTTGGCAACTCTAAGAGAACTTGCAGAATCAGATGGCTTTTCAACCTAAAGGGATATAAACTATATTTAGAAAACTACTACTTGAAAAAATATTTCATTCAGAAACAGTTGTAATAAATAGAAGTATGCTGTGGTTCTGATACATGAATACAATTAACACCTAAAATTCATTCCGTTTTTCTTTAGAAGCACAGGCTGGATTACAAGAGTATCTGCTTTGGAGCAAAAACATGTAAAATTAACTTGGCCATAAATACTGTTTTGGCCTGGGAGCAGAAGAGGCACACAGTAAAAAGCTGTACCTGCAGAATCAGTCAGACCTGTCTTTTCATTCAGAAATGAAGATTTGAAAGAAACTAAAGTCACTATGAAAATAAGAAGAAATAGTTATTTGAACATACTCCACTCTCAAGCGTTGTGCTCTGGATGTTAGAAGAATTCTGAATAAAGTCCAATCCCCAGTGTTATGAGGCACAGTATAGTACAAAAGAGACTGTGGCCCGATGATATACTGCTACAGCTGCTTCTGTTACTACATTACCATTATCTGTTACTGCCAAAAGTTAATCCCTCCACTGGAACACAGTGCAACTGTTCCCCATCCACCTCAAAGCAAAACAATCAGCAAGCTTAACTTCAGCAGTTTTCCATGGCAGCTCAAGCTAACATAGCTGATTTTGCAATGAGGTACATAGAGAGTGCTCAAATGGTGTTTACATCATTGACCTTCCTGATTAAGGGAAGCAAGAATGTGCTGCTGATAGCTGGGAGACCCTTAGAGCACTACGAAGTACTTTTCCAACTGAGGATGCTAAGATGTCCCAGAGAACTTACAATCTGGATGAAGGCTACAAATTATGAAAACAAAACATGAAGTATCACAGAATATCAGGGGACGGAAGGGACCTCTGAAGATCATTGACTCCAACTCCCTGCCAGAGCAGGACCAAAAAACCACACACAACTAGGGCAGATCACTCAGAAAGGCATTCAGACAGGTCTTGAAAGTCTCCAGAGAAGGAGACTCCACAACTTCTCCAGGCAACCTGTTCCAGTGCTCTGTAACCCTCACAGTAAGCAAGTTCTTCCTCATGTTAAGGTGAAACTTCCTACACTTGAGCTTGAGTGCATCGCCCCTCCTCCTATCACAGGGCACAAGTGAAAAGAGCTTCTCCCTGCCTTCTTGGTGCCCAGCCCTCATGTATTTGTAGACATTAGATCCCCCCTCAGTCTTCTCCTGTCTAGACTGAAAAGCCCCAGGTCTCTTAGTCTTTCCTTGTAAGGTAGGTGTTCCAGTCCCTTAATCATCCTTGTAGCCCTCTGTTGAACTCTCTCTAGTAGATCCCTGTCCCTCTTGAACTGGGGAGCCCAGAACTGGACACAATACTCCAAGTAAGGTCTCACCAGGGCTGAGTAGAGGGAGGGGAGAACCTCCCTCAATCTGCTGGAGACACTCCTCTTAATGCACCCCGAGATACCATTGGCCTTCTTGGCCACAAGGGCATATTGTTGTCCCATGGAGAACTTCTTGTCTACCCGGACTCCAAGGTCCTTTTTCCATGGAGCTGCTCTCTAGCAGATCACCTCCTAGCCTGTACTGGTGCATTTTATTGTTCCTTCCCAGGTGCAGGACTCTGCATTTGCTCTTGTTGAATCTCATGCAATAGTCTTTAGTCTCAAGTAATTCATGTAATAGCAATAAGCTATTAAGACATTAGTCCTGTGTTTGAAATAGGAAACAAGGTTTTGTAAACACCTCTTACAGTGCATTACAGAAGGATGTCAGAGCTCTAGTCTTTTTCACTGCTTGTGCAATGGCTTTGAACAAAACCAAGTAACTGGAGTTTTGGCAGATGTTTGAGACTTGGCAGTTACCTCATTTATTAAGACAGACTACTTTAAAACTTAGAAAAAAAACTTTACAAAAAAACTACAAAGTTGTAAGTCATTTGGAAGGGTATCAAGTGTGTGTAGAATAAAAGTTTTGCCTATGGCAAGTCTTAAATGCACCAACACAATAATGTTTGCACACATATATGCTAGTAAGTACAAAATCTTCTAAACTACAATCAAGATCTGAGAAGAAAATGTCTTCTGTCTAGGTGTTTGGCAGTTACTAAATAAATGCAGAAGTGTCCCACGTAATTGCTTTCCAGCAATGGATTGGGACATCATAAAAAACCCCACTGAGTTAAAACAGCAGAAGTAGGTTTTTAACAAAGTCTCATAACTCTTCCCTTCTGCTCACCTGCAAGACTTCTGAGTGTGTTTCAATTTCATCTTCCTCCTCTTTGTTCACACCTGAAGCAGCAAATGCCTCAAACTGGCTGAAGTCTGCAAAATTTGGCTGTTCTGGTATTTGTTGAGGTGAGGTACTGGTATGAGCTATTAGGCCTTCAGCATCTACTGGGCGATGCACATGAGGACCTGCACCCTGCAAAAAAACCCAAAAATAATGACAATATTAACATAGGTATCTGATGCAAAGAATCTTGCCAAAAAACAATTGGTCACAGAATGATAAAAGATTATTTGCCTTTTCAGTGGACAAAGATTTATGTCCTGTCAGTAGGACAAAGTGCATCTCATCCAAGGCACAAATAGACCACTCTGTGTTAATAAAAATAGATATTTAAGAGAAAAGGAATCTCAATCAGATGTGCTATTATTTAGTCTCATTCCGTAAGAAAACATGCTAATGTGATCACAGTGAATGGAATATGTCTGTCATTGTAGCCTCCTTCCTTGCACTGACTGACTTGAACTGCTGTTTAACACAGATTCTAACAAGTAGTTGCTGCTCAAAAACAACTGAAAAGCAGTTTTATCTGTCCTATGTTAGATCTTCACAGCAGTCGAACAATTCAGCTGGTTGAGACAAAATAAAAACAACTGTTCTGGTATTTGTTTTCACCAAATCAGCTAATTGAACTGACTGAGACAAAGACTGCAAAAATCACCAAGTCTATGACACAGGAAACAGTGCAATCACTCCTTTTGGGAGCAGGCATGTTACATACAACTATACCCTGTGCCAGATACAGATGGAAGACAATACTCATTTTGCAAAAAAAAAAAAAAAAAAGAAATGTAAAAGTGTAACTTTCCTTTCTTTCCTACACTTTAGAGCTCCAGAGCCACTCACTCCTCCTTAATGTCTACTTTAATCTCTTCCCATTGTTCTACCAGAAGCAATGTGTTATTCAGGAAGGGCTAACATTTGGCTCCAGTCTGGGTTTTGCAGTCATTCACATCTTGGCAGTTTCAAAAAATACCAAGCAATACTACTCATTTTAGAGAAAAATTAAAATTCAGTTAGATAAAAATGATGCACCAAGTTAAGAGTATGATTTTTCAAAAGTGACAACATCACCTGTGAAGGCTGTGGTCTTGGAGGCACTGCAGGGGGATAGGCAACAACTCCAGCCTGTTGCTGTCCTGTAAAAGAGGCATCTCATTTGGCCAAGACTGTTATTCTTCACATTACAGTGCTACCTAATTTTTTGGCTTGTCAACATGATGAAATCCTGCATTTTGCCTATAAATTAACCTATCATGTTGAGGACAATAACTGTCACCTCCTTTCAAATTTGCAAACAGACAAAACAAGGAATAAGAACCTAGATCTTGTCCTTTGTTCCAGCTCAAAGTACAGACATGATCCTAACTTTTCTGATCTTAGTTCTTTTTTTCCTTTTCCTTTTATAGTCACTTAACATTTTCTCATTCTTTGTGATCCTGAATTGAGAAGTACTGACAAGTCAGAAGTACAACAAAAACGCTTAACTGGAGCATCAGAAGTTACCTTTAATAATCTCTGAAGTGAAATACTTAACACCCATCTCTAATACAACTTAAACCAAAAGAATTATCTTGAAAATGTACTGGCAGATGCAATTCTTTGCATGAGGGTGCACTAACAAAATGTTACTTCCTGACTTTGCCTCCCATATTCATCTGAAGGACTACAATGGCAACACTCAGAATTTACTTTTCAATTATCTGTGTAAGCAAAGTGGAGTACAAATTTTAATTTAAACAGGAAGAGTGACAACATTTTCAGCTTCTTCATTCAGAAGTAGTGTTTTAAAAACACACTCTAAATAATTCTTCAGTGGAAAAAAAACCCACCTGTCTGCTTCAGGAATATATGTGCTGAAAAATAATAAAGACTAAGAACACAGTATATCTACCTGGGGTGACTGAAAAGGATCTGTTCATATCTAAAGATGATGATCGAGAATGAGACGGATGAGGCCTTGGAGGGGGTGGCGGTGGTGCAGCGTTATCTGGAGACGTCCCTGAATGGGATCTGCAAAAGATAAAAGCTTCTGTAGTGATTTCAGGCAGCTACAACTAAAATTCAAAGTTCTTCAAAGTATGCAATTAAAAAATAAAGCTTGACAGATGGAAAAGAGCCCGACTATCACTGATTTTGAAGATTGCAAAATCGGTTTTAAACTTCTGGTATTCTCTGATTTCACACTGGTTTTTATATTTCCATTTAAGTAAATCTCCATTATCCAAATTATTCTTATATTACCATGAGTAATTTATCTTTGGAAACCAACAGCTTGATATACATCCCAAACAATGATAGTTCAGGAACAGAGAATCCTAAATATGGTAATTCCATCCAGATGGTAGTCTCTATAATTTGCAAAGTATTTAAGATGCAGTCAATATCCTGATTAGGTTTTAAAAGGGTTCAAATTCAATGTCACTGAAGAATATTAAATTTCTGTTCGACCTGCCTCCAGGTATATCAAGGATATAATCTGAGTGTATGAGATGGCTATTTAATACTCTGCCTGAAATTTCCCAAATCTATATGAGTAGCACCTTCAGAAATTTTAAATCATTCTTAGGTAGGATCACCATCTAGTGGATACCTTTTGTAAGTTCATTGAGCACGCATGCAGAAAGAAGGATATGTAAGTGGGATTTAATGTCCACAGAATTTTTGTAGAGCTTCCATTTAAAAACAGCTTGCAGAAACCTCCTAACTAGTCCAATTTATGCAAGATAGACTTACTGAATCACTGACATGAACACGGCTACGCATTTATTCAACTCATTAACTGATACAAACTCCTCTGTAAGATGAAAAAGCTAGGAGGGGTAAGAGGTACCTAAGTTTCACACAAACCCTGAAATTCCTGCATATGTAAGCCCAGAGAGAAAACAAGAGTTATCACAACAGAAAAATCTGCTTCCTTAATATACTCTCCAGAACAATGCTTCTTGTAACACTGTGTAACTCTTCAAACACACAGTCTAATTACGTTGAGTCCTAGGGTAACCTCTCTATCTAGTCTAGTAAAAAGGCACAAGTAGGAAAAAGGCGGCAAGTGGTCTAAGGACACTCCTGAAGTATCATTATCCAACACAGCGTTGCCAGTTTTTGCTTTTTGAAATTACAGAAAGTACTCTGGACTAATGGTACGGTTAAGGACAATGTAATCTCTATAGAAAAGTTGCTATTGGTAGAAGAGATATCAGTGGAAGGAAATAAAAGATGTGGGAGAAAAATTTCCTGGGTGGACACTGCCAGAACTGCCAGATCTGGAGAGAAGCTACCTGTGCCACAAAGTGGCAACTTCACCAGAAAGCTTTGCTCATGTACACAAGTTCAGCAAGAGAACCCAACCCAAAATGAGATGAAAATATGAGTTGAAATCATCATGTCGATAGTGCAAAAAATACACAGAAGCAGGAGACACTACCAGATTTACCACTGCGTATCAATGAAGGAAAGAAGTTTTCAAGCTGCTGTACTGTAAGGCAATTGCAAATCTTTCTTTGCCATTCGTCATCTTAATTATTTTTGTTTTGAAACTTACCTCTGAAACTGATTGTACGATGGTTAATGGCATAGCTGGTTTTTAATCCTATTTAGGCAGATTTAATGGGAACAATTAGCACCAGCTAGTACAGCACATTCTCTTACGTCAAATGACACAGCTTTGGTTATGTGCTTGCTTAGCTTCCTCCAGTCCCTTAATTTCAGTTGGGCCTACTACTGCCCTTCATTTTATAAAAGCCCATCATGATCTCCCCTGTGTACATTCTCCTGTGTTTAAGGAAAAAGTCTTTATCAAGATTTCTAACTGAATATGGAGTTTTGTTTGACTGGCCAATCCCAAACAACACTTTAGACTTTCTTTAGAAGACACTTTAGATTTTCTGAATTTTCACTTTACACATTAGCAGCAGGATACATTGTTAATGCATAAGAAAATAAACTGCCTCCAGGTTCCCAAGCATTAAAAGAAGCAGTTTAGCCATCGTTTTACATGCTAGTTGTAAAACAACCAGAAGCTTAAAACAGGCTCCATTAAACACCTTTTATTTTTCTGTTGCTACTCTACTGACCGTTGCCGTATTACAGTGCTTCCAATTTGCTCTGGATCTGAAGTATAGGAGTCCGAACTGCTGTAACCATCTGCTGGCAAGAGAAAGCACAAAGTTTCATGTTCATTTTGCATCATTAATATATCCTAAACATATACAGGTAATTTATAATGTGAAAGATCCAATTTTTGTTTTTAAAGAAGGTTTATGTCCTTGTATTGCTTCCCTGTAAAGTATCATATGGGCAGGATTAAAAATCCTTGAGTCTGAGTAATTTCAATATATACTTCATATCAGAAATGTCTCTAAGGGTAAAGTTTACCTCATTTTAGAGCTGTTGTTATCTAGCAAGTTTTCATTTGCTGAAGAATATATCAGATCTACATTTTGCATAATGTAAAAAATTAGATCAGAAAGTACTTTGCTACTTACTAACTGTATTTCCAGCTGTGAATTTTACAGATGAACTCATTTTGTTTTCTTCTGGGAGATCAGGTGGTTTCACAAGTAGTGGGCTAGTAGGGTTAGCATGATCTAGATGGAAAAACAATCCTAATAAACAAAGATATTCAAAGTAGCCTTTACTTCTAATGCCAAAGCTTTGATTTAGTTTTCAGCCCTTTGCTGAGGTGACTCAAGACTAAAACTGTCTTGCATTGCAACACTTTCAGGGTAAGAATCATTTTAACTTTGAAGTTTTATATTGTAACAGTTATTTCTATTTCTCAGCATTTACAGTTGGGAATATTTACCTATGTACAAGGCTAATGAAGTTTTAAAAGAAATGTGCTTAATATTGTGCAGGAGTTACATGACTTCAGAAGAAGAGTTGGTATAATGCAATATATCTGTAAATTGAGACTCCACTGTTTCTCAAGAAAACTATCAAACCACCTTGCTTATTTTTGACTAGAGTATTAAAAAAAACACTTAAAAAAAGGCCTAATACTCCCAAATACTGTCAAGTTTCAAAATAATAAACTCAGTAACTCCGGCCACATGAGAACAAGCTTTACAACTGCAGGCTATGTCTTCCAACTTCACTGTCTCCCTTCAGTATTTAATAAAGAAACCAGACATTCTCCCAGAGGTCCAAAACAGATCTGTATTGTGATGGTCCTGAACTATTCCAAGCAATTATCTCCTATCAATGGTGAAATCCACACTGTAGCAAATGGCTAATTCAAACTCTGCATCCATCTAAACACTACTCTATTTCTTAATTCAGAGAATTTCATTAATTATGCCAGTTATATTCATGTAAAGAGAAGAAAAAAAACCTCAGGATGTTTAAGGAAGAAAACCCAACTCTAGTTTTACAAAAACTTCCTCATTTGCAAGAGGAAATATCCTACCACTTCCAGTTCTTTTAAGCTCCATTTCCTGCATGTGGATTTTGCTTGGAGTCATTCTTATTGGAACTGGGTGCACAATTGCAGTATCCTGTGGAAGAGATTAGTTAAGTAATGTTAATTTCATTTTAAATTATTCTATTAAGAGTCTCTGACACCATGCAAACTGCAATTTCTAAACAAAATTTCATTATTTTTTAAATACAGTTTCAGGGAATGGAATATACTTAAAACCAAAGCACTATAAGCTAAAGCTTCTCTCATTATTTATAAGGTGCAACCTAGCATACTACCATAAAAGGGCACTAGAAATGTTTCTATAGATTACTGTGTTGTAAACAGGACCTGGATTTTACCAGATTTCCACCATTTCCAGAGGCTGCAGCACCTCTCCTATGAAGACAGGCTGAGGGACTTGGGGTCGTCCTGCCTGGAGAAGGGAAGGCTCTGGGGGGACCTCATAGCAGCCTTCCAGTAGCTGAAGGGGCTACAGGAAAACTGGGAAGAGATTTTTCACACAGGTGTGGAGTGATAGGACAAGGGTAATTGTTACAAGCAGAAAGAGGATAAGTTTAGATTAGGTATTAGGACGAAATTCTTTGCTGTGAGGGTGGTGAGACACAGGAACAAGCTGCCCAGAGTAGTTGTGGCTGCCCCATTCCTGGAAGTGTTCAAGGTCAGGCTGGATGGGACTTTAAGCAACCTGGTCTATTGGGAGGTGCCCCTGCCATGTACAGGGGTTGAAAATACATGATCTTTAAGGTCCCTTCCAACTTAAATAATTATTTTATTTTTGTCATACCAGATATCTGTTACTTCAAGTGCATCTTAAACCCAAACAATTTCAACCCCCCACTCCTCAGCTTTACTTATGATACCTCAGAAAGCTATGGCCTCTTTAAATAGTGTGCATAACTCTCCACAAAGTAAGGTAACTTTGTAGCAGTTTAAGACAAATAGTTTTAGGAGTCTTCAAAACAGTAAAATCTTCTAAACTTCAGTATAACAAGCCCTAAGGAATATACCTCTAGATAGGTATTGATTTTACACTTTGACATTTTCTTTGTAGCTGAGACAACATGCTCCATTCTAATGAACTTAATACAGCCTTTTCCCTTTGGTTGGGAGACTGAGTGCAGACAGCTAAAAAAAAAAAATCTCAAAACTTTGATGTTTGTTCCCAAGCAACCTAAAATATGGGCATAGATATTTCAGGCTTTTTTACTGTCATTTCTATCAAGAATGTATGAATGGGTGGGACAACGACAGCACAAAACATCCCAAATTACATTCCACTCCTAGAAATAACATGAAGTTCCAAAGCTACCCTTGTATCAGAAATGTAATCTGTCCTAATCACTAATACATTTACATTAATATTTTCTAAAACTGTTTAAAGTGACTTGCATTACACTCTTGTTGCAAATACAAGCTTTTAAAAAACACTTTCTAGTCACATCTCAAGCACTCTTGTTTCATCAGGCTTTTATACTGCTTTGAAATGTGTTACAATTTTCTTTCCCCTTGAGTGGCATTATCATGCAAAGACCACTCTTGCTGTACCTACTTCAGTCCTCTGCTGTAATCTACTGTGCAGCTACTACAAAAGTAATTTCTCAAACAGGTAAATGTTTTTTTATATAATGTATTAATTCAGAAAGTGAATCTAATTTTACATGAGACAACTTAACATACTACCAACTTTCACTTACAATAGGCAAATTATGTTTCTATACCAGGGGATAAATGCACTGTTTTACTTTCTACTTATCTTTTACTGCCAATGCAGCTGATTTCCCAGAATAAAGAGAGAAGAACTAGTCTATAAATTTACTCTTTAGTTAGTCATTAACAACTGCTCAAGAAAGCTGATTCTGTCCTTTGGGAAAGCAGAAGTTGTTCAGTAAGTCAGTCCTATGCACCACTGTTGAGGCTGCTAAAACAAGCCTGCACACTGCCACCTAATATTGCTGTCATTTATTCTTATTTTCCTATGAAAATAAAGACTGTGAAGTATCTGTTCCCAAAGTCTGTTACCTTAGCAAGCATCAAGTTTTCTTTCAAAGTTTCCTATTATTTAAAGTTTTTTCTCAATTGGAAGCACTGTGAGAAAACAACTCAAGAAAATTCTCCCAGTACATTTTTCATTTTTCTGTTGAATTTGTTTGCACATATACACATGTACACACATACACACACACAGAGCTACGAGTTTTCCATAAATTATCACTGTTCTACTTTTCAGATTGTCAACATAAGGGAAAAAACTTCAGATTTCTGTAATTTCCTAATTATGCATAAAAATAAATTATGTTCTTATTGTGGAAACAAGACAGTGATAGCTCTTTACTGCCAAGCAATTATACACACTAAGAAGCGACTATAAACCGGTTTCCATCATGTTTATTTCATTAAAGCATAAAAACGTAGTAAATTTACACCAAAAAAGTGTCTCTAGGATGAAAAGGGCAGGTTTCCACTTTAACCATGACACTGAACTTTTACTGAGGACAATTCTGAGCACAGGAACATTGCAGTTGAATTCTAGCTTACAGCATCTAGAAATGCTATTTCCACCTAAATATCAGTGTTAACTCAGAGTGGAGAACTGATGTATTTAAAATATAAATATATTATGTGTTATATCTTTTCAGAAGTGACCTTAGTCTAATACTAAAAGCAGTTAAATGTGTATTAGGCACACTTATTATATTTTGTTATATAATCTAATGGACACTAACACCACAATGAAATAAAAATGGATATGAGCAGTGGTAATTAAATCAGTAAGAAAAGCAGGATGAAAGCAGCAGCTTAAATACTGCAGTCCTTTTAATGCATTTCAGACTGCTTCAAAGTCACACGCTGTGAAGTTTTAAAACAGCAGAACTTGAAACACTGTAGCAAACTTGGCTCCCAAACTTGGCAAGATATTTAA